>NC_142049.1:26629572-27230545 GCF_982192425.1 Myodes glareolus | reverse complement strand
GTCTGAGAAGCACAAATAAGAAAATAAAGTTGGCCCACTTATGTGTTGCTGTAATTAACCTCTGTATTTTAACTCGTAGCACACAAGGGCTTAGTATCTGACCCCTGACGTTTGGAGTGTCACTTTAGGGAGTACTACCTCGTGGCCGAGTGACCCTGTGCTGTGTGCTCCTCTCTTTCTTGGGTCATATTGCTAACATTAAAGATGACCTAGGTGGAGAATCCATCATGGGGTCGAGCATGGTTGAAGCCTTTGATTTGTACAGTTGCTAGCACATGCTTTTTTGGAACTTGAGGGCTCTTCCTTCCCCGAGCAGGCACACAACTGCATGTGTGTGACAATGGCTTTCAAGCATTAGGCCAACAAGCCAGAAAAGGTCAAGCATATATTTTATATATTTCATCTATTGAGCACCTGAATTTAAGGCACTTGTCACACAACTGTACTTTGTTGAGTTGCGGTCATTTATAATGTTGCATAAATCATAAGTCTGAATAGGAAATGGAGGTCTATTGTTTCCAGGCAGCTGAGAGTGATTCCACAGCACCTCAGAAGCGGCATGAGGTTACCTTACAGGATGTGAAAGCTCAACTTGGCTTTGAACACAAAAGCTCTCATTAGAATGGAAATAAAAGCAAACTTTAGGCATAGCCTTGTCCAGTGGGCCAGTTACAGCAAAGAGACCAGATGAGGAAAGCGCTCCCCAGTCAAAGTCAACACCCATACCTTGAATGCTAACAGAGGTCTTGCTCAAAGCACCAGTTTAAGGAGATTTGAACTGTTGACCCAGGCAACATAAAGCAGCAACCATCCCTGCCCAAATTTCTGGAAAAGATTTTGTCCTGGTGGGTGGAATCAGATTGACCACAATGTGCAGCTAGCAAACACCCCCAGGGAGGTTGGTTCTTGTTCTTTGCCTTTGAGGTGAGAAGATGTATTCTAGTATCCAAGTTGTAATGACTATCTCTTAATACTAACATGGGCAAGCTGAGCACAATTACCTGGGTTGAAACAAAGCCAAGATCTTGGGTTAATGTCTTTGCTTTTGTAAGATGTGTCAAGGGGCTGTTAATGATTACCCTCTGGGTTAGGACCTGGTTTTGCAAGGAATAAAAGACTAAAAGAAGAGAAGATGTTCAGCTAGAAAGAAAGCAGGTTCAGGGGTTCCAGCTTTTCACCAGACCTGACTTTGATGCTCGCTCAGAAGGACAAGCCTTGGCACTGAGGTTGCCTTGAAGGACTTTCTGATCTACTCCAAACAGGGACCTTTCTGAAGCTGGTCTTCAGTGTTGCTGTTGAGATAAGAGTGTTCTGTTTTACAGGACAGACAGATGATACTACCAGGTCGGTTGACTTGGTATGAGCTTTCTATGAGGTCTGACATGATTTCCAAGAGTCATGGCTGTAGGACCTAGTGGCTGAAGTGAGCCTGAATCAAAAGCAGTTCAGTGTATTTCTCCTATCTCCTATCTGGGCGGCAGAGCTCCATCTCCCATCATTCAGTAGTGCTCGTATGTAATAAGTCTCAGTTTTTCTTGCTCATGCATTTAACTAAGTGCTAGTTTCGTATCACTTGGAGTTGTTTTTTTTTTTTTACCCAAATTATAGCCACATGTTTGTCTTTTCAACACATCCTCAACGATTTAGGTTCTGGGCTAGAAAAAAGTATTTACGCAATTCTGGGATCCCGAGAGGTGAGCAGGCAGTTTCATTTTATAGATGAAAAAGCCGGGGCTAGCAATATTGAACAGTTTGCCCAAGATAGACAGCTAATATGTGGTGGGCCTGGAGCAAGAGCCAGCTGCGACCTTTCAACTGTTATCAGAAAGGAAACGGCTGAGGGATCTTAGCTACTGTTTCTCCCACATCCTGTGCAGAGAGAAATGAGAAGCTCACATCTCCGTGCTAAGGTTTTATGGTAGACTAAGCTTTACTTCTATGCGAGACTTGCTTGCTTATGACATCTCTCTTCAACGACACTACTTTGGAGTTTCTGTTCCCTCTGTCCTCTCCAGTGTTCACAAGACCCTTCTTTCCTAACCCCTGGACATGCTGTGTTCTGTCTCCCTGGCATGCTCCATCTCCCTTGTCCTGGATTCATCGTTTTTATATCCCCTGGTAGCCCTCCCCCATTTGCTGACCTCACCCTACCTCCTGCGGATGTCTTTTTGATTTAGGGCCAAAGCATTGGCTCCCTGGTCAGAAGGGGCCCCCTCTGGGAGGGGCTGAGTTTCTCATTCTGCTTCTTGGCAGCCTGTGGGGTTGCTTCTTAGCAATGACATGCCTCTCTTCACACCACACCTCGTTTGGGGCCTTTGTTTTCTCATTTCTTTCCTAAGTCTTGGCAACCGAACAGCACCTCAATCCAGTTATAAACGTCGACCACAAGTGGCCACTGATGCTTTCCAGGTTTGGAACTACTGCGCTTTCTCACATTTTTCCCCCTCTGAGGCTAAATGTCATCCCCGAAACAGCCCTCGAGGGACTGGCAGAGTGCTGACCATACAGAGGAGACTCCATCCTGGAAGCAAGCTTCGTGGGCTGTAAAACTGCAAGAGAAACAAAGAGGAGCCAGTCTTCCACAGCACACATTCATGGCCGTGCACACACTCCTTTATTCGACAGACGCTGAGGAACTGTCAGCTTCTTAATGGGGCAAACATGGTGGTGTCTTCCAGGACTATGATGGGCAATAAGGTATGACAGAAAAATAAATGTCACCGTGTGACTACTTCAACAAGGGTAAGAATGACAACACACTTCAAGATCGGGCTAGAGACAGAGACCAGTAAACAGTTTGGGGAGAGGAGTCACTCAACAAAGGGATCTCAGGAGGTGGTAAAAGCAACCATGAGACTCAAGGGTAGACACATACACCCCACTCCACCCCTGCCACAAGCACACTGGGGTGGGGAGAGAAAGCATTTGGGAAATAAGAGAGACAGGGATAGAGATAAAATGGTTAACTACAAAAGCAAGAGGGCTTTCTAAGCAGTGATTCTCAACCTTCCTAATACTTTGACCCCTTAATACAGTCTCTCATGTTGTGACACTCAATCATGAAATTATTTTCTTTGCTACTTCATAGTGATAATTTTGCTCCTGGTAAGAATCTTAATATAAATATCTGTGATTTCCAATGGTCTTAGGCACTCCCTGTGAAAGAGTCATGAACATCAGATTGAGAAACCACTGTTCTAAAGGTTTTAAGCAGATTTCTGTCAGAGCTGGGGGAACAATTAGGGTGCTGTGTCCATTCAGGGAAGAGAGAAGAGGTCCCATCCTGTTGTTGTGGCAGTGGGGTTGGGAAGGGTGGAAGTTCTCCAGAGATTGATGCATAATTGTACATACACATTCTTAAAAGACTCTATTCCCATTTGAGGCAATTCAAAATCATGAATGGGGCCACTTAGTGAAACAGAATAAGCGAGCATTGGTCTGATGTAGAAAAAACATCCTTTGGACTTGAAAAGTCATTTGTCTACTGAAGACATTTGTGAACATGTTGGCCCAATCTTAGTAGATAAGACTGGATGTTTGATAGTCTGCAGTGAACATTTTCTATTCTTACCTAGCCCACATCTCTTGGAGAACAAGTGTCTGAAGATTCAAACATCAAGACAAATCCAGATGTTCCCAGGATCTGAATGAGGCAAGAGGGTCCCGCTAATACAGGCCCTTCCTATCTTTTTGTTGTTGTTGTTGATTTTAGGGTATTGTGAGAAGATAGAGTTCTTGCTTCCTGTAGAACATGCTTGATAGGCAATGTGCTTGACCCTAAAGTTGACACATCTCTAAATACTTTCATATTTTTTGTGACTTTTTAGACATTTTTTCCCTTCTATCTAAATGGCTCAGGGAAGATGGGCACTTCCTGAAGACCATTTGCCCCCAAACTGAAAGAGCTGGAATAGACATCAAGGCCTTCTTAATTTCTGATGCTCACCATACCTCGCGTGGCACTGCCTGCTTGAAGAGCTGGATCTGCTCTCCAGAAATCCTCGGGTTCTAGAGGCATAGACACAGTTATTGGGAGTTTCTATCTTATGTCCATGTTCTTCCATGTCCTCTAAGGATTGATTACATCACAGTAGAGTGCCCTGGGGGACTTACGCATCTCTTTGGAGAGAGATGGCTGCAAGGTTCAAGGATGAAGTAACCTGCCCAGAGGCAAGGTAGGAATTTGACTTTAGATAAGTTTAACTCATTTTTTTTGAAAATGCAAAACAGAAAAAGAAATTTTGGGTCACAAAGAAAATGAAAACATGATAACGATAAATAGGGAAGACTTGCTATTAGTTTTTTTAATTTAATATTGAGAAAAATATTTTTATTGGTCATAAGACAATGCATTCCATTGCAGAAAATTTAGAAACATGGGCATGAAAATAAATACATTTTTAAATTTACTTGTATAAAAACTGCATACATTTTACTTTTTTTAATTTTTGCTTCTCTAAAACTTAGAAGTAGGAGTTTCACTAAAGGAATAGAAAGGCAACACACAATTTGACTACTAAACTTGGGCCTGTTTGTGCTTACGTGTCAAGAATTAAATGAATAAACAGACACACAGACTAATGGAGACATATATGTGCCTGTGTCTTCGTACATAGTGACAACTGCAGAGAAAATCAATGGGTACAGCAACGACTGAGGTTACTCACAGTCCCCTTTCCTTTCCCAAGAGACTACAAATAGTTCCTGATGACTTCTTTGTTTCATTTTTGTTTCTCCTGGATTTGGGATACTTTTCTTCTTAAACGCCTCCCCTCCTCACCACCTTCCTAGCGTGGAAAGCATCCGTTCGTGCAGCGTGTGTGCCACTGAGTTGGTGTGGGTCGGTCCATGTTGTGTGTGTGTATTCCTAGAACAAGGGAATTGAGTGCTCTTGCCTGAGAAGGGCCGCTCCTCCCTCATAGAAGCAATGTTGTTGTATCGTAATTTGCCCCCGTGTGGGGTCTGTGCGCAAACAAACACAAAGCAAAGCATTCCCTGGTGGGCTGGCTGACTCCTGTGGCCTAGTTCTTATTATGTGACCTTGGACATCTATTTTTCATTTTGGGAAGCCCGCTTCTGAGAATGCCACAGGTACAAAGTTGGTGGGCACAGTGTGTGTAAGCTTTGTTACTGGTCTTCTTGTTGGCACTGGTATTACCCTAGTTCATCACACCTTTTCCCCCTAGGTTTCCAAATAACTTCTTTATTTTTAATGGCAGTGAGCTACCAAATCTGACACACATGAAGAATCCAATTTTCTTTGAATTGAAAAGAAGGAAGATACCGCGCGTGAGTTTTCATCACTAATTTGCTTTTTACAAACTATGAAATCACCTGGTTATTGCAGTCCAAACAGGCATCGTCTTCCAGTGAAGGACTTAGGTTGTGGAATACAAATCACTTGGGCCAAGTATAAGGAATAAAATTTCTGTGTATTCCCACCTTCCTAATGCAGACCCGGGTAATGAGGGAGCAATGTCAGCCTAGGAGTACGGAAGCTGTGAGAAACAGCGATGCTCGGTCCTATTATTTTGGTTTTTATTTTAATTTATTTTTCACCCCATTTTCCCCTTTAATTGCGAAGGTGCTTCAACCCAGCATGAATTGTATCACTAGTGTCTGAGTCCTCAGAATCCCAGCTTAGTGTTTTACTCCCAACATAACAGGACAATACTGTGGGGGAATTTCAAGTGTGTTGGACCTTGGAGCCAATACGTCTTCTGTCTTCCTCAAGTCTCAGGGTGGAGCTTTTCTTGGGGCATCATGATGCTGGTACCTTTCCCTACAACTCACACTGAGACCCAAACTGAGATTCTTGCTCCACATCATAGGAAGTCTCTCTGCTAGACAGTTACCTAACTCTGAAGGCGCCAGAATAATATAATATCTTAAGATTCCCCAAGAGGTAGAGAACACGAATATTTTACAGAGGAAGATACTGATTTGCTAGGATGCAAATACCACTGATCAGGTAGTAGGACAAAGAGGGTTTGGATCCATTCCATCTTGACTAAAGGTCAGAGAGTTCAAACGTATTCTTGCTCCTCAAGGACAAACAACAGGATGTTTGACCAAAGGTGTGGTTACTGGATGCTTTGCTCCTTAAAAGCCAAACAACAGGCTGTTTGACTTAGGGTGTGGTTTCCAGGTGTTTTGAGATGTAAGGAGGTAATTAGGCTTGCTTGTTCTTTGTATCATGGAAGTCTTGCACACACACACACACACACACACACACACACACACACACATTGACTGGGGTATATAAGGATTGCCAATAATGAACTCAGGGCTTTTGTTACAGTATTCGCTGGAAGCCTTTCCAACTCTATCTTCTGTCTCTTGTCTATTTCTTTCCTCAATTCACACTCCCCTTCCTAGGAATGAGATGGGCTGGACCCGATGAAGTTCTAACAAAAGTTTCTGTTTCTTTACAGGAATGTCCAACAGTTTCAGCAAATGGTTTCTGTCTTTTATAGTTTTATGCCAGGTTTTGCACTAACATCACCACACTGATTATTTAGTTTAATCCCCACAACACATTCATAAATGGATTCTAGTCCTGGCTATTTGCTTATGCTTCAAGAATTAAGTAAATAGATAAATCTATAGATCAATTTAGATGTTTATACCCAAATATCCTAGATCTATCGGAGTGAAAAGGAGCGCTCTTCTTTTTCTTTCTTCTGCGATGTATGACCCTAACAGTTTCTTCACTCTGGCCTCACTCCAAGGTAAGGTACTAGAGATATTCATGTTGATGAACTTCTCATCCTAATATGTCTTCTACAAAATTATCATTCTGTTCATCAGCTCCTGCAAAACAACTTAGATTTGGGTTTGTATATGTGCAGTTAAACTATGAAGTAAAACATCAATTTTAGAGGCTGCTTAGTCACTGGTGTAGTCCAAATATCTGGATTCATAGACTTTGTTGTTAACGTTCATATACTTGCTCTCATCAAGGCAGGGCACAGAGCTCAACCAGGTGAGATGACATCCTTTGCCCACTCAGTGCCATCTCTGGAAGGACCATGGTGTATGTCTGGTCTGACATCCTTAAGCAATTACCATCTTGAGCAGAACATCTTTTTGCTTTGATTTTGCACATTGCCCAAAGATAGGCAGTGGTGGGGGTGAAGCTGTACGATCTCTCTTCAGAAAGAGGAAGGACCAAGAGCCACATCAAAAGAGATCGTGCATTAGGAACTTCCAAATGCTAACTCTTAAATCATCCTGACAAATTGTTTTTCTGCTTGTTTCCCTTGTGCTCCCTGAAGCTCAGTGATGGATAGCTGCTGCTGGAAAGAGAGGACCTTATGATATCAACCAAGTTGCTAAGATGATTAAGGGCATCTGTTTTTCACAAGGTCTTGTTTTAAGAGTGTTGACAATAGCAAAGCATTTCAAGTTATGATAGAGAACCTCTTGACTTAGATCTTGAAGATGGCTGGCTACTACCATGAAGATGTTTGTGAAGGGGTAGAGAGACTTACCCAGAATTCCACTTCTCACTGGGACCAACACAGAATCACCCTTAATAGTTTTTACTTCAGACAAATTTGTTAATAATGAGGCTGGTGATGGTGTATATCCCATGTCACTATTCCTGGGGATGTCTTCGTTGCTTGCTTACAGTGGCCAGAAAAAAAATCCTTTCCTGATTTTCACAAATCCATTTAGTTCTAGGTGACAGTGTAAGAGCTACAATCATGTGTCGTGGCTGCGCTTCACTGACAACTTGGTGAGGTAATACCTGAGGAATACACATTTGGGCTTATATGGGTTGGAGTTTTCCCAGAGTTTCAAATGAAGGAGAAAGGCTCTCTCTGAGTGTGAGTGCCACCATCACATGGGCTGGAGATTGAACAGAAAGAGGAAAGAAGAAAGGAGTTGAGTACCAGCATTCATCTGTCTCTGCTTCCTGATGGTGACCAATGCTTGATGCTCTGGCTGCCATGAGTTTTCTCCCTAATGAATTGGACTTTTAAACCCCGAGCCAGAACAGAGCCAGAACAGACTCTTCATTTCTTGAGTGGCATTTAGCTGGCACGTTGTCTACGCAACAAGAAAAGTAACTAGGGCACCATCCCTATAATCTGTCTTGTCTTTGACACTCTCTAGGTGCCAAAGGTCCTGCTTCCTCTTGCCTGTACTCACGTTAATAAGGACATGGTATTTTGTTCCGCTTATTAAAAACAGAACGTTCATTTTTCATTTTACCTGTTTCCAATCAATCACGGAGTTTACATAATCTTCATAAAGAAAAGAATAAAACAACCTTTAATTCCAGGACTTTGAAAATCCCAATAACATTCTCCACAGAGGCATTATCTGAAATCAAATGCACACACTTTCTCCTTTGTTACCCTTACAGTCTCACACATTTTTGAAATGCAGAAAATGTCTGCTTCATTATACAATCCAATATTTCCCTTTTCTTGCTGGATATCTAACCAATATTCTTGGGGTGGTGCTTTATTTCTAGCTGTGATAAAGAATAGCTTTTTAAAACTGAAATTCAGATGGTAGAAGTTGGGTCAGAGAGGTGTGCCCTTAAAGCGAATATTGGAGCCCAGCAGCTTCCTGTCTCTCTCCTTCCTGGTTAATACGTACTGACCCGGCATTCTTTGCCACACTCTTTCAACACGATGTTTGTGCTGCACAGGCCCAAAGTGAACAAGTCCAAGGGACCACGGGTGGGGATCCCTGAGTTTTCCTCTTTTTAAGCTGATTTTATTTTTGTCACAATAAGAGAAAACTGACTTACTCTGAGTTGACTTACAATGAATTGCAGTGAAAAAGGCAAGTGGGTCATGTTGTTCTTGACTTGAACAGAAATACCAGGCCTTTAACTTTCTTCCCATAAATTTACACCTGAGAACTTTTTAGTCACTTTTAGGGGAGAGTCCCATCTCTCTGAAGTAGAAATGCTATGTCTTCATTACGAGTGGAGAAAGCCACACTATGACAAATGATTTCCATAAAACGCCACCTGACTTGGCAATATTTGTATACTGTATTATACGCTATCTCAAATATTGTCTTTTTAAACTGCTTATATTTTTCCTTTGTTGTTATGAAAACATCTCACAGAATGTCAAAGATGGTGCCTCATCCATAAAAATACACTCTCTGTTTTTGTAAGGATCACGATGCAGGGAGTAGTTGGTTTTCTGGCCTCTTTGGCTTCCCTCCTAGCAGGAATCCACATTTCCTGTTTTTTGCATCTCCCCAGCGCTGATGTGGACAATGAACACAGTGCTCTCCCAACACAGGATAATTGACACGACAAGCCGGGAAGTCTGGAGAGTTATTTTTCTGGGCTTATGTGTTCAGATCCTCACCGCTATGGTCTTAATGTCCGTGTCTCCTCAAAGTTCTTCTGTTAAAACCATAATCACTGGTGTCTCATGAGTGGGAGGTAGGGATTTGGGAGATGATTAAGCCATGGGAGTTGAGCTCTCATAAATGGATAATGTTTTAAAAAGGGAAATGCCAGGACGTTCTATGGGTCCAGTAGCTATGTGAAGAAAGAAGGAACTGTGCAAGAGGGTCTCATCAGACCCCAAACCCCAAGTCTGCCATACCTTCATCGTGTACTTTCAAGTCTATGGAAATAGAAGTATAAATTTTGGTTCTTTGAATGCTACTCAACTTAGAGTATCTTGTTATAGAAGGCTAAGTGGACAAAGACCAGTGTAAACTAAGACTGAGGGTCAAATGTAGCGACAAGGCTGAGATGACGGGAACTGGTTGCTAGAAACCAGCTCCCTCTGGTTTCTAGCAACAAATCGTTGTTCTTGTCTCCTGCCAGATGTTTCAAAATAGAATGACTAGAACAGGGCTGGTTCTTTCGGAATATGATGACCTGGGATAAATAAATGTCCTTTAGGAATTTATAGTCATGACAACTTGCAACCAGTGTTTGCTTGGGTCTATTTTTAGGAACAAACATGCACTTCATCTCAATACATGAAGTGGGAGTTCCCTCTTTATGCTGTGATTACCATTAATGAACAAAGAAACTGCCTTGGTCTGATGAAAGGGCAGAACTTAGGTAGGCGGGGGGGGGGTGGATGGGGGCAGGTGGGTACTGGACTGAATGCTGGGAGGAAGAAGGGCGGAGTCAGACGCAATGGAGCTGCTGCCTGAAACTTTGCTGGTAGGCCACGGACTTGTGGTGATCTACAGCTTAATAGAAATGGGCTAAATTAAGATGTAAAAGTTAGCCAATAAGAAGCTAGAGCTAATGGGCCAAGCAGTGTTTAAAATAATATAGTTTCTAAGTGGTTATTTTGGGGCTAAGTCATGGGGAACAAACAAGCCAACCTTCCTCCAACAAATACAACTGTGATTCATAGGACTATAGTGTAGAGGTATATGTTGTTTAGCTTTGAATTATCTTGGTTTTTAAGTAGCAAATTCAAAATGGCTTAATTTTATTCCAATGTCTTACTATTGAGTGGCAATTAATACCTTCTCCTAAGATCTCTGTATTAAGGGTAACTTAATTTATGAAGGAGGACCTTGGCCTTTCCTGTATTTCTTAAGTGTCAGTCTATGCATTAAGAAAGTTGACTACAGCAGGGTCCCAGAATGCCATATGTTTCCTCCGAGCCAAGTCTCTTTGGAAGATGTCAATTAAAACTGCATCGATTTATTTTAGATCTGCTAAAGCAGAGATCCTTTTTCCCTCTCTTTTTGCCTCTTAAAGTTTCATCCATAGAAATGATCAACAAACCACAAGCCTTGGAGCTTGTGCGTAACCTTTTATATATAGTTATCATACCTGGATCAATGGGGACAAGGTTGCATAGGCCTTGGCAACTGCATGCTGGGGCGGACGCTTTCCTCTTGATGGTGGTTTTAGAGTAGGGCCCGTCCTCAGCCTATATGCAAATTTTACTTGGAAGCATCACCAGAAGTCCAGAAGGAAATATGAAAAATTTAGGACATAGTTTCTATGTACAGCATATGCTCAAAATATATTATCAGTTTTTGGAGCTACATGTGGCAGATTTTATGCTCATAAAATAAAAAAAAAGCACATGTGTGAAAGTCTGATGTTATTATTTTTGGTTTGTCTTCCTATTGAGAAGTTGCTGTGATGTTTATAAATACCTCCAAACAAATAGCTCGATGCGAGTTTTCTGTGAATAGCGATTGCTTGAGAGAGAGCGAAAGGGAATAATCTGAACAGGGGCAGCTTTGCTTCCTTGGCAGACTTGGTTTGCGTAAAGACAACATATCAGAATTTGTAAAAATAAACCCACTCCCTCTCTTCTTCCATGCCACATGAAGGGCCAGTCTTTGCTGCATATTAAGTTTTATGGCCAAGTTGCAGGCTTAGGGAAAGAGTGACACAGGGCTTTGGTGATGGGGCTGTAGGTGGCTCTCACTCTGGAAAAACAAGGAGAGAAATTTGTTTTTAAACCTAGAGATTGATTTCATGTTCAACTCCACAGTTTTTATCACCAACAAAAAGAGGATCGAAGTTAACAGAACTTTCTCCGTGATGGGTTGAGTAAGTCCCATCATGAACTTCAGATGGTTGAATAAAACCATCGTCTATTGGTGGTAGAAGGCTTTGTAGGATGCAGCTCACTTATTCAGTTTCTGTAAAACCCCAAGAGAAAAGTGGAAAGAATAGCATTTAAACATTGGGAGGAAATTTTATTTCCTGGGATGACACTCCCCACCATGAAATTGTTTTTTATTAACATCCCTCTATTTAAGATGGAAGTTGGTGGAAATCAGTGGTTTTGTTGGCAATAGAAGCAAAGAAGTAAAGCTCTTTTCTAGAAGTGGCTGGAATCATTGCACCACATCAAGAGAACAAACCAGCCCCTGTTTGTGGGCAAGAGAGACTTGGGTATTGATGAGTGAGCAGAAAGGAAACACGTCAGGGATACCTAGGCATGGGAGTCTGAAAGTGAAGTACACTGTTGGGCTGGAGCTTCCAGTTCTATCCATACTACATGGGAAACGATTAGCCTTAGCTTGTGGGGCTCGATGACAATGTAGGGAACTAACTTTGAACCTGATCTTCTCATGGCACCTTGGAGGCTACTATACTGTTTGGTTTTCCCAGCAAAGTAGATGGTGCCTCTGCCCTACAGGCAAGGGGTCCTATCACCAGTCAGTCACAGTTCCCACAGAAATTTTGTTTTTCTCCCCAAATGTGTTCTAAGATACTGCGGTTCTGTACATCATTGGGTCAGATGGCCTTTGTGCCCATCCACATCAATTTGTCACCGTCTGCCTTACACACAGCCATCATTTGTAGTTTGGGGCAATTAGGGTTTAGAAATAGCCCCAGATGACTCATTGAATGAAGTTAAGTTACCTCTCTCTCTAAATATGTAATTCAGCTAGGTTTAGTAAGGTCAAGTTTGAGGCCAATGCTTCAAGTTCAAAGAATTGGTCACAATCTGTCGACATCCTCCTTCATTATGGATTAGACAGATCATTCACAGGTTTAAACTAACCTTCAGTTTTGGGGAAAGGATTTTTAGTACTGTAAAATTGAATCATTGCAAGTAAAATTCTTGGGATGGGATGAAGCTCAGTGGTGGAGTGCTTGCCTGGCTTGCCTAAAATATACAAGGCTCTGGGTCCAGCCCAGCACTGTAAATACAGAGCACAAGGAAACAATTGCATACACCTTGAGGGAATTACCCATACTGTGAGTAGCATAGCGTTTTGGCTATTGCTACTTTTTATATTCATCAAGTAATTGATACTACTCTAAAAAGTGAAAACAATGTAATTATTCATCCCATATCAAAATTATTGTTTTGAATCTATCCTAATATTTTCATAGTTGGTCATGTTATAAAATAGCAACCATTTTTTAAAGGAGGACTATTTTTGCACAATTATTTTTAATTCTTGAGATACTTAAGCAGTTTCATGGGGGAATTAGTTATGCATAATAAAAAGAATCATCGGGACAGTTCGACAGTGAACATACTCAGTGCTCTGAAAAGATTGCCCATGTGTTTCAGATTTCTTCCTTTTGCTCTTTTCCATACACCTATTCCTTATGAAACTCATTTTCTATCCATGCACGCTGTCTTATATTTACTAGAATACTATGCAAATGAAATCCTACATTTGGAACTCCTTTTTCTTGTTTCATTTATTCAGTATAATTATTTTACTCAATCAATAACATATATTATTATTCCTTTTTGTTATTATGCAGTATTCCTTTCAATGATATGCCATTTTTTCCCATTATTTTTAATTTTATACGTGTACTTAGGTCTTTGAATGGCCATAAACCTAATTTGTCTAAAGGAATGACCAAAGAGTGGAATTGCTGGATTTTCATTTTCAACATATTTCCAATTTTTTTCTTCAAAGATTTTCTATTCTCTCACCTCCTCATCAGAATTGTGGAGCCTGCCAAAGACAGGCCAACATTGGATTAGTCTGTCTTTAAACGTATCCATTTGTCGAGATTCATGAATATCTTCTAGGTATACTCTAAATTTGCACATACTTGATGACTATCAATGTCAGGCAAATTTTCTTGTCATAGTCATCATTCCGTATACTCTTGGTGAAGTATTTTTTCAAATATCTGCCTTTGTGGAAGGTATCTCAGTGGTAGGGCTTGTCAATAGCGCTCCATAAGATTGTGACTTTGATCCCTAACACCACAAATCTGCATTCACCTTGCATGCACACACACACGAAATATCAGGTACAATAAAAATATTTTCCCTTTTGATTGTGTTCTGAAAGGTGTTTATGTTCTGTATGCAAGTAAATTACAGATGGGAATTGAGAATACCCTAGGTGTATCCAGGAGAGCTATTAGTCAGTGAGTGGGTTTATAAAGAAATGATCTCTCCCTATTTCTTGCCATATTTTCAGTGTCTTGCTTTTATCTCCTCTCTAAAACATTATAAATACAACTGGGCAGTGGTAGCACACACTGTTAATCCCAGCACTTGGGAGGCAGAGTCAGGCAGCTCTCTCTGAGTTCGAGGCCAGCCTGGTCTACAGAGTGAGTTCCAGGATAGGCTCCAAAACTACAGAGAAACCTTGTTTCAAAAAAATTTTTTTTTTAAAAAAGCAAAGCAAAATAAAACAAAAACATAATAAATATGTATGTTAAGCAATTCACATAGCATAAATCCTAAAGAATGAAATATGTGGGTTTGTATATTAAAAACCATAAGTGGAAGGCTGGGCACTGTGGTCCATGATGGCAATCTCAGTGTTTGAGACGTATAGACGAGTGAGTCTGCATAACAAGTTCTAGGTCATTCACGGCTACAGTGTATATATTAAAAATAACTGCAAAACAGTAAGTGAGGGAAATATCACAACTACAGATCCATGCTTGAGCCAGTAGTGTGTGAGTCAGTATTCCACAATCATTTCATAGACATTGTCTTGAACCACAAAAATAGCTTTTTTTAGTTTTTTTATTTAAACTCATTCTCACCATTAGAAAAATACACACCATTGAATTCTCAGCATTCACAGTCTTCAGGCACAGCTGAGTCACTTAAGGATCAGACGACACTGCAGGTCTGTCCGTGGTTTGTTTCTAATCTTAAAAGTATCAAGATTTCAGACCTTCCCCAACTAGAGGTAGGATGGCCCTTCCTTACTCTGTTGTAAAAGGGAGTCCTTTAAGGAGGCACTACATAGAAAGTTGGGATTTGGTTGTCTTTCTAGGCCCATGAGAGGTAGTATCATTCTCTACGAAAGATTAGCAGCAGTAGAGGGAACTGTAGAGTCCAGATTCTCAAGGAGAGCCACTAATAACTTGCAAGGGGGCCAGGTCTCTAAGCTGTTGTGCTTGGTAGGCTGAATGCATTCATTAAATCCATTGTCAACTCAGTGGTGTTTTCAGCCTTTAATGAATTTGTTCAGTGGTAACCTCATTGCGCGTCAGAGAACAATTTCCTCTTCTTTCCAGAATTTTTGAGGAATTACATGGAGCAAGTATTTCTCAGGCAGAAGGCTGTGCTAACAAGAGGCAGTGTGGACACCGGTAAACTTCGGGACCTGATCTTCCTGCTCAACCTCTCACACTGCCATAAGAGGAGATAAAATGATGTCTTCCTGCTGTCATTTCTCCACTGGCAATGGGGCAGAAGACACAGTTTTCGCATCATCAGAGTGTCTGATGCCATGAGCTGAAACAGCTACAGCACTCAGGGTAATGCCAACTCCCAACAAATTCTGCCTATTTTTTGCTAACATCTCATTAAAAACTAGTATTCATGATCAGAAATACTAGTTAACAGTGAGTTTAGCTTGCCTGTGCCTGGGATATTAGCGGCTTATTTAATATTTTTGGGACAATCTATTGATTTGTTGGTTTACTTATTGTTTATGTAATCGCATCTCAATCCCAAATGGTTTTTATTAATATCATTTTGCTGCAGGCTACAAAGGAATGGAAGAAAAAAAAAGCCAGACGATTGCTAACAATGGATATAATTTGGTTCTGATTAGGTCTTGGGAATAGACAGGCTCTTCCCTCAGTGAGGCTGTCTGCCTGCTGTAACTGCTAGGAAAAAGTGTGGGAAGTACACGCTAAGATTCAGGCATGTCTAGTGGCATTCATAGGCTGCCACTAAGTTCGTTTTTGCAGAGGTTGATAGGTAATGTCAAGACTTGTTTCTGGTCAAAGTGCTGAGAATAAATGGTTCTTGAGCCCTCAGCCATAAATGGAGCATCTCTGTCTCTCCCCAAATTCAGGGAACATGATGGAGGAGGGACAGGAAAGGCTCTAAGACCTAGAGAATACGGGGGACTACTGTGAGATGGACCTTCTTCTGAGCTGATGAAATTTTTAGTTAGCATAGACATAATTTGTTTTACTGTGATATTTTATTGTATTATTATGTTTTTATTTTATTATATATCAATTATACATAATAACTTGTTTCATTATGACATTTTCACACATTCACATAATATGTTTTCCTCATGTGCACTCCCCACTGCCCCTTCTTGTCCCCCCCCATTCCTGCTGGTTGCCTCACTTTTCCCCGTTAGTTATTTCACATTTTTCTTTCTTTGGTTGAATTTTATTAGGGTTTCTGAAAGGGCTCTGGGAGAGGGATTACTATCAGGAGTATGGACTCCCTATCACTGAACAAAATATGTCTCCTCCCTGCAGCAACCTACAGGTTGCTGCCTGCAGATATCCAGGGAACATTACCGTCGTGTGAACCCCCTCTGGATTCTTATCTGTCTTAGCTCTTTATGGGCCCAAGACCCAAGTTAGGATATTTGGTACTTCAATACTTTTTAAGGGTATTTTTCTTGTCTTGTCAGGAATTTCTTTAGGGTGTTGCTGGGCTTTTGTCAAATATACAGACTGCTTTTGATAATGTAACTATTTTCCTCATATGAGTTCTAGAAACCCATGACCATGGGTTATCTTTAAAATCGTCTAGGGTTTTGTTCAATTTCAGTGTCTTTCTTTGTAGAGGGTTTTCAGCTCATTGGTTAAGTTTATTCCGAGTCATTTCATAATTTTTGAAGCAATTGTGAAGGAGATTGTTTTCTAATTTGGAGAATATGCTATTGGTGAATATGGAAAGTTAATGATATTTTTTTAAGAGACAGGGTTTCTCTGTGTAATAGCCCGGGCTATCCTGGAAATTGCTTTGTAGACCAGGCTGTCCTTGAATTCACAGAGGTCCTCCTGCCTCTGCCTCCTGAGCGCTATGATTAAAGTCTTGTGCCACCACCACCCGCATGGTGCTAATGATTATTTTAAGCTTCTGATTTCTGTATGATAATTTTTGCATCCTCCTATTCTATTTCTAGCGGATCTAAGAGTTTTCTGTTTTCTGGTGGAGCATTTAAGGACTGTGAAGTAGAAGACCTTGTACTCTTCAGATAGAGATAATTTGGCTTCTTTCTTTCCTATTTGTATCTCCCCTTTGATCCATGACTGTATTTAAGAATTTGGACACTGTGTTGAATGAAAGGAGATGAAGTGAGCAAGTTTATCTTATTACCTATTTTTGATTAGCCATATATGACCTTCATTGTGCTATGTTCCTGTATTCACTGGGAGTTTTATCACAAGGAGATTTTAAACTTTTTCAAAGACCCTTACTCCAAATATGGAAAGAACTTGTGATTTTTACCTTTAAGTCCATGTATATTGCTACAGCATATCTGTCTATATGTATGTGTTGAACTTCCTTTGCATTCTTGAAATGAAACCAACTTGATATGATTTTCCTAATGTCTTTTCGAGTCTAGTTGCAGCAATGTTATTGAGAATTTTTCCATCTATATTCCTCAGGGAGATTTGTTAACAGTTTTATTTTTGTTGTGTATTCTTATCTAGATCAGTATCAGGTAGTGCTCCTGTGCAGAATGTGTTAGCTCACCTTCCATTCCTTCCTTCCTCTTATAGTTTATGGAAAAGATTGAGGAGCACTTGAGTTAGTTCTTATTACAACGTTGGTGGAGCTTGGCAGTGAATCCATCTACTCTTCAGTTTTGCTTTATTAAGAGACATTTTATTACCAGTTCAATCTTATTGCCTATTATGTATTTGTTCTGATTGCTTATGTCCTGTTGATTTCAATTTTGCCCAACATATGTTTCTAGGAATTCAGTCCTTTCTAGATTTTCTAATTTATGAAGTGCAAGTTTTCAAAGTGTTACCTAATGATTGTCTAGATTTTATTACGCTATCTTGTAATATCCAGCTTTTTATCTTTAACTTTATTCTTCCTACTAAAATTCTACCAAGACTAAAAATACCCCGACATTAGAAGCCCTTCCTGAAGCAAGGACTGTTTCCCCGGTAACATCTTTTAGATGGCCAAGCAAAGGTTGCTCTTTGTGAGTCTACTAGACTGACTGAGACTCACCTTACCCTACCACTATCAAAGATGCCTCATTTAAATGTACTCCTTATTTTTTGGATCTACGGTAGAATGGATCTCAAAGCAGAATTTCTATTCTGGGTCATATTGACTTTTATACTGGCTTGTGCCTGAATCTGTTGGTGGGCTTCTTCCTATTTCGCTAAGCAATAATGATTATAAAATGCAGAGCTACATATCACTATAAAGACTACATGGACAATGATCCCTGACCATAGACTTATCTCTGGGATTCTCTGGTTGATCAAATAATTCATTTGTGCTACATAAAGAAAGGAAGAGATGAAATGAAGGTCGTGGCACAGGTCCAGTGATCCTGGACAGGGTCAGGTCCTGCCTAAAAAGCATTGGGGTGTTTTGTATATTGGGAAAGATGGCCCAACTAGGAGAACAGCAGAGGCGAAGAATGACAGTATGTCTCTTCCCGTGATACTTCCTCTAATATGTTTGGATGGGAAAGGGAGAGGGAAAATATGTTTACAATCAGAAGCAAAGGGGTGTCTCAGTGACACCCCGGGATATTGGTGGCTGCAATCGAGATCAGCATAGCCCCCTGGTTCAACTTGCCCAGGCGTCCACAGAACGTGAAGCTCATGAGACTGCTGAGAATCACGTCATCTGGGCCAAGAATGCTGAACGGTGCCAAGGGAAGGAACTGCCGGAACGCATCCCAGATCTATAGAAGCTAGACGGTGTAGCGCTTACTGCTGTGAGATGGTTTCCTGCCCCCAGCCTGGGCACTGGCTCCAGGGTGCCTCTGTGGACTGGATGAGTTACAGTCTGAAATCAGATCCTTCAAAAAACATGGGCTGGCAATGCAGTTAAAATTAACAAAAGTTTGGATCTGCCTTTTACTATCAAATCTTAGTTACCCTAAAGACACATATTTTCTTTTCCCTTAAAGGTTGCATAGTTATGTTTATTTTTTAATCCACGACAGTGTAATTGTATGTGGTACAAGGTATAGAACAAAGTCAATTAATTTTTTTCTTAGTGGATATCCAACTGGGGATACAGTTTAGAGGTAGAACACTTGCCTAAAATAGGAAAGGTCCTAAGATCAGCTCCCAGTACAGAAAAAAAAAAGCAAATGAATGTCCAATTATTCCAGTAAAAGTTCTTTAAATGACTCTAGTACTTCTAGAGAATTAGCTTTGTGTGAGTGTCAAAAAATTAGCTGTCTATCGATGTATCTATTTTTTATGACTGTGTGACTGGTCCTCTGATCTACCCGCCAATGCTTCCCCCGGTACTGCGCTGTCCTCTGATCTACCCGCCAATGCTTCCCCCGGTACTGCGCTGTCCTCTGATCTACCCGCCTGTGCTTCCCCCGGTACTGCGCTGTCCTCTGATCTACCCGCCTGTGCTTACCCCGGTACTGCGCTGTCCTCTGATCTACCCGCCAATGCTTACCCCGGTACTGCGCTGTCCTCTGATCTACCTGCCAATGCTTACCCCGGTACTGTGCTGTCCTCTGATCTACCCGCCAATGCTTACCCCGGTACTGCGCTGTCCTCTTCCCCGTAGCTTCATACTCAGCTGTGTTAGTTTCTAAACTTTGTTCCTATTCAGAGCTGTTTCGGTCATTTTTCTATTACTTTAGAACCAGTTTATCAACATGTAAAATAAACTTCCAGGGCTCATGCTGGCATTTCTTTATGCATAAAATAATTGTTTTCAGCACGTAAACATTAACTAGTTAAAATTGCACGGCATACCTAAATGATTACATTATTAATATGGAATCGTCAAAATGCACAAAAAAGGCTAGCAGAAGTCCAGACAGAAATGTACACATTTACAGTTTACAGTTGTCAGACAATTCAGTGCCCTGTTCAAGAACTTATAGAGCAAATGGGGAAAACATCACCAGTGACATAAAACTCCAGGCTTACTTGATCAACCATGTAGAAGACGCTGAGTTTTTAAAGAATACTCTAGAGCCAAAACAGAATACTAAATCTCTTTCTTGAGCAAACTCAAAACAGTTTCCAAGACACACCACAGTCGACTTTTCTAGATCTTTGTAGGTTGGGTTTGCTCCCAACTTGTTAAAAACTTAAATCTATATTCATAAGATATATTGATGCTGTGATGGCGTCAAAAATAACACCTTGTGCTTGCTCCAACTCTGTTTCCTGGAAGAGTTTGTAAATTATGGGTGTTAATTACTCTTTAAATGTTTTTTCATTTTTTCCTTCCTTTCTTTTTTTTTGGTTTTTCATTTTTGATTTCCTAACAAAGTCATTGCCACGGCTTTCTGAACTTTTCTGGTAACCTCGAACGTTATTCTGTGTTCAGGATTTGCTGCTATTGGGTCGATTGATTTGTGTCTTTCCAGAACTTTGAACTTCAGCTAAGCCACTTATTTGTTGGTCCACAGTTGTTTCGCATCTATCTGCTGTTCCTCTTGTCTCGGTGAGGCTAGTAGTTACATTAGTGGGGGAGGAGTTGGGGAAAAGATGAGGATCCCAGAGTTTCTCAGTTTTGGTGACTGACAAAGAAGTGTAAGTAGACTGATATATAGAAGCTGAGCACTAATTTTGTGGATGTATGTATACATGGATAGGTAAATATATAGTTATAAAGAGATGACAGATATAGATGATAGACAGATATAGATAAATAATAGATAGATAGATAGATAGATAGATAGATAGATAGATAGATAGATAGATAGATAGACAGACAGACAGAGATGAAGGGAGAGAACAGTAAAGAGAATCCCTTTTTCATGTGATGTTACTAAAGAAACTCTCAGAGAATATGGTACCAGGAAAGAGGTCCTTTGAGGGGACAGAAGGAGAAGGATGTTCTAGTCAGAGAGCCGTAAAGACCTTATGACTTAGATTCAACTGTTGTTACACACATGAACATAGCTGTCATGGTTCTTGAAGAAAATCAAACAAAAACTATTTGCATCATAAATCTTTTGGTTGAAAATTCTGCTTGCATTGGTTTTCTATGGTGATCATTCCAAACTCAGTAACATTTGCAAAGGAAATGGGTTTCAAAGTTTTAGAAGCAGGACTGAAATCTAGACTCATGCGGAGTTAGTTCCTTATGAAGTGGTAAGGGGAAGAGTGGCCCCTCTCCTTGTCTTGGACACTGCCATCTTCCCCATGTCCTCAGATTCTTCTCCTTTATTTGTGTGCCTCTTTGTCTAAATTTAATTTTGCCCGGGACACAGATAAAGTATGAGCAACCCACTCTAATGACCTCAGTGTAACTTAGGGCCCTCTGTATAGTATCTATCTACACATACGGTCTTGGTCTGACATATTGAGGTTGAGGACTGACCCCAGTATAGTTTTGGGAGTACACAGTGCAATACACAACACTGCTAGAAAGTGATGGAGGTTCTTCAGAGTATAGTGCAAAAAGACTTGGGATATCTGTGGCACTGAAGGAATTGAAGAAAAGATTCTAGAAATAAGAAGGCTACTATGTCAATACTTTTGGTTTGAGTCTAAATAGAGGGACCCTTTCTTTCTCTCCCTAACACTTTCTGGAGACCCTAGGTATTTAATGAACCAATAAATGAATTGTAACCATCTGTTGAAGAGAGTGGACTAATGAACCCATTTCTCATAGTGCTGCCTCCCTGGGCATTCTGGCTCCCTCCAGCCTTAAGGCATCTGTTCCTGTCATCTATCTCTTGTGTTTTACACACCATTTTTCTCGTGTTTGTTTAATTTCAGTTCATCCTCTCAAGTTTATAACTCATCCTAAAATGTTCTCCAAAACTCGTATCCCTGATTACTTTTGCGTATGTGCTGTGTAACCCCTTGGGCATAAACAAATGAACAACACATCTTTTTCTCTATTTTCTCATCACTTATTCGTAACGCTGCTACTGTTTTCTTGGTAATGCTACTAATAGTGAAGGCACCGCGAGTAACATTTGTGGTACTTGCAGTGCGGCCAGCATCATGCTAGATTATCCCTAATCCCCAGAGTGACTTTCTGGTTGAGAAAGGATGATTCGTGGATGGAGAGTATGAGTGCAAAATCACAGGTAGGAAATGAGTGCAGATCGATCTGACTCCAAAGTCCACGTGCTAGCCATCAGGACCCTACCCAGCCCAGAGTGATGTTCCCTAGACATCTCCTGTTCCAGCTAGGCCCTTTGTTTTCTTCAGGTCTCAACTTTGACCATAACGAACTGGTTCTGACCAGTCATTCTGATTTTACACTGATTCAAGGGATATTTGTCTATACTACACAATTCCAGGGACTGAAAATCAGAACTGTATATTTGGTGGCTGATTACCAAACTCCTGAACAAAGGTGGAAGAGAGTAAGTTCCTTAACGAGACTGACGGTTCAACTCCAGAAGACACGATTTGTAACATTAAGAAATTGTCGAAAAACTCCTGGTATTTCCATGTTAGAAAGTGGAAAAGCAATCTCAATTATTTAGTGTGATTGATATATATTAGAAAAGACTTTAGTGTCAAGAAAATTATGGGTCATTTCCAGGTAAGGTGATGCTTGTAGTGACAAGCCTCGTGGAGGGGGTTATGGAAAACGGCATATTGCTAATTTCCTTAAAGGTTTAAACAATAGAATACACTATAATTTGTACTGTCTCATTTTAGTACTTCTCAATTAAACAAATTAAAAGCCTGAAATGACTTGTGTCCTAGGTCTCCCCTGATCTGTTGGAAGTGTTAAAGAGTAGGCTTATCAAGACCTGTCTTGTCTTGGACTGCACCTTATACAAAAATGTTGGACTCGGGCTCTTTCCATTGGTTTCCAAGCGTGTCTTCATGGTTCTCTGAGCAGGGGAGCTGTGGAGGAAGAGGCTTGTGGCGAGAAGACTTGGAGAGAGTACAGCATAAATACCTCACAGGGACAATGACCCACCCTCATTTGGGCCTTGGCCATAGCTACATTTTTGGGTAGTAGGGGAAGAAGAGACCATTAATTCTTGGCACTAGTTTACCTTGCTAAGATTCATGCTGTACAGCAGGTAGACAGATTGTACGCTGTGTGAGCTCCATGGGAGACAGTAGTTTCCAGGAAGTTTGGTATTTTGGGTCACAACAGAGGTGGACAGGAAAAGTCATTCCTGCTGGTCAGCCCATCCTGCTTGAGTACACAGAATTCCATATTACAGAAGATGATGACAAGCAAGATGAGGTAACAGACCCTTCAAGGTCACATCTGACCTTGAGACTAGCTATGTAAGCTACTCTGGACCTCAGTTTCTGCATCTGTAAATTGGGAATACTTGTAAGCCAAATGGGTTGTAGAAGGTTAAATTAAGATGAAGTATATATCAGGGTCAAAGCATGGTTGGTTCTTTCTCCCTCTGCTCTCTGGAAGTAGATTTAAGTAGATACCTTTATTAAAATAAAGTGGCATTTATCCTGGAAAACAGATGTATGCTCCTATAGCAAAAATCTCAGCCTTACTCACCAAATGTATGCCAAGAGTCCATAGGTATGTTACCTATGTCAACTATATCCATGGCATTTAAAGAAAATGGCCAGTAACCTTAGCACTTTAAACTAAAACTGATATAGATAGCCTCTGATACCAGCACTCAGGAAACAGAGGCAGATGATCGCTGTGAGTCAGAGGTCAACTTCACCTACGTAGAAAGTACCACACCAGTTAGGGCTATAAAGCAAGACCCTGTCATGAAAATTAACTCAGCAATGACAAGAAAACACTCGTGATGACATAAGTTTGGATGTAGGTCAGTGATGAAGTACATGCTCTCCTTACATGAGTCTGTGGTCTTCAGTATAACAAGCACGAATATAAGGATAAGAAATGTTAAATAATTATACTTGTGATCATGGACGGGTGCCGGTGTGGGAAGTTCTTCTGTATATGTGTTGCTTTTATTGGTTAATGAATAAAGAAGCTTCTTGGGCCCATGGCAGGGCAGAATAAAGTGAAGCAGGAATTCCAGCAGAGATAGAGGAGAAAAGAAGGCGGAGTCAGAGAGACGCCATGTAGCTGCCAATGGAGTAATATGCCAGCACCAGTAAGCCACAGAACAGCAATACACAGATCAATAGAAATGGGTTAACTTAAGATGTAAGAGTTAGCTAGAAATATGCTTAAGCTATTGGCTAAACAGTGTTGTCATTGATATAGTTTCTATGCTGTTATTTGAATCTGGGTGACCAGGATATGAATGAGCAGCCTCCACCTACAATGGACCCCAAACAAAGGTCATTGCTTCCAGCAAGGACTCACAGATGCTGTCCAGGACAGTTTAACTTTGTGTCTTCTCCTTACTATCGAGATCACATGAGATTGGGTGTGTTCCAGGTTTCCTGACCAGAGACCCTCAGTCCAAAATGCCACCTTCACTTAAGAATTTAAATGTGCAGTTCAGAAAATATCTCTCTTCAAAACTGTCACCCTCTCGAAGCTGTGTCCTTTCAGAGTGGCTTCCTGTCAGCTGACCAGGAGGCCTGGATACTTCTTTTGTGTAACCCCCCTCCTCCCAGGCCTCAATCCTTGCTTCATCAAGGACTGAAACTCAGCAAGAGTTAAAGCTAATGGTAAAACAGGCATCTCTGGAGCTAGGAGGTGGTGGCGCAGGCCTTTAATTCTAACACTCAGGAGGCAGAGGCAGGCAGATCTCTGTGAGTTCGAGGCTAGCCTTGTCTATAGAGTGAGTTCCGTGACCTCATGGGCTGTTACACAGAGAAAGCCTGTCACAAACAGGAGCTCCTGTACAGGGTTGCTCTCCTGAGTGGCAGATTCCAACAAGTCACAGTTTAGGAGTGTGCACACAAGTGCCACCAAATCAGCCTGTGCTCACAGTACCCACTCCTCCGCACACAACTCTACCCCTGCCCCACAGCAAGCAGTTAGTCCTTTATGTTTTTCTTGTGCTGCAGGAATTGAACCCAGGGTTTCATGCCATGCATGCTGGCACTCTATCCCTGGATGCTATTCCCAAACCCTTGTATGTAGGTGTGTGTGTTGGAGACAGAGACTCAGTAAATTAGGCAGGATAGCTTTGAGCTCACTCTGTAGCCCACTTTGACCTCGTATTTGTCCGTCTATTTGCCTTAGCCTCTCTACTGGCTGGGATCACTGATCTATAACACAAGGTCCAGCTGAACTCTTTCTCTTTAGCAGGGAACCAAAAAATACCTTCTTCATATAGTAAGATCTGTCCTTGTTGAGAGGACCAAACACAGCCCAACAGCCTGGGAGAGAGGGAGATGAGACATGAGGGAGGCTGTGTTGAGGACAGAGGTTGAGTCCATGAGAACTTGAAAAGGAGGAAGGAAGTAGGGTGGCAAAGAGTGAATGAGGAGCCTTTCAATTTAACAGCAGAACAAGAAAGAAGGACAAGAGAGGAAGTGTGACCTCCCTCACAGGCGTCTCCCGAGTCCTCCTGCCCACATTCCTGTGTCTGTAGGCTTCTGCAAAGGAGCTGTCGGGCTTGGGCAGTCAGCGGTTGAGTGCAGTTCCCTTGGTGCAAAGGTTAAAGCCCTGAAGAAATTCAGGGAGGACTTGAAACTGAACTAGCACGCTAGTCACAGGCCCCTGGACCACACTCACAAGGCCAGAGCCCATCCTTCCCCAGTCTATATGGAGCCTTGTTGGCTTACCTCTATTCTTCCATGTTTTAGGATCTTGCAATTTAAAAAAAATCACAAATCCATAATGCAACATGTAGCAGCAAGGTGGAATTTATCAGAAAGGCATGTTTTGTTTACTTTGTTATCTCCCTGGTTTTCTTAAATAAATGAACTCCTAGGGAAAAAAGTGACCTCTTCCCCCCCCCCTTTTTTTAGTATTTAAAAACTAGCTGGGAATGTAGCTCATTAGAATGTACTTGCTTAGTGTGCTGACAGTTCTGGGTTCGATCCCAGCACCACACTGAAACAAACTAAACCCTGAATGTATTTATTTTTAATGAACAGGACTGAATGTTCTGCTTTAGCTTTTTTCCTGATCGGAGAGATACTAACCCTCTTGCCAACAAACCCTTTAGGAAATTCTGTGTACTGAGTGAATGCTGTGCATTTTAATCCATTGTTCAAGAGTTCAAATGAGACTATCAGCCTCCACTACATCCAGGCTTCCATTAAAATCCAATAAGCCCAGATTTCAGTGGTAGAACATTGTTAAGTATGAATGGGATAGCATCTTCACTTCCCAATACCAAATAGATACGAATCAAATAACTCCAGCCTGGACATAGTCATTTCAGGTCATTCCAAAGAGAGAAAGTACGAAGGGCATTTGTAAGCTCAGAGAGACCTCTTTGCCACCTAGTTCTGTAGTGTCTGTCTTGGGTGGGCTGATATCCTCATTCTGCAAGGCTGGACTAGGAAACGAGGAGCCTGAGTTGATGGCTCTAAGATTCCTGCATGGTCTAAGATTCTTGCAGTTCTGTAGAAGGAGCAGATTGGGGAATAATAGGTTTTCTGTACCTCTATAGCAATAGTAGGTTTCTTCGCTGACATAATAAGCCAGATCAAACTGAATTGAAAATGCAAAAAAAGAAAAAAGGAAAAAAACAACAACAACAACACAAGACAGGTTTCTTTGGAGCAAAGCAACTCCCGAACAAGTTCTTCAGCTTTTGGTGGTGGTAGAAGAGGCAGGAAAAGTGACACACCTGAACTAAAGCAGGGAGCTCAAAGACCCTGTAAGCAAGGGTTGGTGATCTCGATGAGCGGGGCTTGTGCCCAAGTTTGGTACACTTGAGGCAGGGATTTGGGCTTACTGTCAACTTCAAGGAAGGCACTGTCACCGCTGCCGAGAATGTGGGACTGGACTTCCCATCTCTTGTGTCACCTCTGCTGCATCTGTCTTTGTTTTGGTTCAGAAGGTTGCTCTTGCTTCCGCTAGAAAAATGTGTCCGAAGGGGGCTCTGCAGGAAGCTTAAAGTGCAAAGTGCATGGGTTCCTGGTTAATAAATACAGCTGCTTATTCCCTTGGCAGGAGAGCCATCGGCTACAGGAGGCAAGCAGCCACTTTGCCTGTGTGTGCGCAAGTGTGAGAAGTAGACATGGCAGAAGATGGGCCTCAGGTTGTCTTTAGAATCCACTTGAGTATCCCAGCAGCTTGTGTCAGAAATTCCAGTCATGGTGGCCCGAGTTTGCGATGGCAAAAGAATAGCAGCCATTGTTTGAAGCTTTCTGCTGTGCTCGGCAGCATGGGGAGCCATGATCTCCTTGAATCAGCCCATGAGATCTGCCCACAATGTACCCAATCTAACTAAAGAGTCTTATGAAATATAAATAATAATGTTGATACATGACAAATGCATGATCATTAAAGAATTGGTGAGGAAAGTAGAATTCCGAAACAACAACAACAACAAAAAGATGCTTCTGCAGCTGGAACCAAAGACTAAAATAAATGAATGGTACAGCTCTTCCTCTGCAGGAAACAGGGACAGAAGTCACAAGCAGGAATGGTGGGGGAACAGCTCGAGGGCAAATGAGTATGAGGTGCTTCTGGCTGCCAAAGTACAGACTGCATTTTGTGCTGCTAAAGGTTAGTCAGGCAGGCCCAGGGGGTGACCAGCTCATCCTGAGAACGGGTCTGTCTATGACAACATTTAATGTGACAGGAAGCAGGTTTAGTGGAGGGCCACCGGGAAACCAAGTCGACATGAACAAGCATAGAATGAAGGCTGGCAGTATTGCTTGGAAAAGCGACCGTGTGTGTGTGTGTGTGTGTGTGTGTGTGTGTGTGTGTGTGTTGGATTGCCAGGGGTGTGAGAGAGGGGGACTATGATCATTGCTTTCAGAATTCTGTAGCTTTAAAGAGGGCAAAGCAAGACCCAGAAATTCAAGTAATATTTAAAAAAATATTTTTAAACATTTAGGACCAACCACAAAATGGCAATGTCTTTGAGCAGAGCCTCCATGATGTGTTTGGTTCTAAATGTTTTAATTCTGGTAATGTAAACCTGTACCTTTAAATCATAACATTACAATAATGACCAGTAGATGGCGGTAAGATACCGCAGATTTTTGCCGGTCGCATCTGTGCATTCACTGCAAAAATGCTAGATTTTTTTTTTGTAATTATTATTTGAAGGTGTGTCCTAATCTATTGTTCAGAGAGAAATTGCTGAATTGAAAAACAGGAAATAATACTTCCTAATTAAATAGACAAAGTGATTATCAAAGACTTATTTTGTCCCAATTCTATCGTGTTTCTAAAATTTGCAATAGTGTGTGTGTGTGTGTGTGTGTGTGTGTGTGTGTATGTGTGTGTGTCTGCAAGTAAATGAAGGGTCTGGTGTGTTTTTAAATAATTCCAAATTTGAATGAATGTTAATTTGGGTAAAACTTAAAAAGAATATTATTGAATTGAGCAGGAAATACGTCTATGAAATTATTTGTTGAAAAATGCTTTCTTCCTTCCCTAAGCAAAAAAAAAAAAAAAAATCATTTTGCACATAGATTTTGTCAATTAAAACCAAAGTATGCACTCTGAAAATGGACTAAGTTGAAGCTGCCTCTCTCCTTCCTTCCTTCCTTCTTTCCTTCCTTCCTTCCTTCCTTCCTTCCTTCCTTCCTTCCTTCCTTCCTTCCTTCCTTCCTTCCTTCCTTCCTTCCTCCCTTCGTTTCTATTTTCCCAGTCAGTTTTGTTCAGGAGTGCTTAACCTGGGAGATGTCGACCCACTTGCTTCTCCTCTGAGTCCCTTCAAGAGCTTGGACATAGAGAGGGACCGCATTTTCAGCCACGCAAACCTAAATACATGTTCTTCAGAGACACATATATGTCAAAACACGTGGAAAATACAGCCTGTTAATGTTTAATTTGGAAACAGGAGGATAATGTGGGCCACTGTTCTCCCTTTCGGCTGTCTGCCGCAGGGTCTCAGAAACACAGGCAAGGACAGCACACCTCACCTCACCTCCCTGTGCCGCAGGCAGGGGCTTGGCACCAGGTGCTAGCTTGCAAGGTCCTGGTCCTGGCCCCTCTCCAACTAAAAAGTTGCGTGCAGAGAGCCGAAGAGCAGCTAAGTCAGAGGAGCACGCCACACGTGGGCTCCCTTGCTCCTCTTCCAGTCTACGCTCTAAAATGTACCTAGGCTTCCAGGGAGACAAATTGTTTAATTTGCTAACATTTGGGGACTCTCCAGGATTGTGAAGGAACCAATTTCAAAGTACAGAGAGACCTCTGACAGTGTCTTAGACAAAAACTAAACAAAAACATCATGTCTTCTCCCTTCTCCACCTCTTCCTCTCCCCCCTCCACACATCCTCTCTCTCTCTCTCTCTCTCTCTCTCTCTCTCTCTCTCTCTCTCTCTCTCTCTCTCTCTCTCCCTCTCTCTCTCTCTCTGTCTCTGGTAAAGGGGAGCTAGACTCTGTATCCATCATTAAAAGCTGTGTGTGGCCTTGGTCAATTCTCCACATTTTCTGAGTGCCTTCTGCTGTCTATATATTTGCTTCCTTCTGATAAAAATTTGAGAAAAAGTTAGAAAATATCTCCCGGAAACCCCTGCCAGGACTCTGAGCAAAAGCCCCGAGGCAAACTGAAAGCAGCACACTGATATTTAAAATTCTTAAAGCATTTTTCTCTGGCTAGCAAAACAATCACAATTAATAGTCATTCATATATTTTCCCCTCTAAAGCCTTTTGCTCGCCCTTCTCTATGTCAGCGAATTGTGATGTTTTACACACATGTGCATTCTAAGCATCTATAAAAATATGATGGGTCATTCCGATATCGACATGCAGTGTATGTGCATGTAGGTATAGGAATGATCCAGCAGGTTTTTTTTTATCATTTATGCATATGCTGGAAATTTAAGCAAAACTAAAATTAATGAAGAGAACTTTAAGCTCTCTTTTTTTTTTACAAACTTCAGATTTCTAGAATGCGAATTTCTGCCAGTAAGAATGTTGCTTCGAGTTAATACGCTTACTTAATTTCTAATTTTGATTAGATTGTACTCAATCAAAAGAGGCTACAATAATATATAAAATACATTACAATAAGCAATTATATAAGATATTTAAAAACAAATGATTAAAAAAATGGAAGTTTGCCTCCAGCAAAGTTAGACCCTGGTCCAGTTGCACACGGACTTCTCGATTATTGAGCTAAAAATTCTCGCACGTTGATGTGGAAGAATCTGTCAGTACAGAAATTTTTTTTTTCTTTTGTGCTCACAAAAATAAAGTCTGAAGGGAGTGTCATGGAGAGGCATTTTATACTGTGCAACCTGATCGGTTTGAACTCTGGACTATCAAATTATTTATTTATTTATTTGTCTTTCCTTCTCAAAGACAGTTAATTACTGAAGCCTTGAGAACATTTTGTGTTTCTGCTCTGCGACTGTGCCTTGCAAAGTCGAACCTAATAAGTACAAGTTCTCACCCCAATTCTGATCTTACTGACTTCCCTGCTTGGAAACCCGAGCGAAGCGTCTGTACGTTGGTGAGTTATTTAAAATAATGATTGCCTTTGTTATTCTGTTATTCTTTCCGTTCGATGAAGAGTCAGGGTATTTTTCTTTTTTTTTTTAATCTTTCTAAAGCAACAAAGACAATGCTTTGGATCTGGTGTAGGGACAAAGGCGTGATGGGTCTGGTGGACATCTATGGCATGTATGTTTATTTAAGGGCTCGCTGTCATGCATATTATTAAGGATGACAATCATGAACTTGCACGCATTGTTTATTTTGTAAATACGCATAATGGAGCTTTCAGAAACAGAGATCAGCTGCCCCTTTGCCATGATGGCCGTCTGCTGGGAAGAGACTGTTCAGGGGCCCTTTATGAGCTGGGTTCCTGACCCGGGCATTTCATGATTTGTGCTCTTAGAATGGTTTTAAGTCCATTTATAAATTTCCTCGTGCAAGCATCTGAAATGGACGGCAGGCCTCTGCAAAAGTCCCATGGTAGATTACATCTGGATATCTGGAATGGACTAGAACAACAACTGTACTGGAAAGCCACCAAATATGGTGTTTGCGACCATCACATGAAGAAAGGACTCCAGGATTCCTGAGCTGCACACGATCCACTTCAGACTGGAGGCTGGTAATTTAATTAATGTGTGCCTCTGACAGGCGCTGAGGCCAAGAAATGGAATGGGCAAACCCGCCTCTCTCCATGAGACCCGAGGCAGCTTTTCCACTTTATTTGAATACTTTGAATTTTAATTTCCCATTTTTACACTACCTCTTAGAAACTTCACCTGGACCTTCTGGCATGATTCTGACCTTTCTGGGCTCCATCTCAGTATTTGAATCATTTGGGCTTTGGATTATGAACACAGGACACGGAATGTAAAGAGGCTCTGAGGTGCATTACTGTCTGGATTTGACCTGGGGAGCCGAGCCTACCTTCCACCTATTTCTCAACTGATGGACGTGCAGGGGCTGAAAATCCCAGGAATTAGGATTCTAAGAAAACCACCTCCCGAAAAGAAAAAGAAAAAATGTTTGTTTCTGTAAATTCTCTAAACCCTTGCTTTAACAGATCTTAAAAGGTACTTCATGTAGTCCAGAGGCGCTGGCTATCACATCTGCTTCTAATACTGTAGGGCATCTTGGGCTTTGCGGAGAGGGTGCGATGCTGTCTTTTGTTGTAGGACAACTGGTGCATTCTGTGATGCAGGAGTTGCCAGTTCAAAGGATACAGCTTAGTTAGGAGAGTTAGTTTTGACTCCCCTCCCCCACTTTAACACTGTTTCTTTTTCTTCTGTGAATGGGGGGGGGGTGTCTTTAAAACGGTCACATGGGGGCTCTCATTCAATATTTCTTCTTTGAAGAAAAGACCAGCCCTTTATACCAATAATGGCAAAATCTGTAGTCGGGTTTGAAATTGAATGTGCAGGAAAAAAATACTGTTAATGCCATCCCCCTTTATCCTGAGCCAGGCAAACACCTTAGAGTTGGTACTGGAGGTCGGGTACCAATTGTTATGGCGCTAATTTCCAGTGTCTTTTATTAATTTTCATCTGGACTTCCAATTTTCAGGAGTGATTCCACACACCTCCCTGTACTTCCCTACCATTGCTGATCATGTTGAATATCTACCCTCCCAAATTCAGTGTGGGCAGTGTTTTAAAAGCAGCAAATATTCAGAAAGTTTGAAAGTCTTTTATTCATTGCAATAGAATAGTAGATTAAAGAGTGGGACATCCGTGAACGAGAGACAAAAGTCCGCCTTCCGTGTTTCTCTCAGACAACGATATCGGCTAGGTGACTGTGTTTTGTGGAGAAAAGGGTTCAATGGGATATTGACAGGCCCCTATCAATAGCTGAGCCCTAGAGGCCTGGCTGTTTGGGCCCACACTGATTGACTGAGCCTTAATAGACATGTAATTGTTGACAAATACCTCCGGATAGACTGTGGCAATGTCCAGACAGACAAAGAAGATTTCAGGATGATAAGGACCAGTGTGGAGCCGTTTGTTAGAGGGGGAGCCTCATCACAGAGATGACCTATGCTTAGAGAGATGCATTGGAAAGAAGCAAGCTCGAGATCTCCCACAGCCAAACCTGGACCATACTGGTGAAGCTGTGACATTAGCAAGAAATTCTTGTTGTATTTATGGATTTTCTGTTGTATGTAGTTTGGTGTCAAAGTCATAGCTTTGCCTATGTTAAGCAATTATGCACATATTTGTGTCATATATATGCACACACATCACATATATGTACATATAGAGAGAAGTGTGTATGAAATTAGATATCCAGAATATGTTTTAGCTTGTGTATAGCATTCTAAAATCTATCATCCTGGTGCTTCTCGGAGTACAAGAGGCTATTCAGGCAATTTCAAAGAGCCTTGGGCATTAATAAGAATACTGAAGAAAAAAAAACCCTGAATTTGGATAAACGCCCCAATTATTAGAAAAATATTAGAGGAGCCTGGAGCTGTACAATAGCATTTCGGAAATGTTGAACTGATCTTCATGTTGTCTAGCCAATGCTGACCTCCAAGCATTCACACACTGCTCCTGAAATTTAGCTTCCCATGATGCCTTCCCTGGGCCCCCTCTGCTTTAGAAATCTCCCTCTGTGGGGCCTTGCTCTCAGTCACAGGAGGCCAGGATGGCTTTCAACTTCGAACAGGAGCTGGCCCACAGTGGGGCAGCATGATATTATTTAGGACGGCTAGCTAGTACAAGCTAATAAGGTCACGTGCAAACGGAGTTCAAATGCAACCTCAGCCTGTATATCCTACAGTGCCAGTCGGAAGAGCAGACCCAGCTAGGCCTAATGTGATTCCAGACACAGCCCTCCTCACAGGGTCCTGGGAGTGCATCAAGGTGACACGGCAGGCCGCCTCCTGACATCCCCCGTGAAAGTGAACCGGCTCATGCCCCAAAGACCTTGAGTCCTGCCTTTGATTCTTATCGATCAAAAATGAAGATTAAATCCCATATCATAGAGTGAGGAGGCAAAGCCTGAGCTCTCCATGTTAACTTCTAGGAATCCCAGTGAAGCCCTTTAAATCATCTTTTTATGCATGAAAGAGAGCCCAAATACACATGTATTTCAGAGAGAAGGGCAACGTGGACAAGCAGATACAGGGGTCTGATAGCTCCCAGGCTTCTTGGCAGGAGGGTGAGCCAGATAAGAATGCTTGGCCTACCTGTTATCAAATTCAACCCCATAGTTAAGATTAGGATTCATTTTTTTTCTGGGAGGGGGGAGATTATGTTTGAAGTTGCTTCTTTTGCAAGCTATAAGCATTCCTAAACAGGCAGGCTCCGGCAAACAGCTGCCTCAAAATGTTTTGTGTGAGTGTGTGTGCGCGCGCGAGCGTGCACGCATGTGTGTGTCCATTAATTCAGAATTACTCCAATTACAAGCTTCTGATGCTCCGAAACCCTCTCTCTAACCCAAAAGAGATGGAGAGCCCTCGGACTATCCAATCAGATCATTTTCCCTGCCGCCTGCAGCAGATGTAAGCAATTTACTTTTTTATTTCTGCATATTCAGTGTGAGCCGAGCTGTTGGGGACCTTTCACCCCGGAGCCTGCAGGATTCTAACCCTATCAAATTAAAGCATTTTGCTCACTTATTCCCAAACGCTTTGCCGGTGCTAAGCAGACATCCCGCTGCATAGCAATGGCGGGTGTTCGTGTCCACTCATAGCCCCAGCCTAATCAGAGAATATTAAGGAAAATATACAGTGCTTTAATTTGATGAGATTGGTTATAGGTGGCGCAGTTAAAGGTCACACTCCTGCGTGTATCTCCCTCTGTCTCTGTAATATTTTCTTCTCGCTTGACAATCCTGAGCTGCAAACAATAGGCCAAGGCGACACATTTATTTTTTGACATGCTGTGATGGGCTCAATAGGGCTAAAGATGAATTATTTAAAGATTGCATAAACAAACATCTTGGGCCAGGTTTTGGTTACATCTTTCCCTTTGTGCTCCGTGGTTGCTGTTGCCTTAAAAGGGCCTCTTCAAGAAATGTACCGCCTTTGGTCAGAAACACATTTGGATGGAGAATCCAGAGAGCTGGCTTCCAGATGGCTAGGGTTGCCCCCACCAGCCCCTGTTGTTGGCTGCACAGGGGGCGCTGGCAGCCCCAGCACCCAGGGAGAGGCGCCTCTGAGAAGTGACATGCTCTTCTAAGCCTTGCAGCTCCCTCACCTGCTGTGAGCTAACGGAGCCAGCTTGCTTGCACCAGTGGGAGTGGTGTGGCCATTGGAGACCCTGGTGGCTGTTTATTGGCATTCCACGTATCACTGGGGTAATGGGAAGTGGCTGAGTTATTTCCTGGCAGGAATGGAGAATTACCTGGCGCTCTCTGCTCATTTGAGGGTTGATTTTTCTAAGCAAGTTTTCTCTCTGCTTTACTGCAGCCTTTTCGGTTGTCAGAGCATCCAGGCACCGAGGGTGGACAGGCCACCATGAGAGGGCCCTGCTGCCTGCGGAGTTGAGGCTTTTCCCACTTTTCCCATTTTCTGATTTGGACACTGTGGACGGCCCAGGGAACAGCGTCTGGGAAGGAAAAAAAAGGGGGGCATCTTCTAATCTGTCAAACATAATGGTTTCTGTGTATGTGTCTATGTAATAGACCAACTGCAGGCTGATTTACCTAGGAATTTACATGAAAATTGCTTTATGCAGCTGTATGTAAAAATTCAAGCTGCACCGAGTCACTGTACCACACAGGTCAAGACTGAGCCTAGAGGGTATTGTCGCTAAAAACAATTTGTTTCCATTCATGGAACCAGAGGAAGGGAGGCCCCAGAGTGGGGAACTGCATGGGGACATGGCTAGGGCTCTTCAGGACAGTCCTTGTGTTCTGGGAGAAGCCAGGATGGAGAGAGACCTGCTGAGTCCTCCTTCAAGCTTCTGGCAATGGGACGGGCTCCCCGTGGCTTCGTCTTTTCTTTTCTTGAACTGTTAATATTTTAAAGGAAAGTTAGACGCAGCTTAGCATCTTTGTCTCAAACTACAGCCCCTAATTCCCATCTTAAACTGGTTGAAAGGTTTCTGCTCTTTGGGAAACAGAAAGAACGGAAACGCTTGCACAGATTGCTGTTGAGTGCTCCTTTAAGATACGCTGAAATTGCCAGCAAACTCTGTCTCCAGATGTTGTCTTGTTTCCAATTTTTATATGCTTAAAATGTGGCAATTTGAAGTTCAACAAGAATTGACAATGAAGTTAATATTAAGAATGTTATTATAGGGGAAAGTCTTGAATGGTAGCTTAGGGTAGAGGTGGGGGCTGTGCCTGGCCTCTGGTCTGGGATCAGGTCTCAGGGAATGGCCGGATCCTGACTTGCCCATAAGCAATCAAGTCAGGTTTTGGGAGCTACAGGCTCATTTCTGAAGAGCCCTCCCCATATTTAAAGTAGGGGATGCAGCTACTTCCCATTGCATGCACTTGGCCCTGCAAGGGTAGCTCTAGAGTTCACAGGTCAGAGGCCCTGTCCCCATGAGGAAGCTGGGAATGAACTCGGGCACCCCACCCCCGGATTCTAAGGAGAAATACCATCAGCTAAAAGTGCCCATGGCCACTTCTTAATTTTAGTTCATGCTTTATAAATTTATATGTGCATATATCTGCATTGATCAAATTCTTTTCCGTTGCTTTTTGTTGTTAGATAATCCCGTGGAGGTAACCGTGACTTCCTATAGTTATAGGGCTAAGTGACTTACGTTTTGCATTTTCTTCTGTTTTTGTATTGTCCAGGCTTACCTTGAATGTAACACTTGAGATTCTCCTACTCCCACTTCCAAAATGACAGGATTATAGTGTGTACAGTCATGCCTGGATCAAGTGAAAATCTTTATTCACATAGCAATATGTTGGGCTGGCATCTGGACAGTATTGGGACTCCCTGTGACTTGAGAGGGGGAGGGTCCTAGGAGAGAGTGACAGCAGCCTCCTCCAAGGGACCAGTGTGGCTCCTTGTGCCCTTGATTGCACCTTTTTTAGGATTTCTTCTTAGGTCTGTTGCTTCTTAGTTTCAAATTTATTACTCAGTCGTATGTCCCATTTTCCCCTTCACTTACTTCCAAACTAAATTGTTCCAGCTGAGAAATAAACCCAAAACAAAGAAAAAAAATATGCCCAGCGTTACCTTTCCCTAAATAGTGCAAATGTATTACAATTCCGTTATAGTAGTTAAGATGAGGACTTTGCCACGGGAGGCACTTCAGTTTGTTGTTTTGGTTAGGTGTCTGAGTTGCAGTTGTAAGAAATGCTGACCTCTGTTGGAGGACAGTCCTGAAGACAAACCACTAAGCAGTCAGAGGACACTATTTTGTTGAGTAGCCAGACTATTCATTTGGCCTAACCTTTTCTCACTGTTCTACAACTTCATGATACAAACCTAGTGGCTTGGGGATCCATGAGGCGGTTTAAAATTTGAAATGAGTGGTCATTGGATCCCTACAAGCTTTATAACACGGCAGTAATGTTTCCAGTGGAGAGATTAGCAGTTCCTGGTAGACAGTCGCTATGAAGTTTCAGGAAAGCACAAATCTGAATCTGGCTTTGTGAGTTGTGAGTTGAGCGTGCAAATTAAGTGGGAATAAGGACAAGATTGACTTCTTCTGTTAGATACTGACTCCAGGAGTTTCCTAAAGCACCTTAGGGAAATTGGGCATGTCCTTTCAAACCATCTCCAGACTGATGTTCTTTCTTCATGCCTTACAGTCTCCCGAATAAGAGTTATTGTTGTTGATGTTGGATCCATTTCTCTCTGTGAGTCTTGACATAGCTGAACCCTGCACATTGATAGCTGTGCCATGTTGTCATTCATGACCTGGTGATCAGCAAAAGATGAACAGAAAGCTTCTGAAATAGTAACCAAAGAAAGGTTAAGAAAAAGATATCTATCACAGAAATTTGAGTTATTCCTGAGACTATGAGAAATATGAGAATATGAGACATGTATGGTGCCAGTCAGGTGATTAAATCTCTCTTCCTCAACAAGGAAGAGCAAGTTCTATGATGAGTTCCATGAATATTAGAATAACGAGACAAGATTCAATACCTACTAACCTTATGTTTTGGAAAACTATTTTCCTGATGTCCTTGTGATTATTTCCTGTCATATGTCAGGGTACTTTGAAAGATTTGGAATCTGAAGATACTGATTCTCCTGAGAGCCTCTGAGCTTAATTCCAAGAAAGGCTAGTAGGGCAACGTTAATGAAAGCAGCTTCAGCTGGACAGTATGTTACTTCTATCAAAGTGTACAGTTCTCTACAAAACAGAGCTGCTATTCAGGTAACAAAACTAATGAGCCATCCCTCAAGTTTCCAGTGCTTGTGGTGGCTATTAAAGAGCGCTACAATAGAGGAAAGAGAAACAGAGAAAGTCATAGTGGGAAATACAACCCTCCATCCAAAGTGCTTGAGTGGTTTAGCTGTGATTATCTGGGTCTACTAGGTTTATAGCGCCAAAAATCCTACTCACAAACTTATTCAAGCACCTTTTCTTTTCCTTTGCCAGTAAGCTCTCTCTTTTTTTTAGGCATCTATTAGGGAGGGGGTAAAATTAAATCATATTTTAAGCCCTGCCACTAATTGGGCAAAGAGAAATTAACATAAAATCAATCTGTTTAGAAATTTAGTGTACAGGAAGAAATATCTGTCAGACCAAGAAAATATAAAGGTAATTAATTTAAAAGCAAAAATGACATAGTACCTCAAAAGAAATTGGATGCTTCCAAAGCTGCAATAGCAAGCAAATTCATAGCATCATCACATTAGGACAAGAAACAAAAAGTGAATTGATCGTTCAAGTCAAGTGAGCAGCCTGCCATATTTACCTCATTTTCCAAAAGTAAATGCATAGAGAAGGTATACATGACATAACGACACATAAAGCATTATGAATTTATTCCAGGAATAGAAGACAAATGCAATTATAATTTAGCTGCCCGTGACTTAGAGCATTGGGCAAATGTGTCTTAAGTGGCTAATGTGCACATGGTATCCACCACACATCCATAGCCCACACAAGGAACATGATAGACATTAATGCTGTTATAAAGAGTGTGCTAAAAATGAAAGGATGCAGGTGACAAACACAGAACAGAAGAAAATGTAAGTCAATTGTTTTTCTAATTCTAATTCTACCTGGAGTTCTCACTTTTGGTGGTAGATCAGTACATGAAAATATATTTGATAGTGATCATGTAGAATTCACATTCCTTCCATTCCTGATGGCCATTGTAACACTATTGAAACTCACTGAGTAGTTGAAGTTTGGGGTCTCGTTAATTATGATGTGTGATATTTTTATTTGCATCTTTTTATAATAAGGCTTAAATTTTTAAAAAAGTAACAATTAAAAGATAAAATTCAGGAGAATATTTAGAAAATATTAACAATAGTATGTCACATTTTTATTTCTTTTTAAAAATTATTTAAGTATTATTTTCATTTCTATATCTCTGTCTCTCTCTCTCTCTCTCTCTCTCTCTCTCTCTCTCTCTCTTTCTGTCTCTCTCTCCACACTGTACATTTTCTCACTGTAACAGTGCCCCATCTACCTGGCACCTTGGAGCACTGGGTAGGCCCTTGTTTGATCCTCAAAGTGAAGGGTGGGCCACTATGTAGGTCTCTTTGCCCCACCCAGACAATATGGCACTGGGCAGGAATATGCTTCTTCTTTGGAACTCAGGACAGGTCCCATTAAATTCTTCTTTTAAATGAGGCTGAGTAAACTGATGTGGATAAAAAAAGATAAACATCAAACATGACTTCTGAACGTTTGGGGTTACAGGGATCTTGGGGTGACACCAAGAAACAGCAGTATTCATGGCTTGAGTTAAGAGCCAGATTCTGATAATAGACTTGGGTATGCACACAATGGAGGCAGTCCTGTAACTCTCTCTTGTCACCTCTCAGATGGCTCACCCCACCACTCGTCCTTCCTTCTGAAACATCTAATATCTATGGTCTTGCCTTTTTGATTTCCAGATCTTCAATCAGCACGAGTCCACCTTGTCTTCATCATTTTGGAGAACATTTCTGAAGTGGCAGATATCCCACTAAAAGCCTGTCATGTTGTGCTTTCATGTCACATGTGGGGTATCCGGCAGAGATTGTTTTCTGTTCATAGTCTCATAGGTCAAAGCTTGGCTATGGAGTGTTCTCTATGCCCCTGTGCAGTTTCCCCATCTTTCTGGCTAAATACTGGTTGTCCAAAGCTGTGGCATTCTGCCATTGTCATGCCAGTGACATACTTTCTTTAAGTATGTATTTAATTCCATGTGCATTGGTATCAGATCTCCGGGAACTTGAGTTACAGACAGTTGTGAGCTGTCATGTGGGTGCTGGAATTGAACCTGGATCCTCTGGAAGAACAACCAGTGCTCATAACCACTGAACCATCTCTTCAGCCTCTGCTTTCATATATGAGTCTTGCCTCATTTTCAAAGATCCCTCAGCTAAGACATGGTCACTTAAGACTTGTCTCCCTTCCTCATTCTCTCCTCCCTTCCCCTTCCCTCTTTCCTCCTTCCCTTCCCTCTTTCTTTTTTCCACCATCCTACTCTGTTTTCTTGCCCTCCCTTCCTCCCTTCCTCCCTTCCTCCCTCCCTCCCTCCCTCCCTCCCTCCCTCCCTCCCTCCCTCCTCTTTCTTCCCCCTCTCTTTCTTCTCCTCCCTCTCTTTCTTCTCCTTTGAGCCAAGGATTTGTTATGTTTCCTCAGCCATCCCTAAATGTATCTCTGGTCAAGAATTCCCAGAGATCCTCATGGCTTTGCCTCCTGACTACTGAAATTATAGGAACATTTGACCCTCTTAACCCTCCTTGCTATTTTCTTGGTTTTATAACTGCATGGGACATGAGACCCTTTCTTTTGTTAGTTACCTGCTCCTAGATTTACACATCTAGACCGTCAACTCTCTGAAATCTTATCCTTTTCTTTGAGATCTTACTATGCATCATGATATATCTCTGGCTGTTACTATTTTGATCAGACCAATAAATATTTTCTCTATAGCCTTCAGCCCCCTTTTTATTTTACTTTGTTTATGACTTGAAAACACCCTTATTATCATGAGATGGTATGGATGCTGTTGCAAAGACCTTTCTGAGGTGCTACCTAGAACCCTGATACTATGTGACTCCACCCGCTGTATCTCTCATATTGTCATCAGCACCCACAGGAGAAGAAAGCTGCCAGGGAAAGCAGAATAACTTGAGAGATGACTTGAGATTATAGATTAATTTCCAACGAGCAGTCAGAACTTCCTGGTAATCCTCCCGCTGAGTTCCCTGGTGAGCTGTTACGCACTATGAGATCTGATCCCTATTCTTGCATTTCTCTTCCCACGTTCCTTCCCATCTTCTCCCTCTCCCTGGGCCCCTTCTGTATGGTGTGCATCACATCTACAATCATACCAGAACAGTCTTCTTCCTTGCTTTCTTTCTCCCTTTGGTTTGAAACCAGATCAAACAACTTGCAGTTGGCTTTCCACTCCCTCTTCCCTTCTCAAGAACTCCGTTTTCCCTTTACATCTCTTTCTCTGTCACATATGTACACATATGAAAACCTGTTACAGTAGCTATGACCCAGAAAAACAGTGCATACAAAACCTGTCTTGCTTCTGATACCCTTCTAGTCGGGGCTCATTTTCCTGTACCCATTCTCAGCTCAAATGCTCTGCAACATGTTTGCACACAAGGTTCCTGCTCTTCTGCCTCACTTAATTTTCACTAAAAACAAACAAACCCTCAGATAATAGGATAGCTGTGCTTGCTTGCTTCCTGCTCCCATTTGATTGGAATACTTTTGTCCATCTTTTTACTCTAAGGTAGTGGCTATCTTTAAAACTAAAATGTATTTCTTGAAGATAACAGATGGATGGATTTTGTTTCCTGATTCATTCAGTCAGCTTGTGTCTTTTGATTGCAGAATTGAGGCTATCAGTATTTAAATTTATTATGAAAATATGTGTGTTAATTACAGTCACTGTGCCGTTGATTTTTTGATGTTGTTTGTGTTACCCGTGGTAGTTTGTGTTTAGTAATTATGGCTTCACATTTTTTCCCCCTTTCTTGCGTATGTTCATTATTTCTACCCCCTCCAAATATTGCTTCTTATATTTTCTTTAGGTTTGATTTGGTGAATATATCTCTGTATTAAGCTATTTATACCATAGAATGTTTTTCTTTCTCCTTCAACTATGGCAGATGGTTTTAGAGGGTATATTCTTCTAGGTTGGCACTCATGGCCATTTAGAACTTGAAATGCATCGCTGAGAAAAGCTCATGAGGTCTTGACCCTATACCAAGAACTACAAGCAACTAAGGAATGCTAATCATGAGAGAAATAGTCTTCCTTAGGGAAGAGCACACCATTTGGTTATCCACCATCAAATGATCAGTTCTAAAATCATACATGCAAGTCACATTGTATAGACTGAGAAGATTTTACTCATTTATTTACAAATATATATGTATGTGTTATGTATATACCTACATGTGTATACATATATATGTACATATATTTGTAACAATAATTAATGAAAAATGAGGTCATGAATTTGTAAGACAGCAAGGAAGGATTTGTGGGAGAGTTTGGAGGTAGAAAAGGGAGAAATGATATAATTATAATCTCAAAAAATAAAATAATTGATTAAAGTATTTAGCAATTATTTCTCTGATGAGACCTGAACAAACAAACAAACAAAACTTATTTTCAAAGATACAAATGAGCTTCAATCTGCCTGACCCATTGGCTTTCCTCTCCTTTACTTTAGCAGGTCATTTGAACTGCATTTGCTTTTCCCTTCCTGTCTTTGCTGAGCCTCCTAGGCGCTCTGGTCCCCTTGCTGTCTGCACCTTCTGCACTAACTCCATGGAGCAGACTCAGAAATATTCTCTCCCCCTCTCTATAGTGTTTCTGCTCTGTTCCTTTCTGTGCCATGATTTTCAGCCACTGAGCATATGCTGCTCTCACCCCAACCATAAGCACCAGGACGGGACATTCAGTCCCCTACTTGACACTGTTTCTAGAGCTCTGAAAGGACATGAACAAAAGAGAATTTCTACTTCTCCTTCCTCTGCTCATACCATGACTGCCAACCGTCCCCAGCTTGTCTAACTCAGCACTGAAATATCTGCATCTACCTTCTCACTGGAAGCCTTCCCTTCTACTTGTTTCCATGTTGTTCACTCTCAAGATGAGGTCAGTATGTCTGTATCTGTATGGTTTAATTTACCAAACTCCATCTTCTTTCACCTCCAGCTGGAATCCTATCTTCACATAAGGAGGGCTCTGCTTAATTATAGAACTTACCACTCTGTTTATTTATAAACCTATTAAGAGCTTTTCAGGTCTCATACTCTATGTAAACACATTACCAGGACATCAGATGCCATGATGCCATTTTTCCCTTCGCCACACCCGCCCCCCGTATCCTTTAGCTCTTTGACACTTTCCCTGCCCATGTGCAGATCATGTGCTTGCTGACTCACCCTTATCATTTATTGTCTCCTCGGCAAGTACTCCTCAAAGATAATTGGTTTTCCTAACTTCAAATCTACCATGTTCTCCACCCACAAACGTGCACTGGTCTGGTTTTCCATGCCATTCCAATCTGAAAGAGTCTTTTCCTTTCTTTTGTTGGACTACATACTAAAAGGACAGAACTGTGAAAAAAAAAATGGTTCATGGACATCATAGTTTGTTATTTTATGTTACATCATCTATCTTTATAACGGTAGCCTATTGTAATTACCTTCAATACTTGAAATAAGGATAAACCTCAGAAAATTATACTGTATACTAAGGATGTACTATAATATAGTTATATGGAGATTGCCTTGTGCAAGCTTGGCTATTTATTTATTAATGGTTATTTAGATTTTCCTCATCCCTCTATACTACAAATAATGCTGCAAGGCTAATTTATTGATGCCCAACTTTCTACGTCCTTAACTGTCTACCTACATAAGTGGCTATTGTTATTGGTACCTTCACTTCTGCAGGGCGGGTTCATAGAAGCAACATCATTGTATCACACAGCAGGGCCTTTAAAATACTAACATTCCTACTGCGGGTTTCAGCATAGAATTGTCAACATTGATTCTTTTCAGTCTTTTCTTTTTCTCATCTCTAATAGTTAAGAATGGGATCTTGTTCATTCGGAGTCTCTTTCACTAGGAGCAAATGCCAATAATTTTAACAATAATAATGATAGCGTTTAGAGTACTATCCCAGTTTTGACATCCTCTCCTCTATCCCAGGGTAGGATTGGGGAAAAGCTGACTGGCTTCCACACTGGCCCAGTGGAAGCCTAATTTAAAGGTCTTTGCTAGTCATGATTTTCATAATAGTTAAAATCTGCATAACGATTTTCTGTTTGTAAAATACTTTCATATACATCATCAAGTTTAATATGAGACACACACCATGTACAGAATGGCTTGTAATGCAGAACAGCAGCTCATCACACATAAAGTGATTTTTACTGCGCTGAAGATAGTCAAGAGGGAATATGCTTTTATTTCCCGCTGCCTTTGTTTCAAAAGCACTCATTCCAGAGGAGCTGTGGATTGTATGCATTAATTTTTATGCTTGTAGTCCTGTTCTATCTTCAATCTTTCATTACAGAGAAAGTTATAGACATTCATCCTTGATACTAAAGTTCTGTTGGGGGGATTCATTTAAGTTATCTATGTGTACCCCACCCTTTGCCAAAGGTACACTGTCTCAATGTGAGAGCCAAAGTTACGTTTCAAGTTTTAATTACTGAGCTTAAGAGATTCATGGAACAAAAGGTCTCTAACCTGTAAGTCCCTTGCGCAAAGATAGATAATTCCTGAAATGCTGAGGGTATTGTTTATGGGAGATAACAAGTCTATATTTTCACTCCCCTGAACAAGTTTGTTTGACTCAACACCACCAGATGTGCTTGCTCCTGGTTGGACCTGATGGAAAATGTGGTGAATTGTGGGTTTGCCTTCTTAAGCCCCTGTAACACGTGACTCATTTTCTAGAAACTATAGGATGGCCAGAGACCATCCTCCTGGTCACTACTAATTTGAAATGTTTGCTTCAAATTTGCCTAGAAATTATGGTCATGGTATTCTTCTTGACCAGTGAGATTAACATTAAACTGATATTTGATGGTTGTTTTAAGACTCTGCCTTCAAATCCTACCAGTCCAGACCAATACAGAGAGAATGAAAGCCTAGCAGGCCAGACATATGAGTGAGGTGGGCCTGACTTAGCTGTGCTTTCTGCAGGATGGCCACCCTCATGTGTAATAGCTGCTGCGTGCACATCATTTGTACCAAATGACCAGTGGATGTTTTGGTAAGGCAAGAGGCACACACAAGGTCAAAATCAGAGGCAGATCGTCAACTCTCCAGGTCTACTTTAAAAAGAAAAGGGCCTGTGCAGACAAAAGCTACCTCTAAGCAAGGCTCAGTGGGATGGGCTACAGCATCTGAAGGTATTGTAGATATTGAAAGTCAGATGGCTCTCACTCAAGAGCAAAGTCTGTCTTTCCTTTTTATGTTTGCAGCTCTTATTGACAAAAACAAAGTTCAGAAGGAAAGATTGGGTCGCTTCCTGTGGTCTTCTCATCTCAGAGGTGCTGATTCCCCGGACTGGGGAGCTCCTGTGTACAGAACGTTAGGGAAGGCACAAGAACCTCCTACCTACACCCTTTTTCTTACAGGCGTGACATCACTCACCCTTCCATCATTGTCATGGGAAGCAATTAATTTGTGAAAGAAAGGGTTGAGTTAGCTTACCTCCTGGAGATTTCAGTAGGTACAGAGAAAGTCTCTGCCCGGGTGTCAGGTGACACTGTCTCCAACCACTGCACTCGCCTGAAGAGCTAGGGGGCATGAGTGACAGGACTGGCAAGTGGCAGGCAGTACCCCTCAGGGTCATGCCCTCACTGATTTAAGGACAACCCATAAAATCCTGAACTTTAAAGTTCCACCATTTCCCTTCTGTCAGTATCTCCTGTGAATCCGGCGCCCAGCTCATGAATGGACCTTTTTGGGGACACTTCTCCATATCTCAGAAAAAAGCGTAACAGAATTCTGATGTCATGGGTGGAAGACAAGACAGCCTATGATGGCCCTCCCATTTCTCTTCTTTGGTCTGCTCTCTCCACCATACATGAAGGATAACTGTCTTAGGAAGCCAAGGGCTCCATACTAGCATCTAACAGACACCCTAGATGCTATTCAGCTAGCACTACGCTCTGGATTCTTGAGTGTTCTTTTCTTTATAACACTTAATGTTGGTCAGAATTCTGTCAGTCATCTGATTGCCCTCCAAAAGCATCTCCCGGGGTTCCCATGGCTCTTCTGCTGCCCCAGACACATCCACTATTTTGAAGGGAATATGTCTAGTTCAAAAGGTTTCATATTCATATTGGGGTTCATCAGAAATGAGAAACTGATTCAGGAAAATTATATCCTCATAATCCTACCTTGGTATTCAAAAGCCTCAGTAGATGTATAGGATTTTGAAGTTCCTGGTGAGCCATTTGGAAATTTCTTACATTTATATGCATATACAGTTTATCCTGTGAACTTTATATTATCTAGTAACTAAGTTGTTCAGTGACTTTAAAGAACTACTAAATTTAAAACAATCTATAAGGTTAGCTTGGGTTCAGGTCATTATTTGCATTGCGACAAGAGACATAGGCCAGGCTGGATGAACTGGCTATAAACTAAGCTTACAGGGCTCCCGCTAAGGGGATGAGTCAGCCCTCTGTGTAGGAGGTGACTGGATCTTCAGAATTTGTTAAGCCCAATCATTTAAAAATGGTTTTAAAAGCCGTGATCATTTTAACTAGGTGAGTTGTTCTCTGTATTATTCATGGTTCAAGATTTGCGTCTGAATTCTGAATCAGTCACAGTGGGAGACTTGGGGCTGTGGATTGTGACCTTGCTGTGGACCCTTTGTGCCAAGATGTGGGATCCAGGTGATTTACGGAATGCAGGGAAATCTGCATGTGCCTGAGGCCTCTCTTGCATCTGCTCACTTGCCTTCATCACTGACAGTGTGTTGCTTTTCTAAACAATAAAGTGTTAGACACCCATTGCCTAGCACAGGTAACACCTTTGACATGTGGCCCCAGGGAAATGATTGCTGATGTCATTTCTTTATCATGGATTTGGAGGTATCATTGTCTAACCCACACAGGTGAACGTCACTGAACCCTTTGCAAGAGGGTACGTAAGAGTCTGAGGGGTGGGCTTTTCATGACAGAGAATTTCTATTAAATGAATTCTATGAATAAAGCTGTGACAAAGTGGAGAGAATGCTCCTGCGGCGAGCCCAAGAAATGTGCAAGGTAAGTCAGAATTTCCCTGGGCCACAGTGTCTACGGAGAACTCTAAACTCATCGACCTTTTTCTTTCTTCTGGTTCGGCCATCACTGAGTGGAGGGTTAGCGACTGAAGTCAAATGACTGAATTGGTAGGTGAATACCACCTTTGTCCAGCACCTGCGGTTCTCGCGGCCCAGTTTCACCTACACACTCAAACATTCCTTCCGGGAATCAGTTTGAAGAGCCTCTTGTTTCTATTCTGTTCCCTAGAGAGGGTCTTTTACAAATGAAAAGCTCTACAAAGCCCGAAGGACAACACAACACGCGCTGAAATGTTACGGAAATGGCAAAGATCTCTAATCCCACTGTAATGGGAAAGCAGTGGAAGAGACTAAGGAAGGTATGCACTGGTCACGGAGGGGCGATCTGCTGGAGACTACACAAAGCTCTCTGCTCCGGGACCTTCTTCGGAGAAGCAGTCCTCCGACTTACTCGTCTGCTGTGTGGAAGCCTCAGGAGCTAATCTCAGCTCAGAGGGTGGGTGGGACGCTTCAGCAACAAAGGGAGAAATTCTTTCTCTGCTGTGAGATTGGTTGGCATGCTTGTTCCTGTCCAAAGATGCTTCGGAGAAAAACCGGTAGGATTCAAATTCGGAATCCCAGGAGTGTTCATTTGTCTGGACTGTCAAGCAGTGCTTAGTGGGATGCATCTCTTGAAAGCCTCACAGACTGTGGCCTTTGCTCTCATGACGTGTGAGCATTGCTTGCCCTCCTGTCTCTATTTTGTCACCTTGGCTCTCAAACACCGAGTTTCTGTGTGACACAGGAGCACTATTTTCTACCTTACTCTCTCCCTTTCCTCTGTTATCTGATCTCTCCTAATATAGGAATGCCTTTTGTCTCAAAGCCTCTGTCTGAAGCCTCTTCTCAAAGGTGTTTGGGGCTGGCGAGACGGCTCAGCAATTGAGAGCGGTGCTCTTCCGCAGGGTTGGAGCTCAATTTCCAGCACCTGTGTCAGATAGAGCACCACCGCCTGGGACTCCAGCTCCGGGGAGGAGAGCATCTTTGACTTCGGCTGACATTTGCCCTCGCATGTACACACCCACATAGAAACTTCAACATATAAATCAAAAGAATCAAAATAAACCTTAAATAAAAGACAACTGGTGCGTGGTGTTACCTCAGGCTCTGTGGCCCAAGGATGGTTTCATGGTCAATCTACACATTCAAGCTTGCTGTTTGGAATACGTGTTCACATGTATGATCGTCTCTGCTTATCTTAACATTTGGGGGCAAATGTACAGACACCATTGTCATTATTTTATGTTTGAAGATGCCGTGGCTCAGAGAACTCCTTTGATTTCCTTCACTGGAATCCCATGCCCAGTCTGAATGAGGATGGTGCCTGAACAGGGTTTCTCTGACACAGTTTCCATCTGGCCAAACTCTAGCTCATGAAAAATTTGCTCCTGTCCTCTAAAAATTCCAAGGAGGGAGAGTGAAGCAGCATTGGAAACGTGAATCTCAAATAGCATCCTTTTCGAGAATCACAAGCACAATTGAATATTGATTTATCTTGAAACATCCCCTTGCAAAAAACACCAGGATTTTTATTTGTTTTTTAACCTATGTTTTCCAAAAATTCCCCCACAGCAGAGGATTTTGTCAAGTGCTGGTTTCTCTTTGTTAATCACCTTCTCACAAGGAACCTGAAGACCCCAAGCTTGGAAGAGATGAGGCTTGGAAGTATCTGCCCACATCCTGCTCCTCCCTTTGGCTGGGGTTAGGTTAATGTCTTTGGCAGATGCAACCAGACTCCTTGGCCTCCCAGGGCCTTCTAGCTATGCCGGCTTTTGCTCTGTGAACTCTGCCCTCTTATTTACGATGGGATATTTCTAAGACAAAGCCAATGTTTGCGAAAGGTCAGCTGCCACAAAGAGCAGAGGGTTCAAGGAAGATGACAGTGAGAAGAAAAACGAACTGGAAAACATCGTCTCAGCTGTGTTTTCCAGTCAACTGGAATAGCCAGTCAACTATTCTTCAATAATGACCTATGGATTTCAAGCTTAGAAAGAGAGAGAGAGAGAGAGAGAGAGAGAGAGAGAGAGAGAGAGAGAGAGAATGTGTGTGTATGTGCGCACATGTATTGTGCTCTTATATGTGTTGTATGTACTTACTAGGTGTGCATATGTCAGTATGTGTATTTGCATGTTTGTGCACCTGCTTGTGGAGACCTGAGGTATACATTCTGTATCTTTCCTCATTTGAACTACATCACTGTTTTATGTATTTTGACATAGGGTCTTTTATTATTTATTATAAACCTGAGCCTATGGCTCTTAAGCATGAACTTCAGGAATCCACCCATGGGAGCCCTGTCCCTGACAGTGCTGGAGTTTCAGGGATTCAGACATCCACAGCAGGCGTTCTATGTAGGTTCTGGGGATTCAAACTCAGGTCTTCATGCTTATGGGGCAGACACGTTATCACCCAGGCCATTTCCTCAGCCCTCTGATAATTTGCATAGGACTTTGATCCTTTATAAATGTCATTTCCATAGGAGCACACAGTAATGCTGAGAAAGTGGCCCTGGCAACGCAAATCTACCCAGATGTAGATGGTCATGCAATACTACCGTGACAGAACAGAAACTGTCAATGCATTGGGCAGGCATTGGTAGGAAACGTGTCCAGAGCCCATGAGAGCCCGAAGTCTCCTGAAGAGGATGTGTATCCTCACTGAGCCCGTCTTAAGTTCATTGGCCGTTATGATTTACTTGAGTTTTATTAGGTGAATCTCATGGCAGCATCTATCATAAGAGACAAACTTCCTGTAGATTTACCATAAGGTTCTGGACTGGGTCTTTGAAATCAATATCATAAGATATTAATGTTTCTATATAGGTCAGTGCCAAAGATTTGCGGTGTGGCACTACTAAAAATTTATTAATTTATAATAGCAGTAAGGATAATTCCTGGAAATTTTCACTCTTGCAAGAATCGCTAAAGGCCCTCCCCTTGTTTAAAAAAAAATGTGGCTCATTATAATAGTGATCTGCATATCCTGGGGGCTAAGTCATTTCCCTTGAAATGAAGCAACTCTAACAATTAAGTCTTAATAAAAAAAAAAGTTGCCTATAACACCGGTAGTAATTTTTTCTCTTGCACCAAACTTATCAGAGAAATTGCACTTAATAACTTGAAGAAAATTCAGGGCTTGTGAAAGATCTTAGTAAAACTTTATTTCTTTTTGTCTGATTAATCTCTTTGAAAAGTTTCTTTTATATATTTACATAGATGTATAACAAGCAAAAATACAGACTCAGCAATGGCACTTCTTGCTACCCCTTTCTCCTGGATGCATAGAGAACAAAGGAAAGTGCTTCTTCCACGTAAACTTTTCAGCTTTCCAACAGAAATCATTTTTTTTAGATTCATTTATTTTGCTTTATGTGTATTGAATGTTTTGCTGACTTGTATGGCTACGTACCACACACATGCTTGATGTTCAAAAAAATCAGAATAGGGTGCTGGATCCACTGGAACTGGAATTACAGATGGTTATGAATTTCCAGGTGAGTGCTGGGAACTGAACTCAGGCCATCTTCAAGGTCAACTAGTTTTCTTACCATTGAGCCATCTCTCTAGCTCCCCCTGATCCATAATTTTTTTTTAACTATTCTAACTAAACTTGGCTGGGTTGTGGGTAGATTTCTATTTATATATCTATTATCAGTGCCCTGGGACCATGTCAAACATATATTATGTTTTCATGAGCAGAGTGTAACACATGTTGAAGAGGCTTTGACTTGGGCCCAACCTTATCTGCCTACAAACCTGGTTCCATGGTTCTCCAGCTACATTTCAGATAAGTCATCCAACCTTCCGGAACCTCTGTTTGCTCACCAGTGAGCTTGGGGTGACAATTCCTGAAGTGTAGATTTTACACATGTGTGAAAGTTTAATATGAATACACAGTGCCTGAAGCACAGTTTTCAATAATAATAATGGTTATCATCACCTCTGAAATTGAAATAATATTGAACAAATAAATTATGTTTATTTTCTGGTTGTGTTAATACCATCATTTCCTCTGTTATCAGGAATTTAAGGTAGTATAGTGGAAAGTACAAAGATCAGTAGATTAAGAACTTGAATTTATTTTTCATTTCAGAACACTTTAGTTTTATGTTTCATATAAGCAATCTGGAATGACAGTACTAATTTAGAACATTCTTGTTCATGCTTTACATCTGTAAAGATGTTGAGGGGAAAGTGATTATAACTAAAGAAACAATACAGGAAAGCATTATTCATAAATTGCAAAATAATCTGCAAAGGTTGATTATTATTTAAAGCATCTCATTGTTGACATATTTTAAAAGTTGTACTTACTTTGAATCCCACCAGATAAATCACACATAGAGAGATGCACCCCCCCACCACACCAATACACACACATTTAGTTTTGACAGATCACCTGAAGGTCCTTAAGTTTAGTGTATAATTACTTTATGGTAATGTCTCCATAGAGCTATGTAATAGAATTCAGTATGAACACTATAAGCTCTATTGAACTGATAAGTTAAAGGAAAAGTCATAACATAAACAATGAGTAACGTCTGTAAGCTAGTATAATTTAGACGGAATCCTTTTTGTGTGTGGTTATGATCAGGACCTTTAGGCTAGACTGGAGAGGACTGGTTCTGTCTCCTACCAGAGGATGATACATAGAAGAACGCTTGGGCTTCTGAGCTCATATTATTTCCCTGTAGATAGTGTATGTGTGTGTGTGTGTGTGTGGGGGGTGTTGGAGACTGAACTACGTGATCTTTTTCCTTTGACCTCTTCTAGATTCAGAATGAAATCACGTAAAGAAAACAGAGCTGAGGCTCTTGTGCCTGTGAATGGATGGGTATGTGAACATTTTGATCTCTGCATTCATCTGCTCAATGCCTAGCAGGAAGCTTTTTTTTTCATTTTGCAAGGAGAAAAATTTTAAAATGTGATATGTGTTTGAAAATTAAAATTAAGATTAAATTATGCCAATTTTTTGAGAGGAAAAAAAAACCCTTTGGCTAAGACTATCATATCCAACTCCAACCCTTAAGATACAGTCCCTGCTTTAAATCATAGTTCTCTTAATTAGGGTCATTGTTACAAATGAAAGCCGATTTGGGTGTTCCTCTAATAAGAAAATGCCAGTTACGGTATATTATCAAGCTCCGCTTGCCAGGCATTGAATTTCCTGATATGATCTGCTGGGAACCTTAAATGAACAAGAGCAATTATAAACCTAAAGTCTGCAGCCATTTGTTGGCATTATCTCAGGATAATTTCCCTGAAACATTCATGATGAAATGCAAAGGTAGATAATTTAAAAATCCATTTAAAATAGCTGTGGTATAATTTAAGCTAAGGTCTCTCTCTCTACAGTGGACATTATAGCAAGACTGCCTTTTGAAATGGATCTTTTACAAATGATCTTTTCTTAGATCTTGCTGCCCAGGGAAGCACTTTAAACGAGTTTAAATAATTTTCTTAAGTGTTGTATGAGTAAAACAAAAGAATGCAAATATTTGTTTTCTGTTTAAATGAAGATCATCATTAATTTTTCCCCTTAAAAGCATTCTGCTAATGGCTCAATACCACCTAGATAAAATGGAAAAAAGAATAATAAAACAAAGCAAAAAAGCAAGAAAACCACTTATTTCTTTCTTGGATTTTGCTATATTAATCACTTAGTTGTTTTTCTTTTTCTTTTCCTTTTCATTTTTAGGTGCTTTGAGTACCAAATTATTTTGTGAACACACAAATAATATTTGTTTAGAAAAAATCTCAGTTGCTTTTGCCTTTAATTTCCCCACATTTTAAGTCCGTTCTTCTATCAACTAAAGGTCTTACCTCAAATTAAATAAAATTAAAACAAAAGTAAATGTTATGAAAAGATTTTTAAAAAGTAAGTAAATATTAAAACTAGCACGATATGCCCATGAATATTTGTAACTTCATTCTCATTCTGTCTCCTTCAAATTTCTCCTATAATTCTTGAGTAAGGAGCAGATATCAAGTCTAGGGCTCGATGCTAGTTGACTTTTTATTGTCAGTCTCTCCACTCAGAAAATATGTGTTTATAATGGAAGTTCCGGTGCAGGTCTCACTCTAATAAACAACAAGATGGGCCAGTCAAGCACAGGGTGAGCCTATTACTGAGAACAATTACTGTCCTGAGAACAGAGCAACGTTTACATCTATTCTGAATCTTTCTCAGGAAGTCAACCATCTTAATGATTTGGGACCTACTCAATGTTGAAGAATGCTTTGGACCCAAACAAAATCGATCTCTTATTACGTCTCCCAGGTGTCACATCAGTGTGGATATGACTTGTCTCTGATAAAACTTACCTTTGGATAATGCAGAAAAGGGTCCCATTTAGAACTGGCTTTAAAGAGAACCACTGACAAAATGCCTAACATATTGTTTTTCATTTCAGTGGTGTCTTTATGTATCGTGACTCTGTTTTGTGTCTTGGACATTTCTTTATGGGTTACTATAGAAGAGAACTGGGAAGGTCACCCATCAGAAGTGAATTTTGGGTGCCTTTTGATTCTTCAAATTCCAAGCTACCACATTGCCTATCATGCCCTAGTCATTTGCCCGTGGCAGCTTGTGGAGAATGGTCACTAAATGTGACGCAGTGGAACAATGAATAATGGTTAACCTTTTCCAATGATCTGACTGTGAAACTCATTTTGCTTATACATCCCAGATGTTGGTTGGATATGAAGTCATTATTCTTCATGTTGCAAGGTTCATAGACTCTGTGAATCTCCTGCCTTCACTGGGTGAATTGACTTTGACTAGGTTTATCCTAGGCATTTCTGTCTCTAATATTTGCCCCAGTAAGGATTTAGTTTCTCATTCGCTTGCCCCGGAACCTGGCCCTAATCATGCTCGCCATGCTATGTTCCGCCTGAGAGGAGTTCAGTCTTGGCATCCAATTGCCAGCTCCTTTCTTGTCGCATTGGGCACTGTCATCTCCCTGAATCTTCCACATACATGATTTCCGCAAATCTTCCACATACATGTCATACCATCTCCATCCTGGCAAATGAAACTGCAGGGGCCAAAGAGGAGTATTGCTGCTCAAAACTGAACAAACTTCATCAATATTAGTAGCTAACTCAGATGCTGATATTCTAGCACCATCAAATAAAAAATCAAAATTATGAGTGTTTTATTTATACTTCCAAGTTATAGACCAACATAAAAGGAAATAGCATGTTGTAAGAAGGAAGTGTTGAAGAGTCGGTGTGCTTTGGATACCCATCTTTCTTAACTACACTGCCATCTCTTCCTCAGATTGTTCTGTTAGAGTAAATAATGAGAGCGATAGCAATTCTGGGCTACTTCATGTGAACCTTGTTAAGGGACATGAAGGTGAAGCCAGCCACCAGAAAATCTGGTGAGAACCAGGAGCGGAGATGGTTAATCACAGAGCCGCTGTCCAAATGCGTTCTTTGCCTTCTCGAGACAGAATTTTTGTTTGATAATTAACAGAGCGACAGGGCGCATTCCATTCCCTGACTCTGAAAGTATTGATCCCTCTGTCTCTTGCTGTCACATTTGTTCTTTCTGGGTTTTCTTCCCCTGAGAATTGTGATGACTTCATAATTGGGGGGGGAACGAAGGATGGATGTAACCAAAGCTGGCCTGCTGTGCAGGGACAGCTGGGAAAGAAGCTAAGTCAGAAAGGGCTCTCGATTGTCCAGGCAGTTTTGTCTCATTCTTTGGTGGATTTTCACAACCACAGGTCATTAGGAGAGAGTTTGAAACAGTAAAAACAGTCGCACACACGAAATACATGTGTATGATTTAATTGAGTCTTTAAAATTGTGTATTATTTAAAACAAATGATTTTCAGTCAGTTCCCCTGTGCTTAGTCAATTGAATGACATGAGGGGCAACAGGTTTTACCACTGTGACCCCAGATCACGTTCAGGTCTCTTCCTGTGACGGTGAATTTGGAAAGGAAAGTTTGGATTGAAACTGATGCTTCCGGGAAAATGTCCCATTGCTGATCTTTCAGGGCCCAGCATAGAGCTGAGCAGACTCCATAGACTTGGGCATGGCATGTGCTGTGTGTGTGTGTGTGTGTGTGTGTGTGTGTGTGTGTGTGTGTGTGTGGTGTTGTTGTGGATTCCGGTACAAGGAAAACCGCTTGCTATGAAGGCATCTTAGAGGCAAGCTGTGTGTTTGTCCAATTCATCCCAGGACCACTCAGAGAAAAGAATCTCACCTGGAAGATATTTGGGCCACTAACAGGCAGTTCATGTAGTTCCTGACTCCATCTAGAGTTGTCTATTGGCAAGCGGTTGCCATGGATACTCTAACTAGTACGAAAACATGGAGTATTTGATCTCAGGTAAGTGGCACTCATACAACCCAAAGGTCAAGGAACAGATGGAGTGGGAACACACGGGACTTTTCCTCCCATATAAATCAGATCTTTTCAGAATATAAGATCTCATTTTAATACTAGGGAGTATTTTAGTTGTAAAGGTGCAGTTCCAAGTTGAATATGTTGACTGAAATGGTTTTCCTTTGAACTTAAAATTTTCTTGAGTATGGCTTTTTAATATGAACCTAAGTAAATTATTATTGACCTTCATGTACACACATACACACACACATTATTGCACCTTCACACACACACACACACACACACACACACACACACACACACACACATTAGGCTTCCATAACCAGTGAGCTTTATAGTGGCAGGTTTGACCAGTGGTGAGTTGACTCTCTTTGAAGAAAATGTGTCTGCTTTGAGCATGGGCGGTCCAAAACTGATGAAGCTAACTAGACCTTGAATTGTATAGTTTGAAGACTATTAAAGCACAGAGAAAGATGCAAACAGGACCTTGCAAATACTGTGTCATTTTATATAAGGGATTTGAGCCTCGGAGGGCCTTGGGACTCATGGGGGTGGATCGTAGAGATAATTCGCTATGGCCACAGGACAACTCTGTCTCTGTCTCTCCATCTCTGTCTCTGTCTCTCTGTGTGTGTCTGTGTGTGCATGTGTGCGTACTTGTGTGCCTGCGCATAAGTACAATAAAACATACTCTAGGAATTAATAAAATAAGAAAAGAAAAGGAGAAATTTAATCTGAAATTTCAGAGCTTCGTTCTACCCTACGAATGTTCTAGAGAACTGTGATGTTGAGAAGAACAGTGAGGTTCAGCAGTCGTCACTACTAGATACGGACGAAGGAGGAAGACCACAGTGTCAGTCACAGGAGAATAAGGTCCACTCTCGTTTAACAGTGACAATCTTTGGGTGTAGATGGAGCTTTGGAAACTGTGATCGAACTGGAGGCCAAGAAATCAGGGAGGGAATGAGCTCTCTTGGATGTTCCCATCTGTGGGACACCTCTGGCCTTGCTGTCCACAGCAGCTCGGAGTGCGTGGCTCTCAACGTTCTCAAGTGCCACCTGCCTGTGCCGCAGCTTCAACTTTACCACGAGGATCTTGGATTGATTCTTGACATCTGGCACAAGTCACCCACACAGTTCAGCCCAGTGTTGAAGAGCAGCAAACGTGCCAAAGCCTGTCACTCACCCTGTCCACATGCTGGGCTCCCTGCACCCTGGATGAACCAGCCTCATTAGAATGTCATTTCAATGTCCTTATGGCTTTGAACATATTGGTTGCCGGTTTGCCTCATTTTATTTCAGTCAGAAGCTCGGACAATAATTTGCTTCTTTGTATTCGACGGGACTTTTTAATGATCATCTCTGAAGCCGAGCTGGTTCATAACCTCTGTGATCGCAAGGCTTGGCATTTTTCTTCCTGAAGCATGTAAGCGAACAGGCAGGAATCTGTCCACGCCATCAGCTCCAGTCATGAAGCCTTTCATCCTCCTCTCTCCCACGCATGCCCTTACTGCTCTCTACCCACTCCGAATGCAGGTCTGTCAGGAGCAGCCAGAGGTCGACATCAAAGCTTGCTCTCAGCCAGCGGCTTGCCTCTAATGCTAAAGTGCTGGAGAGGGGGCTGGGGACGGGGGCGCCCAGTTGCTTGAATGGTATCTCATATGGAAGGAGCTTGGAGAAAACTTTCCACCGTGCTTTCTCAGTAGAGTGGGCATGTGTGATGCAGAGCTGCGTCTGAAGTATATCAGCACTCTCTGTTTACAAACAAGAAGCTTAATTTAGATGACAAAATCTTCTGTCTGATATTTCTCTGTGCTCATCTGTGTGGAAAAAAAAATAAAGAAAATGCCTGTTCAAGGCAGGCAGGATGCAGAGTGAGCTTATTAACTCTTCAGGCTGAATCATAAAAGCAAAAGGGCAATTGAGATTGTTACTTACCATTCCAGACTTTCAGAAATCGGGGCTGGAGAAGTGGCCTGATAAACTGCTGGCTCCTCAAGCCCGAAGGCATAAGTTCAGATCAGATCCTCAGCACCAACACAGAAGGGCGGGTCTGTCAGTGCACCTTTATAATTCTGGTGCTGTGGGAAAGAGGATCCCTGCAGCTTGCTGGCCATCCAGCCTAGCTGAATTAGTGAGGTTCAGATTCAGTGGAAGATTTGTCCCCAAAAGTAAGGTGGAGAGCAATGAAGGAAGATATCAAATGTTGACCTTTGGTTTCCACTTGCACATGTCTCTACACAATACAGGTTCACACACAGAGGAAAGAGCATACATACATACATGTATGTGTGTGCGCACTCACACACACACTTTATATTAATGATAGTCTGCTGTGAGCACTGTGTGAAAATAGCAAGCAGATCCTGTCACTATCTAACCTGCGTCTTTCTAGATAAATCATCCAATCTCTGACATACATGACCATGCTTCCTTTCTCCTAATCATGTTTTATGGCAAAACAATAAGTTCAATAATAATTAGTAAAGGGAAAAGTGGGGTATGGAAGAAACCATGGGTGTGTGAAGTCCTGAACAAATGGGTTTCGTTGGCATGAATATGAACATGTCAAGGACCACATACACATGGGAAAATAGCAGAGCCTCTGCCCCCCCAAAAGCTGTTTCAGAACAGTGGCAATGTTTTCCCCTGGTCCACCATGTTCAGATGTTGGTAGAGTAAGCAGAAAATGCCCACCATAGCTTATTCCTCCCAAAATATTTATAACCTGCAGATCACTCCCTTACTCAGACTGTTCCTACTGAGATTAACTAAACCTATCTTCTTGTTCATGTGTATATAATAGACTCCTTGTTTGTCTATATATAATAACCCAACTCCCCTCTCTGTTGTCTGTGTCTGCCCTGCTTCTTCATTCAACTGTATCCAATACAAATTCTGAGTTCTGGAGCCTGAGGTTTCTCCCTCAGTGATTTCAGTCTGATAAAATCCACAGATCCCAGGCTTTCTGGGTCTCCTTGTGTCTCCACGCTTGTCTTTTTTTTTTTTTTAATTCTTTTTCTACTTCAATCTGGTTCATCTCTGAAGCTGTATTGGACATAACAGAGAAAACTCCAAAAGTGTTTTTGATATTTTGGGGTTGCCAGCACCTTGACCAATACCTGTCTCCAGGCTGTCTCCAGTGTACTGCTGGAGAAAGACACAGGGTTTTTTTTTTTCTTTTTTCCCCAAAGACAATCAGTTCAAAGGAGCCATTTTAAACAGACAAAACATTTGTGGCAAGGTGGCAGATAGAGGTGGTAGATAAGTCTCATTATTGAATAAGTCTGTACTTCTGGTGAGAAAGTTTATTAATTTCTTAATAACAAAAATGGAAGAAATCTAAGATACAAAAGAAGGCATAGTAGGACAAATTCTTCTTCTTCTTAAGGAGACAGTTTAATCTTTCCTAAGTTACGTGAAATAGAACACATTATGAGAGAAAATCCCTTCTGGTACTTTGAAGAGGTGAGACGAACTCCTTTACCAGCTTTATAGTTTGTGTGGTTTCCATTTTAGGCAGTGTTTTTTATCCCCTCTCAAATTCACGCATTGTATTTTCCAAAGTTCTTGGAAGCATGTTTTAGATGAATACTTGAGGTGGGTGGGTTGGTATTACAATTCTCCTTGAAACCTTACATGTCTGAAAACTTACTAGCTTAGAGAAATATTTTAGTTAGTTTCTATTGCTGTGACAAAACAGCGTGACCAAAATCAAGTTGAGGAAGTCAGGGAAGGAACTCAAACAGGGCAGGAACCTGGAGGCAGGGACCTGGAGGCAGGAGCCAGAGCAGAGCCTAAGGAGGACAGCTTCTCACTGGCTTGCTCAGCTTGCTGCTGCAGAGTTCCTAGGACCACCAGACCAAGGGTGGCCCTGCCCGCTGTGAACGGGACTTTTCCATAACAATTTTCAATCAAGAAAATGAACCACAGACCAATATGGTGGAGGCATTTTTCTCAAATGAACTTCCCTCTTCTAAATGACCCTGGCTTATGCCAAGCTCATATAAAACTAGTCAGCACAAAAAACTGTACGAGATGGGACATTTATGACTGGAGCAGCCTCCGTTTTACAGATAAAAATGAGAGCTGAATGGGGAATGTAAGCTTAGAGGATATCTTTTTGCAGATTTACACTTAGGGAAATGGTTACCCATTTTTCTTAGTTAAGATGCACTCTTTCTTTAAATCCAGTGTAAACAACAGTGCTTGCTATGCCAAGGCTAGACCAAAGAAAGCCAATGTATTTAAATTGCAAGAAAAAAATGGAGGTTCTGGAAATCTATAGAGGACATGTCTCTGAAGGAGAAGAGGCATCTCTCAGAGATACTTTTACTCTTAGGTATAGAAACACTGCAAGTAATTATTTTTTTCTGCTTCTGGCCATTTGTATGTTAAGATGTACTCTTTATCATTCTCTACCTCTCTTGAATGCACAAGGTGAGGCAAGTGTGAAAGACCCAGATAAATCCAGACCCCTCTAGCAGAAAGAATAGAGCCAAAAATCTAGTAGAAAAAAATAGAGCCAAAAGTCTAGCAGGGAGAGAAGAACCAAAAATCTAGGTTAGCCGGTTCAGTGACTCTGTTCCAGGAACTAACTGACCATAAAGTTAGATTATAATTTTGAGAATAATCTTGAGAAATGGGGAGTTACCCCCTTATGGTTATCACTGGTATTTTCGGAAGTTTCCAATGATCATTGATATATGTAGGATTTTCCAAATGACGCCCTCCATAACCCCTTTGGTTTGTGGTTTCTTCCCCTAAATATCCCCTCTCCCATCTACTCATTGTCTAACTCCTCTACTCCTGCATGGGAAATGAGTTTCAGCCCCAGGCTGGTCCTGTCAATAAACCTTGTGTGATTGTAGCAAGGATGATCTCTCGTGAGTTTCTGGGGTGGGGGGGGGTTCGTGTTATCCTGAGACTTGAGTGAGAGTCTCTCCACTCTGGGGGGTCTTTCAAGTGTGGAAATGAGGAGTGGTGGGCTGCTTGTTCTTCCCAGTCACCCGGCTAGCTTAACCCCCGAAATAACCACACAGAAATTGTATTAATTAAAACACTGCCTGGCCCATTATAACTAGCCTCTTCTTGGCCAACTCTTACATTCTGATCTAACCCATTTCTACCAATCTGTGTATCACCATGAGGTTGTGGCTTACTGGCAAAGATTCAGCATGTCTGACCTGGCGACTTCATGGCGGCTCTCTCTCTGCCAATCTTCCCAGCATTCAGTTCTGTCTACTCCACCTACCTAAGAGCTGCTCTATCAAAAGGCCAAGGCAGTTTCTTTATTCAACCAATGAAAGCAACACAAAAACAGAAGGACCTCCTACATCAGGCAGGTATGCAGATACTTGTACTGTAAAGTACTTCAGTGCTCACTCATTAGCAATCAGATTCACTTCCCTTTGAAACATGCTGTGCTTAATTTAGTGTCTCAAGTTGTATCTTGCCTTAACTTTCACAGATAATTAAAAAATGTAACAGGGCAATACTTAATACATAAACAAGTCATTTCTTTGTAACAGGGAGCTAAACAGCATGATAAAATAGCATATAAAGTGATAGTTATTCTACTTTTTAAAAGGGATTTTGTGTGTGTGTGTGTGTGAGAGAGAGGGGGGGGAGAGAGAGAGTATGCCACCCTTGTGCATGTACCTGAGGAAGCCAGAAGAGGGGTGTCAGATCCTCTGAATCTGAAGTTAAAGGAACCCATGAGCTGCTTGATCTGCCTACTGGGAACTCAACAGCAGTCCTCTAGGAAGAGCAGCAAGCATCTCTGTTCACTGAGCCATGTCATCACTCCCACATCCTGCTGTTTTATCATAGTCTGTAGAGGCTTCAATAATTCAATTTAATAAGCTGAACATATTAAAATATAAAATGTGGCTGCTTTTTATTTAGTTATATTATTGGCAAATATTGTTTTATTGTAAGATTTTGGCATGTGCTTGCAATGATGTTACTTTATAAATCTCACTTTCACATTACTTATTGCCCATTTGTATATAATACAGGGTGGCATATTTTCTTGTATATTAACCTTATAACCTGCAATCTCTAGAAACTTTTTCATTTGTTCTAATTTGTATCCTAGATTGTATCTGATTTTTACATGGCAACTGCATGATCTGTGAGTGGACCAGGAATTAAAGTTTTCTTTCCCATATGGATTCTTTTGCTATCCATCATCCAGTTTGCTAAATCTGCCATAAAGAGGAAATAGACATCGTTAGAGGAGGCACTTCTGTTTTATCCCTGAATTAAAGGAAGAAATACAGTATTTCATTATTAAATACAGAGGGCTATAGGCTTAGAGAATACTTTCTCTGGATTCTTAAATTTAAGGACACTCTTATTGGTCCCTAGTGGTTTAGATATGTTCTTCTTATGAGATAGGAGGTATTCATAAGTGCAACTAACAGGATTTGCTCTGCCAAGGCTGAAAAGACAAAGAAGTTTACTTTAAAATCACTTTTATTTCTAATTAGTCACATGTGTGTATCACAAGAGGGTGTGCACATGTGTACACATCATGTACTCGTATCTAAGGAGATCAATAGAGTTGAATTCCCTAGAGTTGGAGTCACTGATCATAGTAAACTGTCTGATGTGGGTGCTGGGAACCAAGTGGTCCCCCTTCAAGAGCAGGGACTTATTATTACTTTGAAGACAAAATGGGAGTTTTGGGACTCTGCTGGGTGTATGTGTGTGAAGGAGGGAGGGCAGTTCTGATGAGCTTTTATTTCAGACACTGAAAGAAATTGTGTTTTTTCTGCCTCTGCCCAGTGTTATGTTAGTTTTTTTCCTGGAGGCTCATGGATCAGGTCTTCTCAAGTCTCAGTTAGGTAAATTAAATTTCTTTTCCACCAGAAATAGGTGTTCGACTCTGTCAAACATTCATATTTGCAAGTATTACAGTAAACATTCCAGAGTTTATTAAATTCAGTTTAGTAAATGATGGGTTATATTGGTTGATTTCTGAGAGGAAAGGCAGTCTATGATAAGGCTCACATGTTCACAATTGTGTTCGGTATACTGAATCATAGTCTAGAATTTTGCTTCTCTGTTCAAAAAATATATTTTCTTTGTTTTTGTTTTCATCTTTACTGTCTGTGATAATTTAGTATGCTTGCAGTGAGGGTCTCATGGAATACATAGGGAAATCCTATCTTTTGGATCTGGAAATACTTGCCAGGAACTGGTAAATTCTCCTCAGTGATATTCAATGATATTCACTCATGAAGCCACATCTCTCTTGAGTTTTCCTTTGAAGAACAATTTTACCCATGCATTCATTAATTTCCCTAACGTGCATGTTGTCCATGTACTTGGTTTGTTTCTCAACTGAGAATTCATAGGTGTCGTCTTTCAAGGAATCGATGCATTTCGCAGAAACTGTGAACTAATTGGTGGAAAGTTCATGTTTATGCATCATTCCTGTGATTTCTGCAGCATGTTCTTAGCAGTCACAATTTATTTCTCTCTTTGATTTAATGATAAGGATTTCTAGAGCTTTGTCACTGTGAGAGCTTTCCTTAAAAAATTAGATTTGGGTTTACTGATTGGTTTTCACCGTTTCTCTCTGGGTATGTTTGCATGTACACGGAAGGAGGAAAGACCAGACTGTCTTAGCTGCTGTTCTATTGCTATGAAGGGGCAACCATAACTAAGGAACGTCTCATGAAAGAAAGCATTTAATTGGGGGGTTGCTTACAGCTTCAGAGGTTTAGTATGTTGTCATCATGGTGAGGAGGATCATGACATGCAAGCATTAACTGGAGCTGTAGCTGAGAGTTACATCCTATCTGGGGAGAGAGAGAGAGAGAGAGAGAGAGAGAGAGAGAGAGAGAGAGAGAGAGAGAGAGAGAGAGAGAGAGACTGGAGCTGGCATGGGCTTTTGAAGTCTCCAAGCTCCAGTGGCACACTTCCTCCAACAGGGCCATGTCTCTTAATCCTTCAAACCTCTCAAACATATCTACTTCCTAATGACCAAGCATGCATATAACCCTTGGCAGCCATTCTTATTCACACCACCATGGTATGGGATTCCCCTCTGTAAGCTGTGAATATGTTTTATTACTATTGTTAATAAAGAATCTGCTTTGGCCTATGGCAGGGCAGAATAGAGCTAGGTGGGAAAACTAAACTGATTGAAAGGAGAAAGAAGACAGAGTCAGACAGATGTCATGTAGCAGTTGACGGAGAAAGATGCAGAACCTTATTTTGTAGTGATACATAGATTAATAGAAATGGGCTAATATAAGATATAAGAGGTAGCTAGGAATATGCTTGAGCCACTGGTCAAATAGTCTTGTAATTAATATAGTTTTTGTGTGATTATTTGGGCCTGGGTGGCCAGGACACAGGACAGTCTCCGTTTACACCACAACACAGACACAACAGGCATGATACAACATGAAATCACAGACACTATGGCAGCATTCACAAGAGCTTCCAAATTCAATCCAGACAAAATCCAAACATGGAGAAGGGTGAAGTGGACAAAACTTCCTATGTCGAACAAAGAAGCTATTTGCAATTAATACCTGCTGGGAAAGGGGAGATAAGTTTGCTCTAATAGGGTGACACAGGATATATCAACCACATTCCAGGTCAAGCCCCATGGCCAGGAATGGTTAGCACAACACAAAACAAACTCCATAGTTTTTAATGTGTATTTTCTCTTGGATTATTTTGTTTTCAAGTTCACCAAACTTTTCCTTCACACTTATCTAATTTGGCTGTAATCTAATCTGCTGCATGCATCATCACGTTCATTGTGCTAGTCAACTCTATATGCATAATATGGTTACAAAGTTCTTTCATAAATGCTCATCTCCACTATTTCTGTATTTTTATTATTTTTACTATCAGTTGTATTTTCCTCCTTTATTTTATTCCCAATAATCATCTACTGAAATATAAATTTTATGAAATTTTCCTTATTGGTGTCTGGATATTTTTGTATTTCTGTAAATATTTTTGATCTTTTCAGTCTGATCATCTAATATGATTTGCCTGCGAGTGTCTTGGATTTTTAACTAAACGTTTTGTATCTCAGGAAGGCTTCAAGTAAAGGGCTGTTTTTCTCCCTGACTTCAGAGGGAGAAATTGATTCCTTTTGGCTTATACTCGGGGACCAGTGCAGTCCCCTGCTAAAGCTACTTTCACTGTGCTCCTGGGTTTGTTTTGAGTTGTGGACCAGAGTCTTTTCGAATTATCCATTTTCTAGACTGGCCATGGGAATAAGAGTGGCAGTCACTTGAAGGACTGTTCCCAATGACATTTCTGTGGGCTTTGCTTGTTCTTCATTCCTTCCCATCCTAGTACTCAGAAGTACAAAGCTGATGACTCATGTACAAGCTTTGCTGGTGCCTAGAGCAGTCTGTGTAGCTTCTTGTCTTGGAAGCTGCCCAGTGTGCTTTAGCTGCCTTGGTCACTCTAAAGTCCCATGTGTTCCCTTGTCGTAGGGAACCATTGGGATCTGACAGGTTTTGGTGGATATCAACTCCGCTCACTTGTTCCTTCTCTGAGGAATTCCCCTCTGTGGTGTCTGTATCTATCATCCAAAAACAGTGTGTCCAATTTCACAGTTTTTACATGTGGGGCAGTGAATTCCATCATTGTTTTTTCCACCTTGGCCCATATCAGATGCCTTGTGACAGTTTTCAAAAGATCTTTTGGTCGGGCTCAAAGAGATGGCAGACAAATGTATCCAAAATGATATAAATATCAACCACGGTATTTTGGGAAGAAAACTGTGTCAGTGTCAAAGCGCCTGATTTTAAATCTCATTGTCATTTTTTATACAACCTGAAACCCTTCAGTACGTCCCAGCATCCTCCTGCCTTTGATTCCTCCTCTGTATAGTGTCGGCATTGAAAGATGCCATGTTATCAGACTGGATGGGAATTATGTATTTTTATGTTCTTTGTGAAATGAAAAACTTCAAGCAAATGGGTCTTATTTTAGTTATTATTTAGCCTCCTGCAATAAAAACAAAATCACAAGAGCTTTCTAGTCTCATGCAAAGCAACATCAAATAGATTATTATACAGTTTCAGCTGCATTATTTACAAAAATGCTTTTATGTTTGGGGATTTAATTTGAATACCATAATAATTTCGGGTACAGTACAGAGAACAATGTCAGAAAATGTAGAAATGAAAGTAATTTTTTTAATGGTCACCCAAGCAGTGTTCAGCAGAAATAAGGCTCTGCTTTCTGTCATAATATACAACATCAGTTAATATTTCATGGTGCTGGTTAAAGAAAGAATTAAGAAAATTGGGGCATTTAATGGTAGTTTCTTTCTGTATTCAAGTCCAGAGTTGACTTATAAGTATGTAAAGATGAAGAGAATCCAGTGGGTCACATCTATTGTATCATATCTTATAGATGTGTACATCACCCAGTTACATCAGCAGGATTTCCTAATAGCATACAAGAGACTGTATCCCTCAAGTTACTCTCTGAGATGGGCAGATGCTGTGGATTCCTTACTTGGAGGTCACAATCATCCCTGTGGGCAGACACTGAACTCATTCAGATTTTCTCTGATCCAGTTACCTCAATTCTGGGGTACGTACGCATTGTTGTAAATCAATGAGAACATTATACTATTGAGAGAATTCACATTGGGTAGTAAGTGTAGAGATCAGTTGTTCTGGTCTGCGAGCACGCCAGTTTGTGATTACCCAACTGTGTACCACTCAACCATTACGACAGTGGTATTGGTATTCTTCTTTCTACCTTTGGTTATACCGACACCATGACATTTTTTTTTTTACATGTCATATAGAGTTGTGAATTTTTTTTTTTAACTTGGAAAATGTTAGCATTTAATTGTCCTCCCTGAGTGGCTTCAAGCCACCAGAACACAGGCACCTCCAACACCCTTTATCTTCTCTTCGGCTCTTCTGCTGAAAAAATTGTCTTTCACGATGACAGGCTGCTTAGGGAGCTTTCCCTTGCCCAGAACTTTGTAGTAGCCCGATCGCATGACTTCAATGATGGAGCAACTCCAGTCTTGTTCTTGGCTGCGTTAACCCGGGTCTGCTCACTGACCAGCGTCCACAGTTTATCCAGGTTGACAGTCGGGCAGAAGCTCTGGTTCCTCTTTAAGTGATCATGCCTCATACCAGCTTTCCCAAAGTAACCTGGATGATATTTGTCGAAGTTGTCCCATGATGATGCACGCCTCCAGCATTCCCGCGTCCTCCTGGATGCTTGCGATGTTTACCAAGGCGGCCATGGCCGTGGCTCACGTGGCCCTGGAGTTTCCGGGTCTTCCTCAGTCTGGATGGCATGGCGGTGGCAGAAACGAAAGAACAGAGTTATGAATGTTTATGTTTCTTAAAATAAACCACTTTGGCTTGTTCATCCTACCTGCTCTTCATTGGTTTTTCCACCATTTATTATTTTCTTTTGAGTTCTATTTTTATTAATCAATGGGTTGAGAGGACAGCCAGGTCAGTAAAAATGTAAAAACGAAATTAAGACTTGAAAGTTCATTAGGTAACGTCATCGTCATCTCATTGACCATTTAAATTTTAATACTTCATTCTATAAATTATAAGGCTTTCATATTTCATATGTTTGAATCATTTTGTAAATAACATGTATTAAGGAGATGGGGGCAGTAAGTACACTAGAATTTTATTTTTTTCACTAGAATTTTAGTAAGAGTTTTAACATACAAAGACTAAACTTTTATTCTAGATGTGCCAGCCTTAAAATTGTACAAAATAAATTCATTCATAAATATACATATATACCAATAAGCAGTGTTTTAAAGGCAATTTACTGATATAAACTGTAGTCACCCTTAATCTGTTATTTCATGTATCAACATTACTTTTAAATCTGTTGCTTTTCTGTATGTTCTGTATGTTGTGTTGTAAAGATACAACACAGAGGTCCAGCATTTTATGGAAAAATTAGTCATAACTGTAGAACAAGTCAATTTTTAAACTTAGATACAGTCTTTGCAATAATCAATGCAGTAATTATCTGAACTTCATTGTGGTCATCTCCATGCTGTCCTTTGGCTTGTCTCCACAGATATATTTTGAAGGCAAAAACGCTAAAGCACCTGCTATAATCATCATGTAAAGACATGGACTCTTTCCGTATTTAAAATGGTTTCGCTAATTAATATCATAGATATTAACACTCAACAATCTTCTTGGCACTGATAATTCATGCCTCTTGAGGGACAGATTTCTGGGTTCGAGGCCAGCCCTGTCTGCAGAGCAGGTTCCAGGACAGCCAAGGCTACAGAGAGAAACCCTACATCAACAAACAAACAAACAAACACAAGAAAATAACAAACAAACAGAAACTCACCAGTCTTTATTTTATCTCATTTTTCTTTTTTTTTTGCCTCTTGTAGGTATAATCACCTCAAAAGAAAGGCATTTCTTTCATTTTCTCATGTTCATTTTCAACTTGAGAAAATTTCGTTGCAGAGAAGGAAGATGTGCAAAGGGTTTCTCGGAAACTAATCGGTTAAGTATTACAACTCTCTAAGCAATGAAGCTGACAAGGAACAGCTGGACTGTGATTCACCTCATCCAGTTGTGCAGCAGTTGTGACGTATAGCGGGCTGCTTTAGGGTCAGTGACTCCTTTGTTCATTTTTTTCAGCTATAATAGTGGGAACCCTGCCTGGAATACTTGAGGATTCATCTACGTTTCCCAGAATCCTGGATCCCCATTTACATGCTAGTAATTACCAGTGGCATGGATCACTTCAGCATTTGGGGTCACAGAGAAACTATAAGCATATACATAGCTATCACATTTGTGACTATTTCACTGAATTCAAAACCAACTATCAATGGGATAGAGAACAAAATTATTTAAAGTGGAAGGGAACTGCAAAGCCACACAGAGTGTGATTTTATTCCCACTAGTCTCCAGATTCAGGTACACGGCCCCATAAGACAACTTTTCAGAGCTTTCTTGAACAGTTCTGGGACTTAAGATCATGCTGAAGTTCTTAGGAAATGATTTTGCCATATATACTTGGTAAAGGTGTCTAAATAGCTTGTTTTATAATCTCTGTAGCACCACTAACAAATATGGTTAGAGAGTCTCTCGCTAAATATCACTCTACTATCCAATTACTGTAATAAAACTCTAAGGAATCCAAAATGGCCATGAGACGGCATCAATTTTCAAATTAGGAGAACAATCATTTGATAGCTCAATAGTTTATCTCACTCCCAGCTTGAAAACTCATGGACATGCGGATGCAGATCCCATAGCAAAATGACCAGCATTGTAAGTGTGAGTTATGTGTGATAATTTCACACTGATTCTTCTTTGTCCTCAGATTGGCGTTGTCCTTTTGGCTATAGGAAGACATGACTACAGAAGACCATCTCTGTCTTGGTAATAATGTTCTATTGTGTACCACCCCTTACAGGACAACATTTCAAGATGGTTGTCAGTCACTGAACAGAGTTTGGAAAAGTTAAGAGGCTATTCCAATATCCTGTCTTGTCAAATGCTTATAGATACTGTGATGACTTTTAAGAGAAAGACTCTGGTATTTGAACATTTGTTCCCTGTTGATGGCATTGTTTGAGGGGGTCTAGGAGATATGGCCTCTAGAAGCCCATAACTGAAGTGTGGTTTGCTGCTTCAAAGTCTGGAACCATTCCTGGTTTGGTCTCTCGGCTTCCTGCTGTGGTTTAAGATGTGAGTTCTCAGTCTGCTGCTCCAGTTGTATGCTTGCCTGCCCCCAGTCTTCCTTGTAGTGATGATGGTGGAGTCTAACCCTGTAGAGCAGTAAATCCAAATAAACCCTTTTGTCTTTGAGTTGCCTTAGTTACACTGTTTTATTGCACTAATAGAAAAGTAATTAACACATATTATAAGTATTACTACATGCTGTTCCTAAGAAACACCACTTCAACTTTCCTAGAAAATTGAGAAAAGATAATTGTTTAAAGTATAATTTTAAGAATTCTTTAATTTCCATCCAATGATGCCATTATTGACTTTCCACCAAATTGTTGATGGATTTGCAATGAACATTTGAAGATATATTATTTTGAGTCAACTAATTTCAGTTAAAATTTTGATGGAATTTTTTTTATTCTACTTACAAAATGCAAACAAAGAAATTCTAAGTCAGTCATGGTAATAGACATCTATAATATACCTGATGGTCAGGAGGCTGAGATAGATAAATCACAAACTAAAGGTTAGTCTTGGATACAGAGAAAGACACTGCTGTAAAAAGAGCAAAGAGAATTCCATGCTGGGTTATGTGGGATATATGTAGGAGAGATGTGAGGTAGGAGTCACCCTGAAGCATACACCTACTATCCTACTAATCTTTCATGATCAACTTGACATCTCCTAGCATCACTTGAAAAGGGGATTCTAATTGAAGGAGTACACAGATCAATTTGACCTGTGGGCACAACTGTGGGGGATTGACTTAACTACTAATTGACATAGGAGGTCTTGGCCCACTGAGGGCAACACCATTCTCTTGACAGGTTAATAGAGGTTTCTGTCCAGCCTGATTCCACAGCTGTTTAGTTCCAAAAAAACACACAGAGGCTTAGATTAATCATAAGCTGGCCCATTAGCTCAGGCCTATTACTAACTAACTCTTATGACTTAAATTAACCCATAATTCTTATCTTTGCTTAACCACCGGCTTGGTACCTTTTCTTAGTACAGCATTTTCATCTTGCTTCCTCTGCATCTAGGTGTTGATTATAGACTGAGTTTTTTCTCCTCTCAGAATTCTCCTAGTCTGGTTTCCCCACCTATACTTCCTGCCTGGCTACTGGCCAATCAGCATTTTAATTTTTACTTGGTACAAGAGCATTATCCCACAGCAGGTAGTCCTGGGCTGTACAAGAAATCAAGTATGAGACAGTGAGAGATCCAGGAAATATACTTTCTGCTTCAAGTTTATGCTTAAGACTCTACTCTGATTTCTGCCAATAATGGATTATGACCTGGATGTGTAAGCCAAATAAACCCTTTCTTTATTATTTATTTATTTTATGTACTAGTCACAATTCCCCTTTCCATCCCTCTTCCTGTTCCCCCCATCTCCTCCCATCCATCCTTCCAAAAGGGTAGGGCCTTAGATGGGGAGTCTACAAAGTCTGGAAGATTCAGTTGAGGCAGGACCAAACCCTCCCCATACATTAAGGCTGAGCAAGACATCCTACCATAGGAAATGTGATCCAAAAAACCAGATAATGCACCAGGGATAGATCCTGATCTTACTGTCAGGGGCCCCTCAAACAGATTAAGTTACATAACTTTTCCCACATGCAGAGGGCCTAGTTCAGGCCCATGCAGGCTCCCCAGTTGTCTGTCTAGAGTTCGTAAGTTCCCACAAGCTTGGTTCAGTTCTCTGTAGATTTCTTCATCTTGATCTTGGCCCCTTGCTCTTATTATTGCTCCTCCCTCTCTTTGACTGAACTCCTGACTCTTGGCTTGGGCTTGGCTGTGGATCACTGCGTCTGCTTCTTTTCTCATGTTACTTTTGATCAACAAATGTTGTCACAGCAACAGAAAGAAAACTAGAATATTAGACACAAAACATGTGTCATTGTGAAGCTATTTTGAAATGTGAATGGAACCTTAGATCCATTGCCTTTACATCAAAAAATTAAAAATGAATACAGTTTATTCTGAATGACCCAGTTTAGTGATGTAAAATATTTTGAAGAGTGACCAGGCCTTACAGGAGCCTAAAGACTTCAGGGAGCTACTTGAAGTAGAGTAATTCTCCTTCTACTCCCACTCCCCTCTGTATCTTCCTTCTTGATTGACGCCTATGAACTAAATCTAAGCTGATATCCAGTGGGCTTCCTTTCTGCTGGGGAACTTCCCATTGCTTGCTAAACAAACTTTGAAACTGTCTACCCAGCCCCAATAATTGTATTAGCTATTTCTTTTTATCTCTTTATAGTTATGCATATATGTATTCATATATGTATTGCATATGTCCACATAGGTGGACACATGTATATCTAAACTAGTCTATCTTTCTCCCTGTTTATTTCTCCGAGTCCTGCTCATTCTGTTTTTCTGGTTGAACCCCATCTTTTGCTCTGACTGTTGTACTCTAGTTTGAAGGATGTCAGCAGAAAGAACTGATAAAATATATTCTCCCATCTTGTCAGGGTTTTGCTACTGCAAAATATACATGACAGAATTCAACTTGTAGTTGGTCAGATGGGTCAAAATTCATCAACTGTATGCTTAGAATTTCTGCATCGGTTCTATGTCCATTTTACTTTCATTAAAATACAGAAAAGGCAAATAAATTAAAAATGAAAGGTAGTTGGGAAAAAGAGAATTAGATATGAAATCCAACAGATTCAATATTGAGCTAATAATATTTACTGAGAAAGTAATAGAATAAAATTATAAATGAAATAATTAACTTTTTCATTTATAATGATAATAATTCCCAGTTTGAAATTATCCTCCCACAAGACTCCAAAGCAATAAATGAGAAAAGACCAGAAATTAAGCACTGTATTTTGGCATTTTAGAATGCCAGAGGCAAAGATTTTTAAAGCTTTTATAAGGAAGGAACAAATAACACAAATGTAGAAGAAAAATATAACCATAGTATTTGATACGATTGAAGAGAATAAAGTTAGAGAACATCTTTACAGTTCTGGAAGAACAGGAGTATAACTTAAGACTGGGCTAAATTTTGTTAACTAGTTTTAAAAGGAAAAAAAGCAAGGAACTATGACTCTAAACATTCTCACAATATTATCCCCTTTCCTCTGAAACTGACCAGGAGATGTCCTTCCATTGAAGAAAGGAATAAAACTTATTTCACAGACAGAAAGTAACAGTAGAGGTGTAATATCTACATGGGAGTATGAATGTCCCATTGGTGATTTTATAGCAAATTGTCTAACTTGAAATAAGAAGACTAAGGTTCAGAAGTAATTTATGTTCTTTGATATATATATATATATATATATACACATATATACACAAAATATTATGCTTAATGTATTATATATATATATGTATTGTGTATATGTTATGCTTAAATGAATTGGTAATTGAAATGAACAAGAGTTTAGGATTTAGAAAAAACTTGGTGCAGGAGACTGTAAAAAGAATGTTGTATTCTCTAACTTCAGGAGAGAAGTAAAAATAGGAAGTTGAATGAAACTTTGAAATACAGAAAAGAAACAACCACTTCAACAGCTACTATGAGCACTATTTAAATCAGCGGTCCTCATCCGTAGTGCTGAGATGCTTTAATACAGTTTCTCGTGTTGTATTGACTCCCAACCACAGATTTCTTTCATTGATACTCTATAACTGTAATTTTGCTACTGCTATGAATTATATTGAAAATATCTGATATACAGGATATCAGTTACGTGATCACCCCCAAAGGGGTCATGACCCATAGGTTGAGGACCACTGATTTAAGTGGTTAGAAAAGAAGCAGTATATAGTAGATTAACAAAAATTGTCCCCTATAACCTTATCTGGAAATTGAGCGGGGAGGTAAGTGGCTGTGTGTCTTACAGAAGGACTGACAGATGCTCAGACCTTCCCTTCTGTAACAGGAGCTCTGCAGCAGAGAAATTGCAATGAGTTATTATCTATAAACATTGGGAAAATGCCAGTACCAGTAAGTGAGAGTTGGTAGTTGGTTCTGAGGAACAAGGTTTTGTGGACGAGGAGTTAAATAGTTATTTTTCCTTTAATGGTTTTTGCAGAACATGACCATTTTGCTGATACACAGTCAAGTATTAGATGAAGTTGAAATAAGATAAACATAAAGATACACAAAATATTGGATTAAAGCTCAAATGTGATAACTTTTGTTTGTCTATTTTTGCTTGCTTATTTATTTATTTGTTTATTTATTCGAGACAGGGTTTCTTTGTATAACAGTTCTGGCTGTCCTGGAACTAGATTTATAGACCAGGGTAGCCTCAAACTCATAGACATTCCCCTGCCTTTGCCTCTTGCGTGCTGGGATTAAAAGCATGTGCCACCACTGCCTGATGTAATTAAACTTTGTCAAATTATTATTCATTGTATAAATACTTGTTATTAGTATTTTCACAACTAGAGGCAAAGATGATAGAGTCTATAATCTTGTTCTAATTTTTCATATGTGGGGACTAAGGGCAATCCCTGTGTCTACTTAGAACGTTGATTTGTCTGTAAATAACCAGTGTCCAGCTGCTCACTCCATGGAGGTCAATGAAGTTCAAATACACAAGAAGAATCCCCTTCACTATGACTGCTGCCATTATAAAGGAGGTTGCTTCTAAATGTCTAGCTCTTGAACGAGAGTGTGGGGAATTTTATATGCACTTAGATTTACACTTGCCTAAGAAATGTACTTCTTCCTGAGATAAGTCACCTAGGAGGCTTCATTCATCCATCACGTATCACCCACCCATCGGTCCATCCTTTCATTTGCTACAGAACTAAGACTATGGTGAGCAGGCGATGTTCTGGATGCCGGACTCATGGTTGTTTCTTGTTATAGCTCTGGCTTGTCACGGTGACTCCTTGACTATCATGGGTTTTACTCTTGCTGTCTATAGAAGGCAAGGAAATAGAAGCATAAATATTTAACCTTCAAAAAGAGACTCACTTACTGGAACTCTGACTGTATGTCCCAAGGTTATAAATCTTCCTGAGGTATTTCAATATGCATAAGAGGGTGAAACCACATGAATGACGGGACTAACTTTAACCTTTGATTGTTTAAAAGCAGTCCTTTCCTCCTTTAAGAACGGGAGGGGCTGAGTCTACACACTATTGTCAAACTCACATGATTAAATTTATCTTTTAAAGTGGCCCCACCATTTCCCTCTCCTGCATTCTAAAATTTATATCAAATCTGTCAAGGAGCTGAAAGGAAATGATATTTTATGGCTGTCTATGGGTTTTGCTTATACAGGCGAAATGCATTTCTCTTTGTTCACTCTGAGCAGAAATACAAAGTCCCTATCTTTGACTTCCTGTCAATAAGAGGGCAGAAGGAGGTGCCTCGGCACCAAGGTAAGTTACAGATTCCGCTAGATTTTAGGACATTGTGCTACTCATGGAGTCTTTTGAAGGTTTATATTTAATTAAAAGTATCCACTAACAGTAAACCATAGCTAGATTCCTTATCTGGGCATAATGCTGTTTTAGAAGCTGAGATGAAATCGATGTAGCTGCAATATTTGCATGAAGATTCTTCAAGCTGAAGTTGCTTAAACCAGGCATTTGGGCTTAGGGGTCTCTTATAGGTAGATAGTTTCAAATAGTGTTTTACTTAAGATTAGTCTTTGTGATCCACAATCCACAACTGAATAAAAAGTGAAAGTCAAAGTGTTTAACCGACCTAAAGAGACTCAAGTGAGACCTGCTGGGATGAAGAGAGCCTGTGATGGTTTTGCTGGTACTCTTTCTACCTTGTGATTTCTGTGTGAGCTCCCTCAGCAAACAGGGATGAACAAACTAGCCACTGTCTCCGACCTCAGAACATTTAGATTATTTTTGCAGTTTTGTTGCTCAGAATGTAGGCTTTTCCCCTTAGGTCTGTCTTATCCTTGCACTCAAGATATTCTGTATTTGTGCTATCTTACTGCATTTATAGTATTTCTCAGCTCCCTACCTGGTAAATTCTGCTGTCTGCCCCCTCTCTTTCTCTATCCTTTCCTATCCTGCAATTATGTATTGGGCAGGGATATCCATAGTGCAGACAACAGTAGAATAAGTAGATAGGTAGAAATGAAAAGAGTGGGGGGGGGTGGAGGGAAGGAAAGAGGGAGAGAGTGAAAAGAAGAAGGAAGAAGGGGAGGATGGGGGAAGGAATGTGGAGAGAGAGATAAAGGAAGTAAAAGAGGAGAGAAGGATGGAAAGGTAGAGAAAAGGAGGGGAGAGGAGAAAGGGAGGAACAGAAAGAAGGCATGGCAGAAAAAGGAAGGCATGGAATGAGGAAATGGGCGAAGAAAGGAATGGGGTGGAGGGAGAAAAGGATGGAGACGGAAAGAAAAGGAAAAATAAGAAAGGGGATGGGAAGCTAAAGTAGGAGGGAAAGAAGGAAGGCAGGGAGAAGGAGATGACAGGAAAGGAGGGAGGGGTAATGGAGGGAGGAAGGAATGATAAAATGAACTAAGCAATGAGTGTATGAATGAGAGGGGATCTGTTGCCTGCAAATTAGATAACCATAAAAATTCATGCTCTAATTGAATCTGAGTTCAAAGGCCTAAGAACAAGGCTAATTGTGTAATCGCCTGACTGAGGCCAAAGGCCTGCGAACTACGAGGTGGGAAAGAGGGCACCAGTGGCGTCTTATTGATGAAGACCTTAGAGCCAGAACTCAAACGTCCTTGGGAAAGGACAATGGATGTTCCAGTTTGAGATGAGGAAAGAGGAGATGGAGAATGCTCCCTTTCTTTACTTCTGTATTCTCCCAGGCCCTCAGGAGATCGAAGATGCTGCCTACGCTGATGACAGCAGATCATCTTCATCCCGTTTTCCAATTCGGCTGCTTTTCTCTTCTGAAATGTGCCTAGCGCCATCATTTTTAACTAGTTACAGGCCAGCCACCATCCCTGTCAAATTGGCTCTCACAGGCATAACAGATCCATTTTGATATAGAGTCTATGAAAAATTTTTGAAACGTATGTGATGTCTTTAGACTTCCTCGTGGGGTCAGATAACATCAGATTCTTTGCCACTGGCCCCAAATCTTGTATGGTCTGGCTTTCTCTCTCCTATTACCTTACCACCCTCGGCCCTTCACATAGGGACTTTCCTTAGTTTCTAAGCATGTCAGGGTGTTTATCTGTCTAGGCCTTTATACTGGATGTTCCTTTGTGGTGGATTCTCTTTCCTCTCTGGCTCTGTTGAATTTTTGGGTAAATCTTCATCCTTAGATCCTTGTTAAAATTCTAGGTCATTCAGGAGATCTGTCTTTCTTCCTGCAATTGGCCACTGTCCCATTCCACTATTCCCCAACCTGTCTTAATTACATCAATCAAAATCTGTAATTAGCTTCGCCATATCACTCAGTTGTCCTTAATCATCTTGTCCACTAATTTTCTACTATAGAACAATGGTGGTACTGAGAGGTTAGGGTCATTATCTATCAAATGACTGCATAAGCCTTCAATGATTTCCCTAAATAAGGCAATTGTGGAGAACCTTGAACTCACCATCCCACTTGGAACTTGACCCAATCCTTGCCAGTTGTTTCCGTTTGAGTCTACCCACAAGCTTGGATCGAAAGACTGGCATTGGCTTCTTCCCAAAGACAAGACACAAAACCTAGCCAGTGCTTACTCTCTAAGAAAGAGTATGTTGAGTTCCCTGAAATTGTTGCTCACATGTGTTATCTTGTGGTCACCGTATAGCAAACATATGCTCAGGCCCTTTTCTGTACTATACCTGGAAGTACGGTCTTTCTTCTGAGCAGTGTGACAGATAAAAGCTGCATTCAAACCCCAGCCCCAACTCTTGCTAGCGAAGTGATGCTAAGCCAATATTTGGTCTATTTAATTTTTTTCATTTGCTGAGTGGTGGCAAATAATACCCACTTCACAGATTATATATTACTACTACTATTACTACTAATAATAATTACTATTTTTTTCATTTACCAAGACAGAGTTTCTCTGTGAAGCAGCCCTGGCTGTCCTGCAACTCACTCTGTAGACCAGGCTGGCCTTGAACTCACAAAGATCCACCTGCCTCTGCTTCCTGAGGGCTGGGATTAAAGACGTTAACCACCATCATCTGGCTCACAAAAATATTTTAAACTTCTGATGAATTGGGGTGTATAACTTCTTTGTGTTTGGTATAAACTATGTTTGATCTCACCCCATACCCCTGGAAAAGGAAGTGAAAATACCCTGTGTTAGGATATCATGTTATGATTTCAGCCACAGTAAGGCTGACACTTTCAGATTCTAGGGCCATGCATGTGCAGACAAGTCATCAGGCAGAAATGCCTAATGGCCCGGGGATGTTAAAGGGCCCCTCATGACCCATGTGCATATGTGGTTGCATCATCCATGTATGACTCAGCTAAGCCCTTGTGTGATTGTGTGAGCCCCGTCATCTGTGTATGACGTAGTTACATCAACCCCCTGTGCACATGTGCTAGGCAGCTTTTAGAAGCTGGATATGCCATCTTCCTCTCTTTCTGCACACCAACCTTTACCAAGCCTGTACAACCCTCCCTACCAATAAAATCCTAAGTGGGTTTGTTGCGTGTTCTGTGTTTCCTTTTCACTTGCACCAGGTAATTTCATTGGTGCTGTGTGACCTGGGAGGCTCTCCTGCATCTCTCCTGGGGTTGTGATCTGGAACTGGGTATTTTTTACACAACAACCACGTGTCCCATTTGCCTGAGCATGATTTCTATGCACACCACCGGCTTCAGTTGGTGAGTTTCCCCCATTCTGGTCAGCTTAATTATTTCTCTGAACCCAAGGAATTGGCTGTTTAGCTCCCAGAAATCTTCTGGTGTGCCTAGAAATAGGGAAAGAGCCCCCAACTATGGCTTTCACAGATCTAGTTGAGCCCTTCTCTGACATTCATCTCTGGATTGCCTCCCTTAGCTAAACTCGTGTTTGGACAACTCAGAGTCAGTCGTCCTGAGACTGGGAGCCCAGGATTCCTCAGATATTTCTCCCCCCGCCCCACTTTTTTCTTTTCGTTTGGACCACTGACAAGTGACCTCTCTGGCTTCTGAGTCACTCTGACTGAAGCCAGTCAGGCTTTAACACCCTCCTGTAGATAGAGGATGCTCTCCTACAAGCCCTGCGGTGTTCACCGCCATTTTACACCCACCTATAGAGGGGAGACATCCTCCTATAAGCCTTATGGTGTCTCTGTGTTTGATGATTTTCATGATTTCAGTTACAGGTAGCAAGCCATCCAAGACCATCAATCTAGCCTCCACCCTGGGATGCCTTTTAGAGGCCCTGAAACCCCAGACCTTAATAGCCTACTTATAGATTCCCATACTTGCCCATCTTTGTTTAAAAAAAAATGGCCTCATTGCAATTTAGATAACAATTTAAAGTGACCGATATTCTATGGGAGCTTTCTAACTACTGTCAGGCAAATTGAAGGAGTTTCTCTATATCCAAGCCTTTTACTATCTAAGCTATAAGTCCCAATCTTATAATCTCACCTTTCATGATAACTATATGATCCTATCTAATAGCCTACTTCCTGAAGAGCACAGGTGAGTTTGGGAGCAGGCCAGATTACATGGAGATGAGGTTCACCAAACACATGCAGCACCCCTCACCCCAGGGGCAGAGGTGGTCTCCGAGAAGGAACCAAACTGATATTATAAAACCCCAGGTGAATTTTTAGCTAGGAAGAAGTTTTGGACTTGCCTTCTGGCAGATCTCCATAAGGCTGCCCTCAAGCCAGTAAACTATAATAAGATCTCAGAGGTCATTCAAGGTACAAAAGAAAAATTTTCTGCATTTTTGGAACACCTCGCTAAAGCCCTGTTACAATATACTAACTTAGAACCAGAAACCATGGAAGGCAGACAGTTACTCATGACTCATTTTTTTTTCCCTCAGTGTCACCCTGACATTAAGGCTAAACTTAGACATTTGGAGAAAGGCCCCTTGACCCCATAGGTAGAAGTCTTAGAGTTGGCTTTTAAGGTGTACCATGCATGGAATGACAAAGCCCGCAATCATCACTATCACATGCTAGCCATGGCCCTCCAACTGGCCAAAGCGGAAGACTGCCTGATCCATGCTGTCCTTGCTGCCCCTTTGCCCTACCCCCCACCGGGGTTCAAGAACTGTGAGGCCCGTGTCTTAAATGTGGTAGAGCTGGTCACTGGGCCTGAGCACGCCTCAATCCTCATCTTGGTCCTGCAAGACCTTGTCCGAGATACCGTAGGGAAGAACACTGGGCAGTCAATTGTCCTCGTGCACATCATGGCATGGAGACATCAAACCCAAAAAATTCCCAAGTTGACCTTCTTGGTCTTGCCATGGACGAGTGAGGCTGCCTGGGCTCCTTTGACCAGACCACAACTGTCATCTGTAACAGGGAGCTATGGGTAAACATCATGGTATCAGGATGGCCCATCTCCTTTCTCTTGGACACTGGAGCCACATACTTGGTACTGAGGAAATTCTGAGGTTCTACCTCTCCTTCTAGTTTCCCTATAGTCAGGGTAGGGGGGAAGCTTTATCTATCTTAGCAGACCCCACCGCTTAAATGTGTTTTTAGGGATATTTATCCCACTCATTCACTTTTAGTCATGCCAACCTGCTCAGTACCTTTTATGGGAAGAGAATTTTTTTAGCAAAAGCAGGAGCTTCCATTTTGTTTGTTCCTTCCATTCACCTTACCCCAGACACTCCAACAGCTTCCCTCCTCCATCTGGCTTCCAAATCCTCCATCACTCACTTGTGATTATTTCACCAATAAAGTCTTACCATCAAGTTCTGGAAGGTAACCAAAAGTAATGGCAAGAGCTTGGAAACTTTGGGGGTATTTAGGAGACTCCACTAACCAACAGCTCAGAAAGAGGTATCCTGTACTTGGCTCTGGGCTTTCAGGAAACAAACCTATAGTATCCGAGAAAGGCCTTGTACCTCTATTATAAAGTTACTCCTTTTAAACATTTTGAAACGCGCATATGTGTTTATTTCAGGAAATTTCTACAGCAGTAGGTTTCCATGTGGTGAATTTTTCAAATGTTTCCATTGGGGCCCAAAGCGATGGTATAGCTGTTAAAAATCATTGTTCTCAAGCTACCTCAGAATCTAGCAATTCTACTCTCGGGCATATACTAAAAAGATGCACACTCATATCCCAAGGACATGTGCTCATCTGTGTTCATAGCAGCATTATTTGTAATAGCTAGAACCCGAAAACAATCTAGATGCCCCTCAACTGATAAAGCCTCAATGGATAAAGAAAATGTGGTTACATTTACGCAATGGAGTACTACTCAGGGGTATAAAGCAATGGTATCTTGAAATTTGCATGCAGGAACTAGATAAAAAAAACTATCCTCAGTGAGGTATCTCAGACCCAAATAGACAAACACGGTATGTATTCATTCATAAGTGGATATTAGCCTTAAAGCAAAGGATAACCAGCCTGTATCCCATAATCCCAGAGAAACTACATAACAAGGAGAACCCTAAGAGAGACAAACATGGATCCCCCTGGGAAGGGGAAACAGACAAGACTTCCTGAAGAAATTAGGAGAGGGGGAGAAGGGAGAGTAGTAGGAGATGGGGAGGAGAGAGAGGGAGGGAGGAGGAAAACATGAGGGAATGGGATGCTCAAGAAGCAGGAAGGATAGTGAGGGAGAGAAAGGAAAGAGATATCTTGATTGAGAGAGCCATTAAATGGCAATTGAGAAATATAGCACTAGATAAATTCCAAGGAATCCTCAAGGATGATCCCAGCAACAGTAGACCCTAAGCAACAGTAGAGAGGATGTCTAAATTGGCCTTGCCCTGTAATCAGACTGGTGACTACCTTAATTGTCATCATAGAACCTTCATCCAACAACTGATGGAAGCATGCAACATGAGGGCCGGCTTGTTGGGGTATCTGTCCCGCCTGGTACCCCACAGTCGGCAACTCCCAAGGAAAATCACACACAAGACTCCATAAGGTTATAAACTGATTGGCCCATTAGGTCAGGCTATTTATTAGTTCTTATGGCTTATCTTAACCCATAATTCTGATCTAATGGGCCAATCAGCTTTATAACTTATAGAGATCTCTGTGTGATTGATTTTTATTGGGGCTTGCCGGTTGTGGGGTACTGGGCGGGACAGATACCCCAGTAAGCCGGTCCCTCATGTTACATATGGCGCCCAGACGTGGATAACTGAATGCACAGAAAGCCTGAGAAAGCTTGGGAAAGAATAAAGCATATTTTCTTGGTTGCAGCAATTTCTCGGGTCTGCTCTGCTTGCTAGAGGCAAGCAAGCACTCTCATCTATAAGAGAGGCTTCCTGACTCAGCTTTATCTGCAAAACCCTGCAGCTCATTAAGAGGTCCTGCCACGAAACACTTAAACGGTGTTGGTGAAAAGCTGAACGCATGCTTTTCGGTTTTCAGCCGTAGCAGGAAAAAAAAGTGCACTGTTTTTAAATGCTGACTGTCCTGCCAGGGCAAACTCTGACTCTTTCAGGCAGGCAGTCTGACTGAGTGTGGTCTGTGAGCAGAATGCTGCAGCTTGCTTGCTGGCAAGGACCTTGAAACTCCATAGAGTAGTGGCAGTGAACACAGCTCTGGCTGGTACCTCAGCCACGAGGTTGGAAATCTAAGTAATGAGCTGGATCTAGCTGTCAAAGCCACGGCTTTAGTCCTACTGATATTGCTTGGTAAATTAAAGACTCATGTGGTCAGAAAAAGAGAGAGATACAGTAAAAAGAGATTCAAAGACAAAGAAAACCTCTAAATGGTTTACAGTGTGTTAAAAATATATGCAGGCTAAAGGTTAAAGTCATTAAAAATAAAAAAGAAAGAGAGAAGTAGGGTGTGGTGATACACACCTTTAATCCCAATGTCTGGGAGGCAGAAGTAGACTGACCTCTGTGACTTCAAGGTGTGGTAGCACACACCTTTAATCCCAATGCCTGGGAGGCAGAGACAGAGGGATCCCTGTGAGTTCAAGGTGTGGTAGCATACACCTCTAATCCCAGCATTGGGGAGGCAGAGACAGAGGGATCTCTGTGAGTTCAAGGACAGCCTGGTCTACAGAGTTATTCTAGGACAAAGATATATACAGAGAACCTGTCTCAAAAAGCCAAAAGTTAAAAGAAAAAATAAAAGAAATAGAGGTTAAAATAAAGCCGCATGAAGATAGAAAATACACAGCTGCTAAAAGACTTTTGTTTATAAATGCTGCTGAACTAACCCAAGATAGGAATTTTGAAAATACCTTGGCTTCAAAAGTGAAGTCAAAAGGTATGTTACTTTGGAGAAGAGATTTTGCTTTTGTTTCCATAGAAAATGAGAGACTGTGGATTCATTTTGAGCTAAGAAAAATCAGATTTGATCAAGGAAGGCCACCCGATAAATCTCCAGTAGGAACAGATGGCTTGGATGTCTGAATTCTACATGCAGAACAGATTCAAGACTTCTGCGTGAGATGATCAAGACTCACAGGATACTCCAGTCAGGACTTGATTGTAACTCTAAAATTTTCTTTGGGTCCCCATAAGATTATCAGCGCCCCCAACCAGCAGGAAGTAGCCTGAAATACTATGCCCACATTCCCAACAAATGGACTATGGGTATTTTCCTTTGTTTTTTTTTTTTTAAGAAGGAAATGATGTGGGAGAATTATCTGTATTCTGTCAATCATATTTTAATAAAACGTTGATTGGCCAGGCAGGCTGTATAGGTGGGGAAGCCAGACAGGAAGTAGAGGTGAAGCAAAGAGACTGGGAGTATTCTAGGAAGCTCCCTCCACAGTTCTGCCCAGACTACCAGAGAGGAAAGATGTAAGCTGCCCCACTGGAAAAGGTACTGAGCCATGTGCTAACATAGATAAGGAAAATGGGGTAACATAAGTTATAAGAGCTAATAAGTAGCCTGACCTAATGGGCCAATCAGCTTTACAACTTATAGAAATCTCTGTGTGATTGATTTTTATTGGGGCATGCCGGATGTGGGGTATGGGTGGGACGGATACCCCAACAAGCCGGCGCCTCATGTTACAGAAGCAGATACAGAGATCTGCAAGTAGTCACTGGGCCAAGCTTTCTGAGACCAGCCCAAGAGAGGGAGGGGAGATAATAGGAACAAAGGGGTCAAGACCGTGATGGTGATACCCACAGAAACAGCTGGCTGAGCTTGTGAGAGATCCCTGACTCTGGGCTGATAGCGACCTTACCCTATTTGAAGAGTGGATGAGGAGGTGGGGTGGAAAGAAGGTGGAGGAAGCTGGAGGAGGGGGAGGGAACAGGAACAGGGATAGCTATGTAAAATGAGAAAAGATTGTATTTTTAAAAATTCTTAATAAGAAAAGGGAAAAAATAACTTGTCTTATAGAGGACTTGTGTTCAATTCCCAGCACCACATGGATGCTCACAATCTTCTATAACCCCAATTCTCAGAGATCCAATGCCCTCCTCTGACTTCCACAGACATCATGATTGTACATGGTATACATATATACATATATACATACATACATACATGAAAACTGGCACACATAAAATAAATCTAAAGAATTCAAATGTCCTTAATGCTAGTTACCCTGCATACTCCTTTTTCTACTCTGCTTTCCTATCCTCCATCCTATTTTATGTTTCTTGCACCATTATTTCTCCCCTCCCCCACTTCGTATACCTGCATTCCTTCTCTCTTTCCTTGAAATTTACTCCTGTGACCCTTTAATACTTTCCCTGCCTTCTATGGTAATTCCAACTTAAATGCACACATCTAGTTTCAAAAGTAACATAAAAATATGCAAGAGAATATTTGGAATTTGTCTCCATAGATCTGAACAATCTTAATATTTTCAGGTCTGCCATTTATCTGAAAATACCATAATTTCATTATTCTTAGCAGCAAATAATGTTTTATTGTGTATAAGTATCAAATCTTTATAATCTGTTCATCTGATGATAGGTATCTAGGCTGTTTCTATTTCTTGGTTATTATAAATAGAGCAGCAATGAAATCTCCCTACTAAGATATAGAGAGTTTGGGGAATATACTTGGAAGTCCTACAAATGTGTTATATGGTCACAATTTTTAGCTTTTTTAATGCCTTCAGCACTGGTTTCCATAGTGGTTGCTCCAGTGTGCACTTTTACCAACAACAGACAAGTATTCACCATCCCCATATCCACCTCAGCATTTTCAATCTACTTTTTTTTTTCTTTAGTGGTTCTCACTGGGGTAAGATTAAATCTAAATGTGGTTTTAATTTGCATCTCTCTGACGAATAACAAAGATCAGCTTTTATGAAAATCTCTCAGGCATTTTTATTTCTTTCCATGGTTTTGAGAAGTTAATTTAAGATCATGTCTTAAATTTAAATTTAATTGATTGATTTATTTTCTTGGTATTTCATTATACATACATCATATGTTTATATACATTATATGTTATATGTATATTATATATGTTATATGTTTTATATGTATGTTATATGTTATATGTATATTCTAGACACTAACCCTCAAAATTATAAATGGTAAAGATTTTTCTCAATTTCTAGGCTGCTTCTATACATGGAAGATGGTATCTTTTGCTACACAGATGAGCTATGACTTGCTAGTTATTGGCACTGCTAGGGTCTTGTCTAGAAAATCCTTTCCTGTGCCCACAAATTTAAGTATGTCCCCTATTTTACCTGCTATTAGATTCAGGGTATCGGAACTTATATTGACGTTCTTGATCCATATGGAATTGAGTTTTGTGACTGTTGAGAAATAAGAATCTAATTTCTTTCTTTAGCTTGTAGCTACCCAGTTTAACCAGCACCATTTGTTGAAGAAGCTTAGCTGCCTTTTCTTCAAAGTGTATTTTTGGCCTCTTGAGTTATAAGGGAAGATTTCCCAGTAGGAAAAGGAAGGGAGAAATGTTGTAACTATTTCATAATCTGAAAAATATATTTTAAAATGCAGCAAAGGTTGCATACAGAGAGAAAAAAAGCATGTGGTTGTATAAGTATGGGCTTACAAATGTGTCTTCAAGTCAATTATCCCTGTGTCAATTTTTATAACAGTAGCACAGTGTTTTAATTATTAAGGCTCTATAGTGTACCTTGAAACCAGTCATAGCAATGCCCTAGGCTGTGTTTTTATTATTCAAGTCTAGCCATGCATCATTTGAGTCTCCATACAATTTTTAAGATTAAAAAAATTCTGTTGGAATATTTTGTTAAAAAAATGTTGGAATTTTGATGGTGATTTTGTTGACTCTGTAGACTGCTTTTAATAGGATGACCATTTTCATAATATAAGACCCTGTTGCTGAAGATGAAACACAATTGACTCATAGGATGTGGAGAAATCAGGTTAGTATAGACTAAGAGGCTTTAGCCCTCTTGTATGTTTCCATACTGCAGATTGGTTTTATACATGCTAGCATGGAAGAAAAGTCAGCATTAGCCTTACCCAGCTGTGAACCTTGTGAGCTACAACCACTGGCCCAAAAAAATATGCCCACTGTTACAAACAGGAAAGAATGGCATGGCAGTAACCAACCATCTTCTGATCAGATGTAAATCCTACACACAAAGATAGAATAAAATCTTATAATCTGGGTCAAGAATCTATAGCTGACTAGATTGTAAGCCATAGGGGAGAGCTCAGTGCTATTATTCTCCTTAATGGTATAGTACTAAAGTGCTCCCGTTATTCGTATCTACCTTAATACCTGTAGAATAATGCTTGCTTCTCTTGACACTCATCAGAGAAGCTTTTCTTTTGCTGTAGATTGCTACTAATCCAGAGATCCACAGCTGGCCAACCTGTACAGAATAAGAGATTGTGGCATGTTCTGCTCTAAACAGGATATATACATAATATATCTTACTTCAAAGCCTGGGCATCATCTTGAAGAAGGCTGTAGAAAGTCTTAAGTACCAGAGGTTATGGACGTCTGTAGGAAAGCAGCCTTTGTCAGACATGGCATGTTGCACACATGAACTCACAGAGAGGCTGTGACAACACACAAAAGATGGTGCGGGAGAATTATCTGTATTCTGTCAATCATGTATTTTAATAAAACGCTGATTGGCCAGGCAGGAAGTATAGGCAGGTCAACCAGACAGGAAGTAGAGGCAGACTAATGAGAATAGGATAAGGCTAGGGAGGAGAAAAGTTCCTCGGCCATTCCTGCGCAGACCACTGAAGAGGCAGCATGTAACTTGCCCAGCTGAGAAAGGTACAGAGCCATTATGGCTAACATAGATGAGAATAATGGGTTAATATAAGTTATAAGAGTTAACAAGAAGCCTGACCTAATGGGCCAATCAGTTTATAACCTAATGTAGACTCTGTGTGATTTTCCTTGGGACTTGCTGGCTTGTTGGGGTACTGGGTGGGACAGATACCCCAGTAAGCCGGCTCTCATGTTACATATGGCGCCCAGACATGGATAAATGAATCCACAGAAAGCCTGAGAAAGTTTGGGAAAGAATAAAGTATGTTTTCTTGGTAGCAGCAATTTTCCCGTTCTGCTCTGCTTGCTAGAGACAAGCAAATGCTCTCATCTAAGAGAGGCTTCTTGACTCAGCCTTAGCTGCAAAACCTTGCAGCTCATTAAGAGGTCCTGCCACGAAACACTTAAATGCTGTTGGTGAAAAGCTGAACGCATGCTTTTCGGTTCTCAGTCGTAGCAGGAAAAAAGCTGTGCTGTTTTAAAATGCCGGCTTTCTGGGCTGTCCTGCCAGGACAAACTCTGACTCTTTCAGGCAGGCAGTCCGACTGAGTGTGGTCTGTGAGCAGAATGCTGCAGCTTGCTGGCAAGGACCTTGAAACGCCATAGAGTTGTGGCAGTGAACACAGCTGTGGCTGGTATCTCAGCTATGAGTCTGGAAAGCTAAGGAATGAGCTGGATCTAGCTGTCAAAGCCACGGCTTTCCATATTGCTTTGTAAATTAAAGGCTCATGTGGTCAGAAAAAGAGAGATAAACAGTAAAGAGAGATTCAAAGATGAAGAAAACCTCTAAATGGTTTACAGTGTGTTAAAAATATATGCAGGCTAAAGGTTAAAGTCATTAAAAATAAAAAAGAAAGAAAGGGAGATATAGGGTGTGGTGGTACACACCTTTAATCCCAATGCCTGGGAGGCAGAGGCATGTTGACCTCTGTGACTTTAAGGGACAGAGGTAGTTAACCTCTGTGACTTCAAGGTGTGGTAGCACACACCTTTAATCCCAATACCTGGGAGGCAGAGACAGACAGATCTCTGAGTTCAAGGTGTGGTAGCAAACACCTTTGAGCCCAGTACTGGGGAGGCAGAGACAGAAGGATCTCTGTGAGTTCAAGGACAGCCTGGTCTACAGTGTTATTCCAGGACAAAGATATACAGAGAACCTGTCTCAAAAAGTAAAAGTAAAAATAAAAAAATAGAGGTTAAAGTAAAGCCACACAAAGATGGAAAATACAAAGAGAATCTTGATACTGTATGTTATTATACTCTCTTTGAATTGTTTGAATGCTGAGAAAGGAGCAACAGCTGCTAAAAGACTTTTGTTTATAAATGCTGCTGAACTAACCCAAGATAGGTATTTTGAAAATACCTTGGCTTCAAAATTGAAGTCAAAAGGTATGTTACTTTGGAGAAGAGATTTTGCCTTTGTTTCCACAGAAAATGAGAAGCTGTGGATTCATTTTGAGTTAAGAAAAATCAGGTTCCATCAAGGGAGGCCACCTGAGAAATCTCCAACAGGAACAGATGGCCCAGATGTCTGAGTTCTACATCCAGAACAGATTCAAGACTGCTGCCTGAGATGATCGAGACTCACAGGATACTCCAGTCATGACTTGATTATAACTCTAAATTTTCTTTGGGTCCCCATAAGATTATCAGCGCCTCCAACCAGCAGGAAGTAGCCTGAAATACTATGCCCACATTCCCAACAAATGGACTATGGGTATTTTCCTTTGTTTAAAAAAAAAAAAAGAGGGAAATGGTGCGGGAGAATTATCTGTATTCTGTCAATCATGTATTTTAATAAAACGCTGATTGGCCAAGCAGGAAGTATAGGCGGGTCAACCAGACAGGAAGTAGAGGCGGAGTAATGAGAATAGGATAAGTCTAGGGAGGAGAGAAGTTCCTCAGCCACTCCTGCGCAGACCACTGAAGAGGCAGCATGTAACTTGCCCAGCTGAGAAAGGTACGGAGCCATTATGGCTAACATAGATGAGAATAATGGGTTAATATAAGTTATAAGAGTTAACAAGAAGCCTGACCTAATGGGCCAGTCAGTTTATAACCTTATGGAGTCCTGTGTGTAATTTCTCTTTGGGATTTGCCGGCTGTTGGGGTACCGGGCGGGATGGAAACCCCAACAAGCCAGCCCTCATGCTACAAAAAGATTTGAGTAAGATCAAATCAGTCCAAATACCAGATTGACTAGGGAAAGATGCACAAAGTTCTATGCCTATCTGAGGAGTTAGTGGAAATTTGATGGCCTCTAGTGGAGCAAGAGTCAGTTTTGTGAAGGCATGTGGTCCTAGAGAGAGATTACACCAGAGATGATTCTACCTCCAGATACACTCAGGCAGCACTGAATGGCCTCAGTGGGTTTTAAAACAACACACAAAGTTGGTAGGTGTAATGGTAAAAGTAAAATGTTGCAGGTTTCTGAGTGGCTGCAGCGGGCAGTCGGCCATGAGACCATGCTGCAGGTCCCCGAGCAGGACAGGGGGTCCTGAGAGCAGGACCCAAGCAGGAATGGTGGACAAGAGCACAAGGAGAGACAGACAGAAGGCATGGCATGAAATCATGCTGCAGGTCTCCAAAGGCAGCTGGCCCCGGGCAGGGAGCCACCTGGCAGGCAAGAGACAGAAACATGGATAGACACACCATGCAGAGTGAGGTTGGATATTTATTTAGTGGGTTATCGAGGGGAAAGCGGAAGAGCAGAGAGGCAGAAAGAGAGAGAGACAGACAGACAGACAGATAGACAGACAGACGGGGAAGGGGAGAAGTGGGGAGAGGCTGAAGCTGCCTCTTCACGAAGGAGATGGAAAAAAGAAGGACTCAGGCTGGAAGCTGAAGATCAGCTTGCCTTGGTGGATGGGGGAGAGAGTGGGTATGACTTGTCTCTTAAAGGGACAGGACAGATCATTATAGTAGGGAGACACAGAAGCCAAGTTAGGTAAGGAATGTATGACAGACTCCTCGCATGTCAGATAAAAAGTTACCTTTTTCCAGATACCTCATTTTAGAATCTAATGACTCTAATAAAGGAAAGAGCAAAGAATTGTGCACACAGGGATGAAAATATCTTATTTCAGTCTCAGTGAAACTATGCTGCTTTGCATTTGGAATATCTAGATATCCTGAAGAAAGGAGTCTTGCCCACAGGAAATGGGACTATGAAAGACATCAACTAGATGAATGAAACTCAGGACCAGAGCCAAAAGGAGAAGGGGACATGTGTCCTAACCTGGAAGCTATTTTCAATCAGTAATAAGTTGCAAATGAAGCACCAGTTTTCTCCAAGGAGTCTCACTGGGGAAGCAAACCACTCTTAAGGGCATGCCCAGCAGTAGATGGACATCACAAAATGAACCCAAGGTATCTTGGAAGGTTCTTTGTTTCATACTGTGAAATCAGAGCACTCTTTGTTTATATATTTTGAGTTCAGTACTTACATGAGGGCAGCAATAGTCACCACCTCCTGGACTGACAGAAGTGATACATGAGATAGTCATGCGAAGTTTCCCAAACAGATCTTGATAGGAAGGATAATTATTACCACTTTTAAAAATTAATTGTCATTGCTTTGCTGTGTTTGTGCTACATCACTGGAGGATAGCATTTTTTCATAAGTAAATTTTCTACTGATTAAAGCTTAACACTTTAAGCAGCCAAAGATGCTCATTTTTTTCAATATTTTGGAATGCAGATCTTGCTAACTGTGAAATCCATTATGAATGCATATTTAAATAATTGAAATTATCTTTAGGAATGATCAGATTGGATACCAAATGTAGCATCAGGTTACAGAAAGAGTGGCCTCTGAGGTCAGTTTACTCCCACAATAAATGCCACAAAAAGAATCCTTTCTCTGTAATGGTCACTTTTTATAAAAAAAAATAGATAAATATTCACAAATATTTATAAATATGCTTGTTGCTGTTTCCTAATTCCTGATCATTTCTAGACTATTGGTTAGCATCTCACAAGACTGTCAGTTTAACCTTCCTCCAGTAACTACCAAACCTTCTATTTGAGATGCTTAAATTGTTACAGCTTAGAGAACCAGAGATGCAAGCTTATTGTTTATTAAAGGAATCATGAGGATGTCATGGGAACCCTTGGCCATGACTCAAGTTTCATCATTTTGTGCTTCAGTTTTATTCAGCTCTGGTTTTTCCTCCCAAATTCCCACAAGCAAAACCTAACTTCTAAATATCTTCTACATTGGAAGGCTGTGTTAAACCTACAGTAAGAAAAATATGGTCCTCCCATTCTCTCCAAGAAAAGCATCACTCTCCACATACTCAGGAAAATAGTGAAAACAAAACAGCCAACTGCTAAAACTCAACCCGGAGTTATCATGTGGAGAGTTTTCCAACAGTCCAGATTCAGAAATCTCACCTAGAGCCAGAACAACCATGTCAATGTTGCAACTTTTGTGAGTTTACTCAATGGAAGCAACTTGTCTGGTAGGATGCCTCACATGGCAAAATGCTTGCCACATAAGCTTCCGGAATTAAGTCCTATCCCTGTAACCCATATGAAAATGCTGGGCAAATGTAATCCCACAGCACTAGGGAGCCAGCGGGATCAGATTATTAAATTTGCTAAAGACCAGCTATTCTAGCTAAATCAGCGAGCTGCAACCCAAGGAAGGATTCTGTCTCAGAAAACAAAGTGGGTAATTCTTAAAGAAGGTTTCTTGGGTTTGATCTCTGCTCTCTATACATGCACACATGTGTGCATATATATATCTTCCCAATATACACACACACACATACACACACACACACATACAGGCAAAGCAATTTTGTCCCTTTAGCCACAAATGAAACTTTCCTTATGTGTATTATACAAATGCTAGGAAAAGAATTAATTTTCTTCTGTTGAAATTTTTGAGACTTTAATTCACAGCTTTTGATGATTCAGACTGAATGATGACTGTATTTACTTCTGAGCGATCAGGGGAAGAATGAATGTGCATAACTACGCTCATCTCCAAAGATCTGTGTTTTGCTAAAATGTGATTATCACGGCTGGTTTGACCGGGCACAAGGCCATGCTATGAAGTATCTGGAGTGCGCGCAAGAACCGTAGGTCGTGTCACTTTGCTGTCTGCCTGAATGATGGGTTGCTGGATGCCATGTAGGCCTGTAGCTGTCTTAATAACAACAGCAGGTGAACAATGTGTTTTAGATAACTTACTTGTTCCCAGGGTTGGGCTAATAGCCACCACTGCAGAAGTAATAAATTGTCAAGTCAAGTGTTCAAAGGTTGAACTCAGAGGTCAGACTTTCATGTTAAACTCCACTGATTAAAAAGTGGGACTTTTGAGGTATGGTTTCTGCATTCAGAAACTGAAAGGTCACTTTAAGTTTTCAGAGACTAGAAAAAAAAACTGCCAAGAGAAAAGTGGATCTGTGTTAAACTAGGATTCTCTTAACAAAAGGAAAATCAATTCAAATAAAAGTTGAGCCTTAAGGAAGAGCTGTAATGGTGTCACAGGGAACAACGGGGCTGGTTAAAGCAGGGAAGAGACAAGTGCAGGACCAGGTGAGAGGTGCTAATGAGAGCATAAAGGGGTTGTGCTGAGCAGAGATCAAGGCAGCCAGGAGCTACAGTCTAGAGAGGTTCCCCAATCATCTCATCATTCACACATTTTCATTCATTTGTATACAGCGCTGCTATCATGAATGAAGTGCAGAGTTACATGTAAGAGCCCTCAGAAGATGAGACACAATCCCTAAGACCCAGGGTTCAGAAATGCGGTGGGCACTACGCAGGAAAAGTAAGTAAGAGTCAGAGAAGGACTATTTTGTTTATCGATTTCTTTATGAAATTTATACATTTGTGTGATATATTTTGAATCTCTCTCTCTCCTCCAACTTCTCCAAGACTGTTAAGGCATCTGTATAAGAAAACAACTTCATATCCTATCCCTTTTTTTCTTTATAAGCCTCTAGGTATAGTTAGTATTAGCTGCAAGAACTTGGATAGAGGACCATCCACTGGGGCACGAGTAACCTCTAAGAGGTCACATACTTTAAAAAAAATGGACCGTCTTTCCTAGCAACCACTGACTCCTGAAAACTCTCAGGTGGGTGAAAGACACCTTGAGTTCCTCCCACATCATGTTAGAATGTTGACTGGCTTGATCTCTTTAAGTCCTTGTGCAGGCAGCCACAGCTGTGGTGAGCACAGTGGCCTGACCTCAACCAGAATGCATGGTTTTGCAGCAATTCTCCCCAAACTATAGTTCTTTCAACCTTTCTTCTCCTTCTTGACTAGTATTCTTTGAGCATTTAGACAACAATGTGAAACTGAGACCAGGACAAGCTACTAGAAGCCTGTAAGCTTCTGGAAAGTGCAAGGTTGTTACTTTTCTAGTTGGCTGCTTGAACCCGGGAGAGTGGAGCCTAATACAATACCCTTCTTTATTCAGAGCATGTAGTGGCTCGCAGAAGTGGGTTTGTACCACCTTGACTGAAAGTCAGAAAGTTTAAGCCTGTTCCTGCTCTTTCAAGTTTATTGACAAGAAGTCTGACTTAAGGTGTGGCTACAAACAAGATGTTTTGACCTAGGGTGTGGTGCTTGGGGTATTGAGCCTATTCTTGTTCCTTAAAGGATATGATAGGAGGTTTGACCCAGGGAGAAATGACCTACAGGATGTTTGGTCGAAGGTGTGGTTGCTGCATGTACTGCCTAAACAATAAAATGCTAAACTCAGGATATAGTTGCTTGATGTTTCTGGTATTGAAGCAGTTAATTGCTCTGTTTGTTCTTTGTGTCAAGTTAAATAAAGCAGTCTTTTGCCTTCTCCCCCACCTTTTGAATTGGTGTATGTAAGCATGTGGGAAATAAACATAAGCAAATACAATATTCGTTGGATTTTCCTCCCGGTTCTACTCTGCATCTCTGTTCCTTTCCTTTCGAATCTCTGTTCCTCCTATCTAATATTTCTAATTCACATGCCCCTACTTTTGAATGTGCAAACCCTATCTAGGCTGGACCTCAACAAAGGCATCAGGCAATTTATATTCTGAGGGTATCCCAAGGGTTAGGGGGAGTCTTTTGAGCAAGTTCACTTGCGTTCAAGCTATCTAGAGAGAGTCACGAGGGCAAGGATAGATGAGTTTGGGTTGTATGAGGTCACAAGGATGTCATGCTTAGAAACATCATTCTGAATAATGAAGGGTAAGCTGAGGTAATCTAAAGTAAGACCCATTCCTATTTACTATACCTGGGGGGGGCATGAAAGTACATTCCAAGAGCAACCCATGTTATGGAGACACAGATTACAAGACTTTTACCTTATTTCCCGGGAGTTACCTCACAAGTTCACCTCACAAGTTCTCCCCACATGTTTTCATTCCTGGGCCAGGTTCCATCACAGGGTGAAATTACCTGAAGCAAGTGAGAAAGAAACATGGAACATGCAACAAACTCACTTAGGAGTGTATGAAAGAGGGCATGTGCCGGCCTGGGGAAGACAGTGTGCAAAGAGTGAGAGTGGTGCGGGAGAATTGTCTGTATTCTGTCAATCATGTATTTTAATAAAACGCTGATTGGTCAGGCAGGAAGTATAGGTGGGTCAACCAGACAGGAAGTAGAGGCGGGGCAATGAGAATAGGATAAGGCTAGGGAGGAGGAAACTCCCTTAGCCATTCCTGCACAGACCATCGAAGAGGCAACATGTAAGCTGTCACACTGAGAAAGGTACTGAGCCCATGTGGCTAACATAGATAAGGATAATGGGATAATATATGTTATAAGAGTTAACAAGAGGCCTGACCTAATGGGCCAATCAGTTTATAACCTAATGTAGACTCCGTGTGATTTTCCTTGGGACTTGCTGGCTTGTTGGGGTACTGGGCGGGACAGAAACCCCAACAAGCCGGCCCTCGTGTTACAGATGGCGCCCAACGTGGGGCTCGAACCCACGACCCTGAGATTAAGAGTCTCATGCTCTACCGGCGCCAACGTGTGGATAACTGCATCCACAGAAAGCCTGAGAAAGTTTGGGAAAGAATAGAATAAAGCATGTTTTCTTGGTGGCAGCAATTTCTCGGGTCTGCTCTGCTTGTTAGAGGCAAGCAAGCGCTCTCATCTAAGAGAGGCTTCCTGACTCAGCTTTAGCTGCAAAACCTTGCAGCTCATTAAGAGGTCCTGCCACGAAACACTTAAATGGTGTTGTTGAAAAGCTGAATGCATGCTTTTTTGTTTTCAGGCATAGAAGGAAAAAAACAGCGCTGTTTTAAAATGCCAGTTTTCTGAGCCGTCCTGCCAGGGCAAACTCTGACTCTTTCAGGCAGGCAGTCTGACTGATTGTGGTCTGTGAGCAGAATGCTGCAGCTTGCTTGCTGGCAAGGACCTTGAAACGCCATAGAGTTGTGGCAGTGAACAGAGCTCTGGCTGGTATCTCAGCCGTGAGGCTGGAAAGCTAAAAAATGAGCTGGATCTAGCCGTCAAAGCCACGGCTCTCCATATTGCTTAGTAAATTAAAGGCTCATGTAGTCAGAAAAAGAAAAATATACAGTAAAGAGAGATTCAAAGAGGACGAAAACCTCTAAATGGTTTACAGTGTGTATATGCAGGCTAAAAGTTAAAGTTCTTAAAGTTAAAAGGAAAGAAAGAGAGTAGTTGGGTGTGGTGGTACACACCTTTAATCCCAATGCCTGGGAGGCAGAGGCATATTGACCTCTGTGACTTCAAGGGGTAGAGGTAGATTGACCTCTGTGACCTCAAGGTGTGGTAGTACACGCCTTTAATACCAATGCCTGGGAGGCAGAGACAGATCTCTGTGAGTTCAAGGTGTGGTAGCATACACCTTTAATCCCAGCACTGGGGAGGCAGAGACAGGAGGATCTCTGTGAGTTCAAAGACAGCCTGGTCTACAGTGTTATTCCAGGACAAAGATATACAAAGATCCTGTCTCAAAAAGTAAAAGTAAAAATAAAAGTAATAGAGGTTAAAATAAAGCCACATAAAGATGGAAAATGCACAGAGAATCTTCATATTGTATGCTATTATGCTCTCTTTAAATTGTTTGAATGCTGAGGAAGGAGCAACAGCTGCTAAAGGACTGTTGTTGATAAATACTGCTGGACTTACTCAGGATAGGTATTTTGAAAATACCTTGGCTTCAAAACTGAAGTCAAAAGGTTTGTTACTTTGGAGAAGAGATTTTGCTTTTGTTTCCACAGAAAATGAGAGGCTATGGGTTCATTCTGAGTTAAGAAAAATCAAGTTCCATCAAGGGAGGCCACCTGAGAAATCTCCAACAGGAACAGATGGCCCAGATGTCTGAGTTATACATCCAGAACAGATTCAAGACTGCTGCCTGAGATGATCAAGATTCACAGGATACTTCAGTCAGGACTTGATTGTAACTCTAAATTTTCTTTAGGTCCCCATAAGATCATCAGCGCCCCCAACCAGCAGGAAGTAGCCTGGAATACTACGCCCACATTCCCAACAAATGGACTATGGGTATTTTCCTTTGTTTAAAAAAAAAAGGGGGGAAATGGTGCGGGAGAATTGTCTGTATTCTGTCAATCATGTATTTTAATAAAACGCTGATTGGTCAGGCAGGAAGTATAGGTGGGTCAACCAGACATGAAGTAGAGGCGGGGCAATGAGAATAGGATAAGGCTAGGGAGGAGGAAACTCCCTTAGCCATTCCTGCACAGACCATCGAAGAGGCAACATGTAAGCTGTCACACTGAGAAAGGTACTGAGCCCATGTGGCTAACATAGATAAGGATAATGGGATAATATATGTTATAAGAGTTAACAAGAGGCCTGACCTAATGGGCCAATCAGTTTATAACCTAATGTAGACTCCGTGTGATTTTCCTTGGGACTTGCTGGCTTGTTGGGGTACTGGGCGGGACAGAAACCCCAACAAGCCGGCCCTCGTGTTACATGAGAGGAAGATGGAGCGTCCAGCTTTTAAAAGCTGCCTAGCACATGCACACAGGGGGTTGACATGACTATGTCATACACAGATGACAGGGCTCAAGCATGTGTGCAAGGGCTTAGCTGAGTCATACGTGGATGCAACCACACATGTACATGGGGGGTGGGCTTTAACATCCCCGGGGCCAATAGGCACTTTTGCCTGAGGGCTTGTCCACACATGCACGGCCCTAGAGCCTGGAAGTGTTGGCCTTATTGTGGCTGAAATCATTACATTCCACCTTTTTGTTTGCTATAAAAATATGGAAACTTTGGGGTCTTTATTTGGTGGGAATGAAGGGCCATAAGGTCTCTCATGACTGCTTGCTGCTGATTTTGTGGGCGTCGGAGAGTTGAGATGCTTGACCACATCCTGGGGTGGATGATTACTTTTATGTATTATCCAGGCTCTGTGGAACTGGCTGGTGGCAGCTTGGACAGCGCAAGTTGTGAGAAAGGCAGAAAATTATGTCTGGAAAAAAATTTAGATCCTGGTGATTAAGGAAAGAGAGTCCCAAGATGGAAGATAGAGGGTTTTTAGGAGGGTAGGGGAGTGAAAGAGAGGTTCCCGAGACCAAGAATGATAAGGGAAGAACTGAATGATACTTATTTTGGGCAAGTCTGGTCCATTTAGATAAATTCAATTGGCTCCCTGGAGCTCATGAAAAAATGTTTGAAAAGAAATAAATTTTAGACGTATTAAAAGCTTATGATTATGATGCTATAGTGTTGGAATGGAAGACAGGTGTGGAGGAGGGAGGAAAAGAGGGCGAATTATTAGAAAGGGGAATTATTAGACCCCCTCAATGTTTTACCTGAAGCAAATCTTAAGGCACTTGTTCTCTTTAGCATCATGGTATTACCTTAACATCCAGGAGACACTGCTGTAGTCAGTGATAAACCTGTTAGGTTAAAGTCTGTTTTGTGAGTTTTTGGAGTCTGGGGCTGTAAATGTCCCCAAACTTGTTATTATTTCTTATCACCTTTGCTCTTGGCAATCCTTGTACCTCTGGTTCTATGTTTAATGATGGTCCCTGTAAAAACAGCTGAGTGGTTAACTGGAAATTTAAGTATAACATTGGAGATACAGAGAAGTTGGTAAAGCAGATAGGAAAAAGAGGAAGAGTATATGGAGTTTTGGGCATAAGAGAGTTGAGTATGGTGATGAGACTTCTACTTTTCTGGAACTGGAAAAAGAGTGGCTAATCTTGGTGACCTCTGGAACTTAAGGGAACAGAGTCTTGTTTGAGTTACCATATATGAGGTAGTATCTTGAGTTGGAAGAGTAAGAGGTTTAAGGTGGAACAGGTGGATCCAATGAGAGAGTCCCTCGAGCTTGGCAGCTATGGAATGTTATAAGAATTACTTTACAGGGGCCCTGCCATTTAGGGGAAAGGAGTGAGGGGCATTGATCTGTGGAAGAAAATAGTACCTGATCTCCTATTTTAATTGGCGGTGGGCATGAATTGGCACATGGTTAAGGTAATGAGTAGTTGATAAAATCCTATAATAGGGAGCAAAGATGGGATAACAGCAGAGTAAGCAGGTGATCAGGAAGGGGAGAGGTTTTAGGTGAGAGGCCAGAGGTTAAAACTGGCTACCCAGACATTGAACTACCCAGAGTTCAAAGGGCAAGATGAAAGGGGACCTTTTGGGAAAGCCCTAAACCGAGGAAGGGCCAGAGGCAAAGTTCTACCCAGTCGAGATGAAGCTTCTGTGACATCTTAACAAGAATATTTTTGAGGAACCATTAGTTCATTCTACCTTCCCTGAAGACTGAGGATGGTGTGGGATATGAAAATGCCAGGGAATGTTAAGAGCCTAAGATGAAGTTTGAGAGATCTGGGAGGTAGACCCTAGACTATTATCCAACTAAAGAGCGGTTGGGATTCCAAACGGGGGGATGATTTCTTAGAGAAAAACATTGGGAACTGTCTGAGCCCTCTTGTTAGTGGTGGGAGACGCATCAAGCCACCCAAACATGGCGTCCACCAAAACCAGGAGATATTTAACTCATCTGACTGTGGGCATATGAGTAAAATCAAGCTGCCAGTCAGTTTCTGGAAGGGAGACCCTGGCCTGGTGAGTGGGAAAAAGGAAGCTACGATATTTGGTCTTGGGATCTTGTAATTGAATAATGATGGGGAAATGGTATTTAGCAACAGAGGAGTTTTAGGTGTCCCAGACTTGGGGTCCACCTGAGAGGCTGGTAGAGGAAAAGACACATTGGAGCTGGGAGGTGTTGAAGGAACAGCAGGCTGCTTCCCGCCGCCTGCCCAGCTAGCTTTACCCGAAATAATTACACAGAAACTGTATTCATTTTAAACACTGCTTGGCCCATTAGTTCCAGCCTCTTATTGGCTAACTCTCACATCTTGATTAACCCATTTCTAATAATCTGTGTAGCACCACGAGGTGGTGGCTTACTGGGAAGGATCTTAATCTGTGTCCATCTTGGAGAGGAGAGCTATAGTGTCTAACTCACTGCCTTCTTCCTCCCAGCATTCTGTTCTGTCTTCCCCACCTACCTATATTCTGACCTATCAGGCCAAGCTGTTTTATTAATTAACCAATGAGAGTAGCAATAGACCGATGACCCTCCTCCATCATTTTCCCTTTTTCTGTTTAAACAAAAAAGAAAGGCTTTAACTTTAACATAGTAAAATTACATATAACAAAACTATAACTTTAACTAACTATTCTTCAGCTCCATCAAAGACTCCAGAAGGATATATATTACCTCCAAACTCTAGAAATGACAGAGACATCTCGCTGCCTGTACATTCACCCAAAGTTCTTTTGTACTGTTGGGGTATCCATCTTCAGCTGACAGGCCCATAGTATCCAGCAGCATTTCCTTGAAGCAGGAACTTTTTTTTTTTTAGTTGCACATTTTTTTTTGTTTTTTCTTTAGTCTTTTTTCCCTTATTTATTTATTTAAAGAATTTCCACTTCCTCCCCTCCTCCTAATACCCTTCCATTCCCCCCACTCCCTCTCCTCTTCCCTCACCATTTTCAAGAGCAGTCAGGGTTTCCTGCCCTGTGGGAAATCCAAGTTCCGCCTCCCTCCCTCCAGGTCCAGGAAGGTGAGCATCCAAACAGACCAGGATCCCCAAAAGCCAGTCCATGCAGATGAAACAAGACCCAGTGCCATTGTCAATGGCTTGTCAGTCAACCCCCATGTCAGTCACATTCAGAGAATTCGGTTTGATCACATGCTTGCTCAGTCCCAGTCCAGCTGGCCTTGGTGAGCTCTCATTCGATCAGTCCCTTTGTATCAGTGGGTGAACGCACCCTTTGCAGTCCTGACTTCCTTTTTCATGTTTTCCTTCCTTCTGCTCTTCATTTGGACCTTGGTGGCTTAGTCCAGTGCTCCAATGTGGGTCTCTGTCTCTATCTCCATCCATCGTCGGATGAAGGTTCCCTCTGGTTCTGTTTTCCTTGCTCACGATCTCCCTCCCTCTGCTTCTCATTTGGACCTAGGAAGTTAAGTCCAGTGTTCCAATATGTGTCTCTGTCTCTATCTCCATCCTTCGCCATATGAAGGTTCTGTGGTGACATGCAAATTATTCATCAGTATAGTTATGGGCCAAGGCCAGTTCAGGTACCCTCTCCTCTGCTGCCCAGGGAACAATCTGGGGACCTCTCCTTGGGCCTGGGAACCCTTCCAGAATCAAGTCTCTTGCAAACCCTAAAATGGCTCCCTTAGTTGAGATATAAACTTCCCTGCTCCCATATCCATCCTTCCCCCTCCCCTTCCCATTCCCCCAAGCCATCCCCAATCCTCCCCCTCTCCCCTCTCCCTAACCATCTCCCCTTATTTCCACCCCCCTACCCTCCGTGCACCCAAGTTTGCCTGGCAATCTTGTCTACTTCTAATGTTCAGTAGGATAACTATATGATTTTCTTCAGGTTCACCTTCTTATTTAGCTTCTCTAGGATCACGAATTATAGACTCAAAGACCTTTAACTATGGCTAGAATCCATATATGAGTAAGTACATACCATATTCCTCTTTTTGGGTCTGGGTTACCTCACTCAGTAAAGCATTTTCTATTTCCATCCATTTGCATGCAAAATTCAAGATGTCATTGCTTTTTACCGCTGAGTAAAACTTTAATGTGTATATGTTCCACACCTTTTTTAACCATTCTTCTATTGAGGGGCACCTAGGTTGTTTCCATGTTCTAGCTATTACAAATAGTGCAGCTATGAACATAGCTGAACAAATACTTTTGTAGTATGATAGGGCATCTCTTGTGTATAAGATCAACTCCAAAAAATCGGTTGCCCTCCTCTACACAAAGGATAAAGAAGCAGAGGGAAATCAGAGAAACATCACCTTTCACTATAGCCACAAATAGCATAAAATATCTTGGGGTTACTCTAACCGAGGAAGTGAAAGACTAATTTGACAAGAACTTTAAGTCTTTGAAGAAAGAAATTGAGGAGGATACCAGAAAATGGAAAGACCTCCCCTACTCTTGGATTGGGAGAATCAACATAGTAAAAATGGCAATTCTACCAAAAGCAATCTATAGATTCAATGCAATCCCCATCAAAATCCCATCAATCTTCTTCACAGACCTTGAGAGAACAATAATCAAGTTTATATGACAAAACAAAAAACCCAGGATAGCCAAAAAATCTTATACAATAAAGGAACTTCTGGAGGCATTACCATCCCTGACTTCAAACTCTATTACAGAGCTACAGTATTGAAAACAGCTTGGTATTAGCATAAGAACAGAGAAGTCGACCTATGGAATCGAATAGAAGACCTGGATACTAACCCACAAACCTATGAACACCTGATTTTCGACAAGGGAGCTAAAGGTATACAATGGAAGAAGGAAAGCATCTTTAACAAATGATGCTGGCATAACTGGATGTCAACATGTAGAAGAATGAAAGTAGATCCATATCTATCACCATGCACAGAACTCAAGTCCAAAGACCTCAACATTAATCTGACCACTTTGAATCTGATAAATGAGAAAGTGGGAAGTAGTCTACAAGATATAGGCACAGGAGACCACTTCCTAAGCAGAACCCCAGAAGCACAGACAATAAGAGAAACAATGAATAAATGGGACCTACTGAAACTGAGAAGCTTCTGTAAAGCAAAGGACACTGTCAGTAAGACAAAAAGGCTACCTTCCGACTGGGAGAAGATCTTCACAAACTCCTCATCAGACAAAGGTCTGATCTACAAAATATACAAAGAACTTAAGAAACTACACACTAAAACTCTAATTAACCCAATTAAAAAATGGGGTACTGAACTGAACAGAGAATTCACAACAGATGAACTTCGAATGGCCAAAAGGCACTTAAGGTTATGCTCAACCTCCTTAGCGATCAGGGAAATGAAAATCAAAACCACTTTGAGATACCATCTTACACCTGTCAGATTAGCTAAACTCAAAAACACCAATGATAGCCTATGCTGGAGAGGATGTGGAGGGAGGGGAACACTCATCCATTGTTGGTGGGAATGCAAACTTGTGCAGCCACTGTGGAAATCAGTGTGGCGGTTTCTCAGGAAACTGGGAGTCAACCTCCCTCAGGAAGAAACAGGAACTTTTAAAGACATTCCAGTCACTATCTGCTGTGTCCTGCAGAATGTCTTGCAGACTTTTTCATGAATCAGGAACCCTGAAAGTCCATCTCACCTTTAGGCAAGTACAGCAGTCCTCTCTCTGTGGGTTCTTTGTGTCCAGTTTATACAACAGTCCAGGCAAGAGCAGTTTCTTGCCCAAATGGCTATCAAACTCCATAAGGAGGCTCTTCGATGCCCATCTTCCTCTTGAAGTAGATTGGTGCTGTCAGAAGCAGACGTGTCTCATTGTCATGAAAAGCCCTAAGTTATTAAAACATTAAATGCCATATTCTGTAGTCTTTGAAAGATATGAAGAATGCCTATTTTATTGAAATATATCTCTATATATCTAGAAAATCTAACATGACTACAAGCTTAACTATTATTGATGATTATCCATTAACAACCTATATTTTCTAGTTATACATTACATTTTAAAATGAACTACACAATCACAATACCTTAATCAATATCAGAAATACATATACATATAACCAAATCGACCTTAAAATCCATACCAATGCAAATTATTCATATCTATATCATATCCCCCTTTAAATGTAAAAGAACATTTATGAACAATATTTGGGAATATGGCCATAGTTATTTCTCTCCAAACTTCTTCCTGCTGTACGGGGGCACTGTTAATCAGGTCTTTCATGGTATAACTTGTGTGCCAGGTTCATCTCAGTCAGCAGTTTAGCGAAGTAATTTTTTGAGGGTGTTCACAGCATCCTTTCAGGAGGGTGTGGTCTATCATACCATATTGGGATAGAAGCAATTCACAGGGTCTCATCCTCTGTGAAAACAAAAGAAGAACCTCCTTCCCAAAGCATCATAACCTTAGATCCAAATTTTGAAGTCATAATACCCTTATATCCATTCTGGTTTATCTTGGCAGCCCATATAATGAAATGTCTCTCTGTACTTAGCTCCTTCACAACCAAAAATTTTAAGAAAACACAATGTACATAATCCAAACTCATGAATTTTCCATTTTTACGTGGTTTATTTTTATTTATTTCTTTTAATCTATAACTATCTGTACTCTGTCTCTTCAAAGACTTTACCCCCTTTTATTTTTTAGGCATTAACTTCATACTCTATATTCTTTTTCTTCTCTCTCCCAAGCCTATGTACAGTCATTCAACACTGTGACCCATTTACAGGTCTTTTATGTCTGAATCTGTCCTATTGTGAATCTGTAATTCTTTACTATCCAGGAGCACTTCTTAAAATGTTAAGAATGTCTTAAAAACTTAAGTTGCACTATGTAGAGGTAATACGGTACTGCCTGTGTCCTGCCCAGTCTAAACCTAATTGCACTGTTATTATGATAATTATGATAGTTCCTACCTGAGTTCTGCACAGTTCAGCATGGCAGTACTGAGCAGCTCCTGCCTCAGAGCCTTGCACATTGCACTGCTAGCATGGCAGAGGCACTTGTGCCTCTGAGCCGCTGCATGCAATGACCCCCTTTTAGGCACACAGTGAGTCTAGTTGCCATCAAACAAATCATAGCATTTTACACCAAATGCTCCATTCAAAAGCTCTGTCTCCTGCAGGAGCCAGACAGAGATTGCGATGGGGGCACAGCCCAGAAACTGGTATTACAAAACTGCTACTTTTTAGTAGACCTGATCCCACTGCTTACTCAGGCAGGAAGAGCCAAGCCATTGACATGGTCTCAGCTCCTTTGTTCCCAACCCCTAGTGGGCACACAAATGTCCAGGCCCAGAAATGCTCCATAGCCAGAGATTGTACCAATGGCAGGGCCCAGGAAGCCTCATTTTAAAATGGTGCAGCTTTTTTTCTGCTTCTATTGCTGAAACAGCAAATCTCTCTATGGCACGTCCTAGCAAACAGCAAAAAGCTATGTTAAACTCACTTTCCCTTTTATTTTAAGCCCTCTCAGGTTTTACGTGGAGTTCATTACCATGCTGGGCGCCAATCTGTTGAAGGAAGGAGTGGGCTGTGTTCCTGCCTGGATCCCGGCTAGCTTACCCCCGAAATAATTACATGGAAACTGTATTCTTTTAAACACTGCCTGGCCCATTACCTCCAGCCTCTTATTGGCTAACTTTCACATATTGATTCAACCCATTTCTAATAATCTGTGTAGCACCACGAGATCATGGCTTACCAGGAAAGATTTAGCATGTCTGACCTTTAGGCTGGCTGCATGGTGTCTGTCTTGGAGAGGAGAGTCATGGCGACTGTCTGACTCTGCTTCTTTCTCCCAGCATCCTGTTCTGTCTACTCCGCCTATCTAAGCTGCTGACCTATCAAAGGGTCAAGGCAGTTTCTTTATTAACCAATGAAAGTAACACATAGACAGATGACCCTCCTCCATCAATTGAGTAAAACTTTTTATATAAGAAAAGGAAATTGGAGGGCAACCCACTAAGAATCAAGTAGAGCCATGATCTATCTATCTATCTATCTATCTATCTATCTATCTATCTATCTATCTATCTATCTAGTTTGACAGTTTCATAAATATTTACTCAAATTCAGCTGCTAGTCCATGTCCTCCAGTTCTTCCTTTATTCCCACCACCACCTTCCCCTTCTGATTTCATTCTCTCTCTCTCTCTCTCTCTCTCTCTCTCTCTCTCTCCCCTCTCTCTCTCCCTCCTTCCCCTCTTTTCTGCCCTTTCCGCTCAAATCCTCTGATTCCTGTTAGCACTGCAGAGCATATCTGTGGGTGTAGGGCTATCTACCAGAGCATGGGGAGCCTCTCAGGGACCACATCCCTGTAGGGCAGCAACTTCCCTCCCTCAGCAGCCAGCAACTGTGGTTAGAACTTCCTGAACCCCTCTCCTATCCAATGCTGACATTTTAGAATTTGAACCTGCTCAGACCTAGTGCACACAAGTCATCATGTGCCACATTTTAAATATTAAAAGAAGAGCTGATTTCAGGAAAGCTCAGCTGTGTATTTTGTCACTTGCTATAGAGTCAGATGTATGGTCTTTTGGTTTGAGAGACTGACACCTTCATCTCTGGGAAATTCACTTAGGAATACTAAGGGCTAAGATGTTAAGAATTACAAGTTCACCAGAGAAACAGCAGTATCCCATTTCATTGATCTCCTAAGAGCAATAGATTCAGCCAATACAGTGTGCAAGTGTGTTGAACTCAGAGTGATGAATGACCCGACCAAGGTAAAGGCCCTCTACCCACTTTTCTGTCTACTCTGCAAGTTGACATGACTCTACCATGATGCCAACAGCCTATCTATTCTGGTACTGTTAACTCTCTGGGTTTCTCTCTTGCTGTCCTTCTGCTCGCTTGTCTAGTCCTTAAATTTTACAAAATTTCTTGGGCATTTCATCATCTGAAGATTTTAGCAAAACCCTCTTTCTGTGTGCCGCAGGCTTTGCTTCAAAGGCCAACTTCCATTTTAAGTGTCAAATGCTGTTTCCCTTGGAAGTTTCCCCAGTTCAGATACTATCTCGCAACATTTGACAGCTGCTGCTGCTGCTGTTAACACTTGTCCACTAGGTGCTCACTCTTCCTGCAAGTGACCTGTGGGCTCTTTTAGTCATTGGAACTCTGTTACAAACCACATAAAGCAGCATTGAGTAGATTTCCTTGACTGAGTAAACAGATTTGTGATTTAATGATCGCCCCTTGTTATTCTCCAGCCATTTCCTCTGATGTTTGCACACCTGTCACCTGTCTGGCATCCCAACAGCACATCTTCCTCTGAGATGGAAGCACTGGTACTCTAGATGGCCAGGCCGCTTTTGGCACGAACATGATGACGAGGTGCGGGCTTGTCCATCCCTCGTTTGCAAGTTTCTCCAATCTGTGAGGTTTTATAAGAAATTTCAAATGAAAGTACATTCAACGGAACATTTGATGACCAACCTTCAGTATAGACTGTGATATCAGGGGAACTCTGGGAGCCAGCTAGGACTTCACATGGATAAATCTCTCCTTTGCTAACAAAGTCAGTTCTCCCCAGTCCCTAGGCACCACAACAAGAAAAGGATTGACTGTCATTCGAATCCTTTTTACTGACAATCTTCCTGTACCTCCTGGTTTTCAGTGCGCTTGATAGTTTCCTTTGTTAAATCGTAGTTCCAAGCCTGCAGTGTGTGCTTCCAATTTGTCATTCTGTCCTTGGTCCCAATGTCTCCTCAAGGCCATCTCACTTTCTGACAGTGGCAGGCTTCAGTTATCTATCGAGAAATGAGGACTTAATTGAAGCATGCTGATCTCTATTAATTAAAAGGCAAGTGTCAGTTCTAACAGCTGGGCCTTCAGAATGATGCTGTGGCTGCAACTGAAACTCATTGTGGGCTCCTCATCTTTGACTGTTTCTGTTTCTTTTCAAGGATGATTCACCAGACAAAGTTCTCTCTTCTCTCAGCATTCAGGAGAATGCCTCACTCCATTGTTGCACTGCCTCAACTCCAACCCATGTTCTGGAAGTTATGTCTCCTTTCAGTCCTGTGTGCATGCTGGATGTGTGTGGTCCAGGTGGCTCCCTTCATCCGAGACTTGGCACACAATGTCCTTGTACTGCTGTTTTTATTTATTTTTTGAAATTACATGCATTCTTTGCATCAGGAAACCCACCACATAGCTTAGTTATTAAACCTGAACTTCAGGAAATTGTGCATTTTCTCTAAAGGGAATGGATGTTCTCATTAACAATCATATCAGGAAGAAAGGGCTCATGGGAAAGGAACAAGAGATATGGGAGCAGGAAACGTTTGTTAGCGTGTCTGAAAGGTCAGTGTGAAGACGTCCAGAGCCTCTCAAGGGAGAACCACCCTTGAAAGACTAGAGAGAGGTAGGAGAAAGGCAGACAGTTTGCCTGAGAAGTCCTAACTCTAGATGGGGCTGTGGAACATGTTCAAGGCCTCGGTTCATGGTGTAAAATAACAACCAGAAAATAAGGTCTCAGCTCATGATGCTGTTAGGTGATGGAAGGAAGGTAAGGGTTGGCACTTTAATTTTCAAATGAAGCAAGAAGCACACACATGTATACATACACACACATATGGGTGCACACACAAATATTTACATGTATATATTTATAATGCATATAAACACATACCTGAACACACACATCCATATTATTGACACATATATACATACACATAGATGCACCAATACGCACATATACACATACATATGTACACACATACACACAAGCACATACAAAATATACATACATTCACATAAGCATACATATATACATAAACACATGTATATACACATATATACATACACAAACAAAAACACACATATTAATATATATACATACACGAACAGATACACAATATACACAAATGTATATATATACAAACAAATCTGCTCATTTGCATACATATTATGTGTATAGAAATTTATTCACACATATACCACATACACACATATTATGCACATATACATGTATATGCACATATGTAAAAACATATACACAAGCATAAATTTACATGTACACACATGTATATACACAAACATAAACATACCCATGTATACACACAAATCTATCCACATTTATACATACACATAAATATTTGTACATTCACAAACATACTCATGCATGTATACACATATCTGCACAGACACACTTGTGTACACATGAATGCACACACTAACATATACACATATAATATAAGCACATATAGACAGACACACATATATGTACATATACATATATACAATATACATACATACCTGTGCCTAAACATTCATATGCACATACAAACACATGTACATATGAACATAAACATATATACAAAAATATATGCATACCTGCATTCATATACATACCTGTATACACACACATAAACACAATCATACACACACCCAAACATAAACACACATATACGCACAAACATAAACATACACACATTCACAAGCACATATCCATACCCATATATACACACACAAAAACATAAAGATTCACACAAACTTTTGCATATATATACATATACAAACAAACACACACATTAACACTCATATACACAAGCGCACAGAACACAAAAATATTTACACATACATGCATACATAAACACACACAAACATACACACCCATCTCTTTCTAAAAACGTGGTTATAGGTTTCAATTAATGTTGGATATTTGTCTTTTCAAGTGGGAACTTGGCCATTCTTCCAAGTAGTTTCATATTATTTATGCTTTGATAGCTCCATGTAGTCCCTGAGGCTTTCTGCCTCCCTTGATGATAGCCTCAATTTGCACAAAGACTAAAAAGGATTTGTAAGCCATCCTCTTCCAGAGAACAGAAGTTGTTACAGACCAAGTCGAAACCTTCATTCTTTCCTTTTTCAAATTATAATTTTGTGTGGTTGTGTTTAAAAACCACTTACTGAGTCACAAGATCTTGACTTTATGTTTTGTATCCTTAAAGTATTATAGTTTATGTTTTCAATAAGTCTGTAATTCATTTGAAATTATTTGTATGTGGGTTGTAAAAATTCAGTTGGTTTCCATTTTATATTCTCTATGAATGTCATTTATGTTTCTCGCCCCACTTGTTGAAACATTTGAAATTGCCCAATGAATAACATTACTTTAAAAATAGTATGTATAATATGCATGTATAATAATATGTATTGATGAATGGATAATTAAAATGTAGTACATATACAAAATAATTATATTCATATGTAATGAAGAGTGAAATTATGACATTTGCAAATGAATGGAAAGAACTAGAAAATACAATGAGTGATGTAATCCAGACTCAGAAAACGAAATGCCACATTTTCTTTTCACCTTGATTTTTATAATGCAGCACTAGTCTGCAGTCTCACTAACAGGAAATGGGGCTTCTGCTCTCCCACCAACACTGAATCAGGGTCCCACTCTGCACATGTCTGCTGTGGGAGCACATTCCGCTCCTTCAGCCAATAGCCTTTAAGATACCTGCCCACTTGGGCATGGTCTCTTATACTGTAAAAGCAGCTGTAAAGTGTATGCCCACTCTCTTGCTTCCGGTTTCTGCTTCCGGCTGCTAGACTCTGTTCCTGTTCATCCAGAGGATGTTATCTAGGACAGTGATCTGTAAATTTTCCCTTAAATAAACAACCTTTTTATTATTCATAATTCTGAACTGGCATGGGATTATTTTGTGACTTCTGTCATCACACATCGTCTCTCACCAACACTAAATCAGGGTTCCATTGTGTTCACATCATCTCCCTCCAACAGTGAGTGCTGCCCTCATGCCTTTTCCCATGTACAGTGAATCAGGGTTCCACTGTCCACACTGTCTTTTCCCACCAAATGGGAATGGAAGTTCTGCTGTTCACACATTCTCTCCAACAAACAGTAAGCGGGGTTTTACTGTCCACATGTCCTTTCCCATCAACAGTGAATATGGTCTCACGGTCCACATGTCTTCTCCCACCAACAGTGAATGGAGATTCGTCATCCACACATCCTCTCCAGGATTTCCTGACCTTAGACAATCCACCTGGTCTTAATAATAAGATTATACAGTAGAAATTATGTGTGTTTTTAGGTTAAGTGTTCATATTTTCAGACACTAAAGCTGTTTCATTTCTAGATGAAATAGCGGCTTCTATTCAGTGATTTGAACTGTGGAAATTTCTCAATGGATTGGATGTATTACTCACTGCCTCTCATGAATCTTGTCAAGACTATGTATTTACATTTTTTAGAAGAGTCACTTGAGGTTCAGAGAAGTGATAGCCTTAAGATCCCCTACCTGTGCTAAAGCGGCGTGTAAAACCCCATAGTGCTCACTGGAAAGTTTATATCTCTCTATGGAATCTTGACTTATTGCCCTCAATTCCTGTGTCTCTTTGTGGATATCAGACTATGTGATCCACATTTGCTAAAGGCTCCTGAGGGGATGACTCTTGTCTACTTGTCTCAGGAGGCTTCATCAGGAATGACTGGACCCCATATTTTTTGCCAGAGGTTTATAAGGTCTGGAATGCATTTGGAAGAGTGAGTCCATGACATTTGCTGCATTAAGGTTGACAGGCAGGAGAACCTTGCAGACTGCTGCCATATCTTGCATTAGAAGTTTGAGAAATATCACTGTATTAGATTTCTGGTCCTGTGACCAAAGACCTGAGAAAATCAACTTACAAAAAAGAAAAGTTAATTTTGCCGCCCACATTTAGAGGTTTCTTTCTACAGTCTGTTAGCTACACTGGTTTTTAGAGACTATGCCGATGTGGTCCATGACAGGGAGGGCACACCAAAGAAAAGTGGTGCAGCTCATAAAAGCCAGGAAAATGAGAGGGAAAGACAAAGACTCCAATGTCTTTATGTCTCCTTCAGAAATGTGACCCCAGAAAACTCTCCAACTTCCTTCCACTTTGCCACATCTTCTCTATGTTCAAAATTGCCACAAGCTGATGATCAAATCATGATAACATGGGCCTTTGTGGTAGTAACGTTCCAAATTACAATAATCATGTTTCTCTAGTGACGGAAGTTATAATACTTGGCAAGGAGGAGCCATTGGCAGTTAAACTTACGGAGAAAACTAGAACATAGACCATATAGTAACAAGATAGATGGTAAGATGGAGAAGTGGAAGTGAGAGTGTGAAGCAGAGGGCCTGAGAAATAAGAGAAGAGAAGGAAAAAAGGAGAAGGAAAGAGGAGGTCAAGAAAAACACGTGAAAATGGTGGTGCAAATGCGCTCTTCCTAGATGGTTCCCAAATGAAGCTGAGTCCCACTGATGGAATGCTGTACATGGCTGAACCGATAGACTAAGATGGACATGGCCCTTCTAGATCCAAGTGCTGTCAATGTGGCCGTATTAGGAAATGGGAATTCCCACGGGTGGTTTCATGGTAGAGGTTCTTAGATCTTGCATAGGAATAAGGCTTTGTACAAAGGAAGTTACTCACAGTTTCGGTCGACTAGCTGCCATCTTTGGTCATGTGAAAATACAACATGTCTTTTATCTAATGGCACAGCAAGATACCATGTGGGAATCAGAAAGAAGCCTTCCCCAGTCAACAGACTCTTCCAGTACTTTGGCACTGGAATTCCTAGAACTGTCAGAAAATTTTACTTCTTTTTAAACCATCCAGTTTCAGGCATTCTGTTATGGCACAGCAAATGGACTAAGGCAATGGTTGTAGGTAGGGGTCTCTCACTGATAAGCACTAAATAAAGCCCTGTATAAGACCAACTATGGATAGTTAGGTGACATACTTTATTTTTTCTTTTCTTATTTTTTTCAAATTTTTTTTTTTATTTTACATACCAACCACAGTTTCCCCTCCTTCTTCTACTCTGGACCTCTCCCCTCCCCTCATTTCCAATTCACCATCCACTTCTCAGAAAGGATATGGCCTCCCATGGGAGTTAACAAAGCAAGGCATATTAAGTTGAGGCAGGACCAAGCTGCTCCCCACTAGATCAAGGCTGAGCTCCCACGAGCTTGGGTCAGCTATCTCTGTGAGTTCCCATCATGATCTTGACATCCTCTACCCAGATAACCCCTCCTCCCTCCCTTCAACTGGACTCCTAAAAGAGGGGTATTACTAACGATCAAGTAGGTGGAACATAGTAAGAATCCTGCTTCATGTTGAGCTCTGTCTTCCTTATGCCATTCCCAAGCAGTTGCATCAGGTATTGCCTATAATTCCTATGTCATATGCCCAGAATCTCTGAAACTTTAGGCAACTTGGTATAGAAATGTCAAGATACTGAATACAGCGTCTATCTTTGGTCTTCAATAAGATGCTAGGAGAACTCTTTAGTGAAGTTGTTAGATGTAAATAAGAACAAAGTTGTAAGTAGTCAAAAATATTTCAATAATTGAAAATATGTGTTTTTATTCAAGTTTATTGTGATCATGTTTCAAAAATTTTGTCTTTAAAGATACAAAAAAAGTGATGTAGGCGTATTTGTAGAATGGAAACAAGAGTTGGGCATTTTATTTCAAAGCAGACAACAGCCAGAAGCCCATTAAGCTATAGCTTTTAGGTCATGTTTTTATAGGACAGAAAGAAAGCACTCGTCTCACGAGTGGACTGTCATTAGCATCACATTATACTGCATACATTTACTTGAATCATGCTATGTACATTTACATGAGTCTTAAGATGATTCAAAGTGCTAGGGCTCAAAGCAACATGCATGATCTGTAGGCTTCTGCTCTATGCTGATGAAGGCAACATTGTTGCTTCCATGTTTGTGCCTTTGGATTACAAAAATTCAATTTATGTTTTTAGACTGGGCTAAGTATGAAGTGTGTTTGTGTATAGTACATGATCCTTGCTGATTATGAAATTTTGCCTTCATCTGATGTTAGAGCACTTGTTTTGAAAAACAGGATCTTTAATTGTGTATTAGAGATGCCCTACTATAACCAGGAGAAATAACACGATCATGTTCATGCAAATATTTTATTCCTGTGAATCCTCAGTCATGCCTGGATCAGCTCTCTTTGAATGACTAACAAATACATAATAATATTACATTAATAAATTTATATATTTACAAGTATACATTTTAAATATATTTATGTATTTATTTTACAATAAAGGTATGACTATATGTGTAGTGTTGGTTATTGGAAATCTTTAAAAATTACATTCAAACTTTAATCCAAAGAAGGATATTGAATGAACAACCCCATAGTAGTAGCATCAAACTTGCTTGTCTCTCAGGATTAGTGGGAACTGTGATAAAAGGTGAATTATGTCTCAGTCTTATAATTTCAGAACATGAGTTTAGGCTCACTTATCTATATTTTTGTGTGTTTTTTAAGCCTCTATAGACTCACATGCCAGTACCTTGGGGATACCATGCTGTCATTATTTTTTATGTATATCTTAGATCCAAAGATCCACAGCAAATGCAATGTCCATGTGATGAGGAGCTCAGACAGTTCTGCATGGTGGTTTTCAGCATGCTCTTTCTGTCTACCTCCAGAAGAGACTGCATGAAGAAGACCACTTCACACTGGGCAAAGGTCAAAAGTCAAACTAGCATAGGATAGAGTTCTCTTAATTATTAAAAATGTGAAGCACCTAATGGATACCCCCAAACTCTTTGGAACAGAATCACTTTCTTCGAGTTATTTTTTAAAAAGAAATGTCTTACAGCACAGCACACCTTTTCATTTTCAGTTAGCACATATCAGTTTGTAATGTTGTTTCCTTTTGGGGCATTCACTATTCCTCTTTCTCAGCCTCTCTTCTCTTTGCCTCCTGAGACAGGCTCAAGAGGCTGAGGAAGTACCTAAACCACATCATGTCAGGACAGCTGAAACCCAGGTTCCTCTCCCAAGGCAGCATCCACAGGGACATCTTGCCGAGGAGACGCAAGTGGATATTGATGTCTGGGAGTGATGCTCCCATATGTGAAGCTTTGAGTCCTCCAGAGAGCAACAGGATTGCAGATCTCCCTAGCCACCACCTGCTTGGCTGTGGGCTATCCAGTGACGTGGCCACTTGTGAGTCATATATGCCCATGTACATCACTCCCTGTACATCCATGGTCTTATAAGTAAAGCCACTGGTTTGCCCAGCTGAACTTTGGTGAAATTATTACATTGGTCTACTGTTGGTATAATAAATTTCCCTAAGAAAAGTGATACAAAATTTTTCCATGTCCCTTGCAATTTTTTAAGTCCTCTTCCTTTTCCTTTTAGTTTCTATGTATGAGAGAAAATACGCAAGTGTTGTGTTTTGGGGAGCACTTATTTCATCTAGCTTAACAACCTCTGTTTCTTTATTTTTCTACATAGGATATATTGTTGTTCATAGTGGTTCACTGAAATTTCACTGTGATAGAAACCATATTTTCTTTGTCTTTTCACGTGTTGACAGTTCCTTCACAAAAAACCTAAGTTCTTTACTACAGAGATGCAAACATTGCTTTTTTCTTTAATTAAGAAATTTGCTGAAGTTGTTTATGTTTTCACCCCCTATTGTTTAGATGCTCTGTGATTAGATGATTTAAAATTTAGGCCATGTGTCTCAAATGATTAAATGGATCCACATGGTTCTGACGGGCGGGACTTAACTACATGGAAACAGTACAACCCCAAGAGTAGGTCTTGCCTTGGGATCAACTTAAGGGTTATTTCTATTTGGAAGAGTTGGAGACAAATGCCCTTAAGGTAGTATATGATGTTAATAAAACTACCCAGACTTTAAAAGGAAGAGAAATGGACTTGCATTATTAGTATATGATGTTAATAAAACTATCCAAACTTTGGAAGGAAGAAAAATGTTCTTGCATTATGGGGCTAAAGTGAGGCTTGAGCAGTCAAGATGGCTGTAACAAATTGCTACATACATATAAATGCATAGCTAATGGAAACTAATGTAAGAGCCATAAAGAAAACATTTGGCTTAATGTTAGTCCAGTACAGATCTCTCCTTGTGTTCTTTAAATATATTGTGCCCCTTTCTTCTGGGGACTGCACACCTCCCAGTTCTGGTTATTTGGATCTTACTTTAATGACATAGGGCACTGATTAGGATAAGTGAACTGATCTCTGGGAACGCATTCAAATAAAATCAAATAACTTAGGGAAGTATGATCTTTGTTTCTGATTGTTCAACAAAGACATAATTTAAAAAGAAACAAATCATGTTTTCCAGAGGTGAAAGTTATCGGGTGATAAAGACAAACATTACACATTGGTGAACGATTAGACCATACTAACTCTTTAGACTTGAAACATAACTGTTCCAGTGCAATAATTGTTCAGTTTTAATGGATGTTATCTTCTGACAAGCCCACAGTTTGCACACTTTGTTCTCAGTTAGAGATTTTCCTTTGGGCGGTTGTGAAACACCGTGTGTTGGAGACCTAGCTGGAGAATATAGTAACTAGTGAGAGACCTTGAGGATTGACATCTGAAGTTGCTACTGGTCTTTTACTTTCTTACTTCCTGCTTCTTTATTCTCCATGTTTTAATAATCATCAATTTGAACGTAATTGGGCCTCATAACCTCATAGAGGAGGTGTGGCTTCGTTGTTGTGGATATGGCCTTTTGGAGGATGTGTGTCACTGTGGAGGTAGGCTTTGAGGTTTCCTATGCTCAGGATACTGCCCAATGGAGTGTCTCAACTGACTTCTTGTTGCCCTCTGATCATGTTGTATCCAGCACCATGTCTACCTGCACACCACTATGCTTTCAGCCACTCACCATATTCTCTGCCAGGATGATAATGGACTGAGCCTCTGAACTGTAAGCTGCCACCTCATAGATATTTTCCTTTATAAGAGTTACTGTGGTCATGGTGTCTCTTCATAGTAATAAAAGCCTGTATAAGATAAGCACTATATGCTCAGACTACCACGCCTTTGGTACTAGGATATACTCAACTCATGAGCCAAAGCTAACCTTTCTCCTGAAGATCTCTCGAACTTTGTCTCAATGAGGAGGAAAGAAACCAGTATAGAAAGTTAAGAAATGGAATATGTGCGGTGACACTTCCAAGCTTGAGTCAGAACAACTAGATGTGAACTGCAGAAGCAAAAACATGCCACATAAAACCCTGTGTATAATGCTCATAGCAACATTATTCATAATAGTCCAAACCTGGAAACAAGCATCATTAGCTGGAGAAAATACTGACCAAAGAATAGAAATAAACTACATGTCTGTTTTACTTAGGGTTTCTATTGCTGTGAAGAGAAATTATGACCATGGAAACTCTTATAAAACATTTAATTGGGATGGCTTACAGTTTAGAGGTTTAGCCCATTATCATCATGGTGGGACATGGCGGTGTGCAAGCAAACAAGGTGCTGGAGAAGTAGCTGAGAGTCCTACATCTTTCAGATAATAGAAAAAAATGTTCTGTAACATTGGGCAGTAGCTTGAGCATATATGAGATCTCAAAGCCCACCTCCACACTGACATACTCCCTCCAAAAAGACCACACCTACTCCAACAAAGCCATACCTCCTCATAATGCCACTCTCTGGGAGCCATTTTCTTTCAAACCACTACAGTGTCTTACCCTGTGTTTTGATGCCATTACAGGATACCAGAATGATTAATTTGTTATGACTCATGACTCTGGAGCCTGGGAAGTCTGAGGTCAAGGTGTTTGCTATATTCTGGAAAGCACTTTCTTGCTATCATGGCAAGGTGTAAATCATCACATTGCAGAAGGTTAAAGAGATAGGAGAAGAAGGGTGGTGTCATACCAACTGTTAGTAATAGCATTCATCCACCCATGGGCTCTACTATCATTGCCTAGCACACCTTAAAACATAAAGCCTTTACATTGACAATTTAATTTCATTATAACTTTTAGAAGAGGTCAATATTCAAACCATATGGTCATAATTAACATAATTATATGATAATTTAGATGTACAATGTCAAAAATAAGTTGAGTACAAGCATCCAGTCCTCAAAGGTCCAACAACTGTATCATTACTATCACATGACTAAGCTTCTATTTTATTTAACTTTCTCAAGTAGAATTAGTCCTAAGCCTAGTGACATTGCCAGAATTAGTTTTCCTGGACAAAGGCTTTTGGAAGATTGTTATCCCCAGTGGTTACAACCTTTTAGACGCCTGTGGCTGTCTGTGGTAATGACTCAATTCTTAGTTCACACCCTAACTCACACTCAGATGGACATGACATTGTCTCAAGAAACTCTGGGCATCACTCAAAAAACAAGAAGCCCTACATAATAATACACACACTTAGTTCAGCTAAATTCTAGCATAGATATGAATGGAGAAGAATTTCTTCCACTAGTCACTAGTAAATTACAACTAGGTATTTCTTACATAGTAAATTATGCTTCTCTATTCCTACTATCTAAGAGCAACAAAGGACACAAGAAATACCCTATTCAACGCCACGCTTCCATTGCTTTTAGTAAAGGAAAGATTCAAACACAATAGCTCTCTCCCTCTCTTACTTGGTGTTCTAACAATACAGTGGATGTTACCACTGAACTAGAAGTGTTTTTTGTTTGTTTTGTTTCCTATTTTAAAATTGCATGATTATTATTACATTAATATAAAAGCAATCCAAGAAAGTAGAAATTTTATTTATCAGTTCAAATAAATTCTCTGAATGCTGTTTTGGCATATTTGCTGACAACCACACTGTATGGTTTTTAAATAACCACCAATGCCCTCTTTTGGCATACCTACACATGCAGGGCATCTCTTTCCCAAGGCTAGCTTGTCTTTCCTGGAGCTCTGTGACCATATGGCCTATGGTGATTCTCAACCAACCCTATACATTTGGAAGATTTTTTTTTTACCTCATTCTAAATGCAACTGATTTTTTTTCTGTTGGAGATGACCCATTTTCAGGGCTCTAAAGAAAGAAATACCACCTGGAGGGAGGTCAGACTTCTGCTGTTAGTGAACAGCAGTACTTGGATGTAGGATGTATGCTTGGAGAACTTCCAGGCCAGCCAAGATCAGCTGTGGCCACATAGAGCCCTCTGGAGACTTCCTGAGAAAGGCATGCAGAACATCTATGTCCAGGCCAACCACCAATATGTAAGGAAGAGGAAGAACTTATTGCATATCATCAACTTTTAGGTTTTTTTTTTTGGTCATACTGCACCTGTCACCTTCTTGGCTCTAGCAAGAAAAGAACACTTGCAATTTGTCCAGTGATGTATGACAAATATCTTATCAATGCTTTCCTGTTTTCACTCTCTAAGATTATGTGAATGGAAAAATACACACACACACACACACACACACACACACACACACACACACATATATATATGAAAATATGTATGCATAATTTCAGAAGAGTATCTACTTAAACACATTGACTCTTATGCAGCCACTACTTTTAATATCAGAGATTAAAAATAAAACAGCACATTGTAACTTGTATGAGTAGCCACCTTGCAAAAATGGATTCAATAACTGCATTCTAGAATGTAAGGGAGCTCACCCTGATATCTGAAGTGGGGCAGGGAGCTCCGTGTCAATGCGGCCTAAATTGGCATCTCACAGCCTTTCAACGGGGTAGGACCTGGCCACTCCAGTGCAATTTCAAGAACAGACCACATGCCTATTCCCTTAGCATCTTTTGGGGGTTTTATTTTATTAATAGATCTCCTTGATTGATACATTTGAAAAGTCTCCACTCTTAATTACTTATTGCTTCATGTTCAAATCGATCTGTCTGCATACATGTGGAACAGGTGTTATGGTTGTCTGCGTCACGTATGCCTTAGGAAAACAATGATCAGAAGAGAGCAACCTCGTTTCACAACACAGGGTAGATGGAACCTACTCCAGATCTTGGGGTTCCCCAAGTACTGTGTTGCATAAGGGAAGTCAGTGCTTACATATCTGGTGCAAGGTCCCAGACTCAGTACTGTGGATGAGTGGGTTATGCTAGGACATCGACATCCACAAACTGCATGGAATAACCATAGCAATATGGCGTGGGGGAAATATAGTACAATCACCCTGATTACCAGGGAATTAACACAAATGTCGGTTCTTTTCCTAAATAGATGCATGTGATAATGATAACAGTGCTCTACTTACCTCAGAGTTTTGGTTACCATGGTAGCCCAAACAATGGGATAATGTATCTTCTCTGGGTATTTGTTTCTGATTTTTTTTTTTTTGTCTCAAAGTTCAAGTTAAGGCAAAAAGGAATGCCTGACTGCTGAACTTCCATTTCTGTCCCCTCTTAAGCAAAGCTGAACCACACACTGATTCATTAATAGCTGCCAGTGTGGTCCAAGGGGGGATGCTAAGTTTTAAAACTGTGCCTTCAAACTTCATATTCACACGGCCAACCTGAATTGCATGCTAAATGAAATCACGTAATTTTGATTTCTTACTCATCCACAGCACATGAACTCCAGACTCCATTGGTCCCTTTGTTTGCATGATCTGGGAGGAGGTGGACACCCTGCAGCCTGTGGTGACAGTTACCTGCCTCTGTGCAGCCAGTGCGTACACCTGACAAAGACACAGCCAGCTCACGTGTCAGCGAGGAACTCGAAGTCTAGTCTCAGCCTGTCCGACTGCTGGCATTGTGAGCTGTGAGGACAGCTGGCACGCGGCTGTCCCCAAAACCCCCTTTCACAGTACCCAGTACCACACTTCCATACACGATTGAAGCAATTAGCTGCCGCACTGCTGATGTACCCCGCAGAGGACTGGTGGCTCGTCTGACACATCTGGGCACTGAAAGTAATTGAAACAGCTGCTTCCGCCCATATGGCAGCAGAAGCTGGTTGTGCAAAGTCTGTTGCCTGGGCTGCACCAACCTCAGGCAAATTAGCCATCATTAATCCCCAGATCTGACCAGCATACACAGAGCCACTAATCAAGACAGCTGGGGGGTGGGAGGAGTGCGTGAAGAGTCCTGAAGATTCCTAAATGGCATCCTAGGTTAAAAAAACGAAGCTTTCACACAAGCACAAATTACAGCCTTCCTCTTCATGATGAGGATGGGCTGTGTCTGTTGTTGCTTCCTTGTTAGGAGGTTGCTAAAATAGCAGCACAACTTTCTGGGGGTAACTCACTGCTCTGTGCATGGCTGGCATCCCGTGGTTATAAATAGCTAGAAATAGCTGCACACAAAGTGGATCCAGGGTATCAGGCCGTCTTGCTGTGCTGCCTGGCCCAAAAGCTTAGAGAGCTGTGGGAATCGAGGTGCTTTTCTGGGGTGATCAACAGCTCCTGACCCAGATGGGAACGAATGAGGACACAGGCAGCTTCATTCCTCTTCTGCCTGCCTGCAGCTGTGGGCGGGATCTTCTGTCCCTGCTTTCACGGACCTCTCTGGGATGGGTCTCTTATTTTGAAACAGAAAGTTTAAGTGAAAGATAGCTGTTAGATGTTGCCAAAGAGCCTTGTTGACAGGTGAGAGGTCACATACCATCTGGCAGGTAAAGGGGATCTCATTCATCCCTGACCTGGAGATTTATCACAAGACAGACTGCAGTTTTCAGTGGCTGCACTGACTCAACTTCTGCATTCTTGGGTGGGGACAAGCGGCTGCCTCATTTACACCCCAGAATGGGTGTCATTATTCAGATGGCTTGTCATTATGCCTGACAACACCCCAGGGTATTAAGGAGCTGGTGTGGTGCATCTGGACAGAGAGCAGTGAAGATCTGTAGCCCAAGGGTGTGAGAAATTGGTCTTGGGTGACAAAGGTATAAGAGCAGGGTGGGTCTGTGTTGTCTGTCCCTGTCAAGTTTCTCCGCAGAGAAATAGCCCAGGTCTACGGGGTTCAGTCCTTTGAAAAATGGAAATTTATAGAAGGAGATGGGTTTGAAAAGGAAAATGAGGCTATGGCTGTATTCATCCTTAATTATTTCTGATTTCTCCTCTGACTCCATAGGGAAATTTCTTCTTCCTGACAGAAATTCTAGCCCAAAGGAAGTGAAGATGTTACGGGAATGCTCTGGGTTTCATAGGAGCCATGGTTTATCTAGATATGATGGGAGATTACTGGAGATCACCCAGCCTCCTTTCTAGTGTCCCTTGAACAACTTCTTAATTTTGTAGAGAATATTTGTATGCCTTCCCATTGTTTGCCTATGTTGAGCTTTCTTAGACAATAAATAATACCAAGTGAACGATACGTAACTTTGCAGTGTGAGACGTTGTTCATCTCATTGTTGAGCTACACAGAAGTTCTTGCACCAATCTTGAAGTCATCTTGGTGACTCTTGTTTCCTGGGACTTTGACTTAGGTAATGGAAGGAGCCACTGAAATAATCTGAAACTATGGCAACATAGCAGTTTTGACTGAACAGTTACCTTGAATATATGGCCCCAAGAAAACACGAGAGAAAAATAGCAATGTCCATTAAATCCTCCCTCATGGTGATTACTATCATGTGTCATTAAATTGTCTCTGAATAGGATAACTGTTTTGTCAGTCAAAGTTTTTTTTTTTTTATTGTAGCTCCATTTTGAAAGGCATCCCTTTAAGATGTCTCTTGACTCAGAGCCCATGATTTGACTTCTTTGTCTTCCTTGCCCTTACTCCACCTTTCTCCCATTTTCAGCCAAACTGTTTGTTTGTTTTTGGTGTGCTTGTTTCTTCAGTAAACAGTCAATTTCCAACATTTAAAAATGAAAGTATTTATTTAAAAACTGTAAATGCACATTCTCTAATTAACTTAGCAAACTTTTCTTTAGGGCCTGATATGGGCCATGGAAGGCTACATAGAAAATTAGCACAGCAAATGCTTGCAATTCATAGGGCTTGAAATCTAGGAAGAGAAGAGGAAAAAAAAAACCCAAAGAAGTGAAAGAAGTGTAGTATGCCCTCTGGCAGTAAACGCTAGAAGAAAAATAACTAGGAACGCAGCTGTGGAAGCCCAAAAGAAATAAAGATGTTATGGGGATGCTTTGGGTTTCGTAGGAGCCATGGTTTATCTAGATATGATGGGAGATTACTAGAGAGGTTGTGAGCATTGGAGGGTCTTGTAACTGACATTTAATAACTACGGGAATCGTTGGGAAGAAGAAGGGAAGTATCAGGAGTCCTGTTTTGAGGTTCATGGACTTTGGACATGATGTAACTCACAGGACTCTGTGTACTGAAGGGTTGGTTCTCTAGGGTGAGGTTAATGGAAAACCATAGAGCTTTGAGGCAGTGAGACTTTGTGGGAGGTCTTTGAATCTCTCCATGCTGTTAATTGCTTTCTTCATGGCTGTGACAAAATATCTGAGAAAATCAGCTTAGAAGAAGAGGAGATTTCTTTTGGCTCACAGTTTGGAGGTGTAGTCCCCATGATACTTGTGTCTATAGCCAGAAAACAGAGCAAGGTGAATGCTTCTGCACAGCTCACATCCTGATAATTTTTTGGAGTTTGATCAGGGACCCCAGTCTATGAAATGGTGCTGCCCAGACTCAGGGTGGCTCTTCTGTCTTCAGTGAAATCCCTCTGATATATGTCTCCAAGGTGATTCCAAATCCAGCCAAGTTTACAGTGACAATTAACCACTGAAGAGGTGTGCTTCTGAGGGGGTTAAAGCTCTAGGCCCATTTGTCTTTTTTTTTTCACTTGCTTCTTTATCAGGAGATGAGATCGGCCATGTTCTTCCATCATCACTGTTCAGTGTCTCCATAAGAAACTGGCCAAAAGTAAGTCTGAGAGTGATGTACTAGAACTGCTAAAGTCATGAGCCCAAAGAACACTTTTCTCTTGATCAGTTGATTAGCTCAAAAATTTATTATAGCAACGGAAAACAGACGAAAGCAGAGACTGTTTTAATAGTTCATGTTAGGTCTCAACAAACAAACAAAAACCCAGGGCAAGTCTCACTGAGTACCTGTAGCTCCTCCCAGCTCTTCTCACCCTGCAACCTACCATAAACCTCTCCAGCCCAGGGACTGAGCTTTGCTTACCTTCTCCAAGCCTCTGATTCCTACATAAGTCAGCCATTTTGGCTACATGCACACATGCTCTTGGTTCCTTCTTTCATCTTCTCTCCTCTTTCATTCACCTCCTCTAGTGGCCTACTGCATTCTGCTGGCCATGTTTGGTCAGGTCTCTTCCTGATGCCTCCAGCTGTTCTTTCCCTCATATCTACATAAAGTCTTCTTCTCAACCATACTTAGGACCTTATATTCATTTGGTCCAAGTGTGTTGGTTTGAAAAAGAATAACCCCTATAGATTCAAATGTTAAAATACTTGTTCCGTAGTTGGTGGAACTGCTTGGGAAGGATTAGGAGGTGTAACCACTTTGTACAGGACAGGAGCCTGGAACTTTTTGACTTGAATATCATGACCATAAATCTTCATCATCACCATCACCATCAGTGACTCCATCATTGCCATTTTCACTACCATTGTAATCACCACAATAAACATCATTGCTATCATAATCACCACCATCATTATTAGTATTGATAACACTATCACCTTTATCATCAACATCATCACCATGATAATCACCATTCCATGTTTTGATCACCATACCACAAACATCACCATTATTCTCTACCATTGCCATGATTCTTATAATTCTCCTCCTCATCACCATCATCATCTTCACCATCACTCTCCTCATCACCACCTAACGCAATCCTGGCTGAATAGTACTTTACCAAGGTGGGGTAGGATTGAATAGAAATCAGTAGTTTTGAATTAGTGTACCTCAACCATGTTTATGGGCTTTTTATCTGATGACATGGGATGCCCTTCTCTATAAGTGTTGTTTCTATTGGTTGTTTTGACCAATAGCTTCTCAGAATAAAGTCAGGTGGGAAATCTTAACAGAAATATAGAGAGTAGACAGAGTCAAGGAGACACATGTAGCTGCCGAAGGAGTCAGACACCATGTAACTACCCAGGAAGCAAGAGGTAACAAATCACAAGCCTTGTGGTGAAATATAAAATAAAATGTAAGAGCTAGCTAAAAATATACCTGAGCCATCAGCCAAACAGTGTCATAATTAGTATAGTTTCTGTGTGATTATTCGGGTCTGGGCAGCCAGGAAATGAATGAGCAGTCTCCATTTACAGGATAGAATTAAATAGAAACCAGTACTACTGAATTTGTGTATCTCAGCCCTGTTTATGTGCTTTCAATCTAACTATGATGTTATGTAAAATTACTAAAATTATATGCTTTCAAATTAAAGATTTACAAGGAATTTATTGACTATGACACTGTGATTCATAATTTATTATTGCTTATTAGTTTAAGAATTACGAATCACTTTTCCATATTTGGTCTATGTGGCTAAGGTAAAGAACATAATTGGAGGAGCATACACAATGTATCTAAGTATTTAAAAGGTGTTGCACCTTGGATATCTCTGATAACAAGTGTTTTTATTCTAGGTTCTAGTTGGAAGATGTTGGAAAATGAGTTGGAATTGTACTTTATTTTTTCTTCTCATTCCACGGGAACTCCTTTACCTGTTATTCTTGAAAACAGAATGGCCTTCCCTGACGGCAGAAAAATAGCCACAGGTATCTCATTAAGATATGGGTTGTTTTTTGTTGTTTGTTTGCTTGTTTCCTTATCTAAGGTAGTTTACCCACCAAGGACCAATACTTCATACCCACCCATCTTGTAAAATTTTTATGTAAATCTTTTAATCTACGCCACCTGGTAAACTTATGTTTTTACAGCCCCTCCCATCCCCAGAATTTGATGACTTAAAGCAGCTGACCCCTCTTTCCCTGCATTTTCTTCATTCAAATTCTTTTGAAACTAGCCATTATTGAAAGATCGTGAGGTTGGACACCAGCCAATCAAGAAAAGACATGGTAACAATCTACATTAGAACAAAACTAAGCAAACTTCTTGTCTAGGTGTGGTAACCTTGCTGGCCAGGTTTGAGTTCTGACATGTTTCTTTCACAAAAAGAATTTTTCTTGTCAAAATACTTCTGTTTTGCATGTGCATTTCTGTGTGTGACCTAGAGATTTTACTTAACAGGGGCAAGAAAGGGCAGAACAAATGAATTCTCTGTGGAATGATCCCCTTTAATACCAGGTTTGCATAACCCAATAACACCCCCTCAGACACACAGTGAAGAAGAATGACTTCAGGCAGACTTTTGGGGTATCTTACTTGGTTAACCCTGCTAGACATGGACTGCAAAGTGGGTTTTTTTTTCCTCCCTTTATCTTTCTCTTTGGAGTACTAGAATGCTAGAATGGCTCTTTTACAAAAACAAGGGCCAGAAACCAGAAAGACACAGTAAAGGAATCAGAATTGAATAGAAGAAAGCCAGATGACAAAACACCAGTCATCCCTTAGTGGTATAAGTTCATTGGCCCTTCTGGCTGTATAAACAATAGCTGAGTTTCTCTCAAACAACTGTGCTTCCGTGTTCTTAGATCCAGGATGGTCGTTTTTGTTCTATTCCTAGCTCTAGGATCAGCTTATACTCCTAGCTCTATGAAGGTCTCATGTTTCCTTGCTCCTAGCTTTAGGAAGATTTTTATGTTTTGTTAATCACACTGGGTGAAATAAGACCATTATCACAATTTTTTGAGACAAATTTAAAGCAAGTTTTATTAAATATTGGCCAGGTCCATGGATACTGGCCAGGTCCATACACAGATTCATATAGTATGGCACCAAAATATATTAGCCAGATGCTTCTAAACGCAAAACCCATAAGGCTACCTGTTTCCTTTCATCCAACCAGGGGCAAGCATACATCCTAACTTTTAATTCCTTCCTACAAATCAGGCACATTCTGTGCAATTGGGGCAACCAAGCTTGCTAACAAACATGAAAACACACGACTTGTTATCTTACATGAACAACAACCCCAGCATTCCAGGATGTTATCTCTCCTTAGGCAAGGGGGACTTACAGGTTAGAGTCGTTTCTGTTTTATAGATCTCTTAAGCACAGTAATGTACACTTAAAATGCAATTCCAGCCCTCCCAGTTCCTAGCTCTAAGATGCTAATGTTTCCCTACTCTTAGCTCCAGGAAGGACTTATATCTTACATATTTGGCAGCATTTTTGATTCCCTCGAGAGAGTCAATAGCTTTTCTTTTACATTAAAGACAAGAGCTAACTCCTTTTCAATTGCCAAATGTTATGCCCAGATCACAGCGTCCGCCAAGGAGTCCAAATCTGTATGCAAAAGCAGAGAGTCTTTATTCAAGCTTGGGCTTGGACCCTGCACATGCCCAATGTACAGGTGCGAGATTAGAGGTTAGAGGGCTTTGAACTCAGTCGGGTGTGGTTTTTATCTTATCAGAGTTTAGGATGAGGGGTTTCTAAGGCTCAGCACCCTTGAACATCAAATAGGGTGTCTTGGTGAAAGGGGATGGGTGAGTACTGGGCTAAGGGGCATCTGGTGGTCCTATCTACAGTTGTTGGAATGTTAGGTTTTTCCTTTGGAACATTAGGTATTTTTTTTTTTTTTTGGATGTTGATTGGTCTGTTGCAGAGTGGTGCCTGGATGGTGTCAGTTTGCGGTCTTTCCTGGAATCAGGTGTCGTTTTAGGGTAAACCGAAACTCAGGCCTACTATCTGGCTGATTTCTATTGAGCCTGTCATGGTGACAGTGTAGCCAAGCTGAGCTGGGCCTTACACAAAACAGGCTGCTGATTCTAAGAGTGGAGAAAGCCCTAACTTTCTGTAGAGCCCAGTCTGTTGACAAAAAAAGGAATTCTAGTTCAACTGCTATTTAAAGGTCCCTGTGGAACAGCCTCTTCGTCAGCCAGTCCTGGCAATGACCTCCAGTGGTTATCATTTGACTCTCCGGAGTCTTGACGGAATTGACTGGAGGGTGGGTTCCAGTAATACGCTCTCCGTTCAGTTTGATACTTTAGGAAAATGAGTAAACCTCTCAATAATGCTGAGGAGGCTGACACATAAGATTTTCTTCTTCCTTTTTTTTTCTTCTAAAAAAAAAACCCAGCATCTCGGGCTCCATTTCTTTCATAGCATTGTGGTAAGTGCTAAGTGGGGGTGGGAAATCAATTCATAGGGTGAAAAGACACAGTCTGGTTATTTCCTCTTTCAGTTATTTGTGTGTCCTCTCTATGGTGCTTCTGTGAAAGGTGAAGGGTGTGGACACTCACAAGAGGCAAGTCAGCATCCTAATCAAAGGGAACCCACGCAGGCGCAGCCAATTCAGCTTTATCTTGCAAACTTCCTCTGCCACTGCTGATAAGTAAGCAGTGGATCTGGAAGAATGAAATCCGCTATTGACTCCAGATTCAAACTTCCTTACTTGTTGAGTAATCACAATCTCACTTCTAATGAACTGGAGAGGAAATGCTGATAGGAATCAGATGTATTAGGAAGGAGTGTATTTTGATAGTATGAGAAACTTTTCTGAATAGAAAAAAACAACAACCATTTTTGTTTTTGTTGTTGTTACAGGCAAAAAAAGATTTCAGGTCCATTTGTGGGGAGTGGGTTTACAACTGAATAGATGTATCTACTAACCTTAACTTAAATGCACTGGGTCTTGTTCAGTTCTCTCAGGAGTCTGGTCAGAACTGAGCTGCTTCCAGCCACAGACTGGCACAAGCAAGGAGAGACAGACAGGGATCTCTTCACGTTTACTATAAGCTAATATCCTAAAGACCAGAAAGAAATCAATAGCATTTCTGAGTGAATGAAGAGATAGTGACCTAGAATTGACAAAAGAAAAGCAGTCACTTCTGTCCCTTTAACTGTTGTCAGTATCTTTTCTCTTTCTAATTTTGGAAACAACCAGTTAAAGGCATGCAGAATAATACTACCTGGTCTTCTGAGCATCTCAGCAGTGTTCACTGGAAATGGGACCTCAAGCATCCTGGCTTTTGTCCCTTTTCTCCTAAACCAGTCATCACAGCTGCTGACTTCCCTCCCACTGTTAATATCCTTTTAAACTCACTGTTGTTAGTTTTAGTCTTCTGAAGCCCAACATCATTATAACCAATTCTTTACAGTAAATTCTGGACCTTGGAGTGCAACAACTGTGTGTTGATACTGGAGAATGCAGGGGTGAGACACTTCTTTTTCTATGATTTGAGTTCTTTGAAATACAGTTTGTCTTTCTTTAGTTAAAGATACTATCAGCTTCTTTAGGTGCTGTGGCAGGCCTTAAGAATTACTTTGATTACTAGAACTAAAGCATGCAGACTTACTTAATAGTTAATGTGTACAGAAGAGTGATTGGGGAACCAAATGGGGAAACTAATGATTGTTAAGGGTTATACTTGTTCAGTAGCTTTATCTGTACAGATTCATTTTAATTTCGACTTCAAGTTTTCTACATAAGTATGATCTTCATTTACTATTATATGGAGAACACTATTTTCTTTTCTTTTTTATTTTATTATATTACTTTAAAAAATACCAATCCAAATTCCCACTCCCTCCCCTCCTCCCACTCCCTTCCCACTCCCTCCACAGACTCTCCAACCCCACCCCTTCCAATTCTAAGAGAGGGCAAGGCACCTGACCTGTGGAAAGGCCAAGGTCCTCCCTACTACATCTAGGCTGAGCAAGGTATCCAAAGAGAATAGGATCCCCAAAAGCCAGTACACGCAGTAGAGACAAATCCCAGTGCCACTGTCAGTGGCCCCTCAGTCTGCCCCAATTGTCAACCACGTTTAAAAGGACTAGTTTGATCCCATGCTTGTTCACCCCATTTCGGTTGGAGTTGGTGAGCTCCCATTAGCTAAGGCAAACTGTCTCAGTGGATGACCCCCTTATGGTCTTGACTTCTTTGCTCATACTTTCACTCCTTCCACTCTTCAACTGGTCCTTGGGAGCTCAGTTCAGTCCTCCGATGTGGGTCTCTGCCTCTGTTTCCATCTGTTGTTGGACGAAGGGAGAACACTTTTTTTCATGGGAAATTTTATGACCAATATATATGTAAAAATGTGTCCATAAATCCCTTCTCACATCTTCTGTTTCTCAACTATCTTCAGCTCCAAGGAGTCAATAGAAGCACAGCTTAAAGTGGCATTTTATTTGACATCCCTCCAAGAGAACTATAATCTGTCTATCATCTACCTATCTGTCTGTTTTGGTTATTTTTCTATTACCGTGAAGAGACACCACAATGAAGGCAACTTATGAAAGAAAGCATTTAATTTGGGGCTTATGATCCAGTGGAGGGCAGGCTCACCCTGAATGTGGGTGGCAGCGTCATTTGAGCTTACATGCTAAACTGGATAAGAATTACCAGGCTCCTAAGCACCTGCATTCACCTGTCTGCTTCTCGAACGTTGATGCAATGTGGTCAGCTTCCTCACTTCCTGGATGCCATGACTTCCAGACCACTGTGAGTCAGATAATGAAACCATGTTTTCCTTAATTTGTGTTTGTTATAGAAATGAGAGCAGTTATTAATAAGGAAAATTGGGACCAAAAAGTGGGACTATTGCTCTGATAAACGTACTTGTTTTTTAGGCATTTGGAACTGGTTTGTGGGAGGAGTATGTAAAAGTTTGAGCTCCAGGCTGAGGAAGCTAGAGGATGGTATGAGCCGAACTCAATGGACCCTTCTGATGGGAGTTTGGGAGAATGGAGGGCATAAAGAATTCTGGCTAATAGATGTCCAATTTATGAGGTTTCAGAGAGAAACAAGTAAACTATTGGCAGCTGGCTAGAGGCCATTCATACCAAATTCTAACAAAAAATGTGACTGAGAATGAATTCAAGGAGATGAATTTGCTTGTTTGTTGGAAGAAATTTCAAAAGGGCCTAATATTCAAGCTTTGCCATGGCTACTACTGTTTAATGCTCTTTGATAACTCTACAGCGCGAGGTGGGGGAGGAAAAGGGAAGGAAGAGGGAGAGAGGGAAGAAAAAGACTTGAAAATGTGAAGCTTCGTGAAGTAAGCACTGTACATTTTAAATCACAGATGTGGAAGGTTCAGTCAAAGCACCTGTAATAGATACATATTAGCATGTTCAGAGAGAAATCTTCTACTTTGTACCAGGAAACCAGGTAAGGTGCTGTGATGGCAAAACACTATTGAAATTACCTGGCGCAAGCAAGGAGGAAACAGAACATTCGACAAACCGGCTTAGGAGTTTATCAGAGGGAGAGCGTAAAGACCTGGGGAATTGGTGAGCAGTGAGAAAGGAAGGGGCCGGCAGCTCAGTCACACAGCCAGATATGGAATAAAAAGGAAAGAAAAGATATATAGAAATAGAGAAAGGTGAAAACCCAGAGGCAAAAGGTAGATGAAACAATTTAAATTAAGAACATCTGGCTATCATTGTGTCCCATAGGTTTGAATACGTTGTGTCTTTGTTTTCATTATATTCAAGGAAGACTTTAATTTCTTTCTTTATTTCTTCCTTGACCCAGGGGTGATTTAGTAGTTGACTGTTCAACTTCCATGAGTTTGTTGGCTTCCTGGGAGTACCATTGTTGTTGAACTCTAATTTTAATCCATGGTGATCTGACAAGACACAGGTGGTCACTAATACTTTTTTGTATCTGTGGAAGTTTGCTTTGTTACCAAGTATGTGGTCAATTTTCGAGAAGGTTCCATGGGCTGCAGAGAAGAAGGTATACTCTTTCCTATTTGGGTGGAGTGTTCTATAGATGTCTGTTAAGTCCATTTGATTCAGTACCTCCAGTAAATCTCTTATTTCTCTGTTAGGTTTCTGTCTGATTGACCTGTCCATTGGTGAGAGAGGAGTGTTGAAGTCTCCTACTATTAGTGTGTGTGGTTTGATGACTGCCTTGAGTTCTAGAAGAGTCTCTTTTACATATGTGGGTGCCTTTATATTAGGGGCATAGATATTCAAGATTGAGACTTCTTCCTGATGAATTGTTCCTTTTATGAGTATGAAATGTCCATCTCCATCTCTTCTGACTGATTTTAGTTTGAAGTCGATTTTGTTAGATATTAGAATGGCCACACCCGCTTGTTTCTTAGGTCCATTTGCTTGGAAAACCTTTTCCCAACCCTTTACTCTGAGTAGGTGTCTGTCTTTGTGGTTGAGGTGTGTTTCTTGTAGACAGCAGAATGTTGGATCCTGTTTTCGTATCCAATCTCTAAGTCTGTGCCTCTTTATAGGTGGGTTGAGACCATTGATATTAAGTGATATTAATGACCAGTGATCGATGACTCCGGTCATTTTTTTGGGTAGTAGCGTGTATGTGTTTTCCTTCTTTGAGTTGTGCTTGTGAAGGGTCGCTAGATGTCTGAGTTAATGTAGGATTTGGATTGAACAAATTGATTCTAAAATATTCTAGCAATTGAGATTGCAGGAAAAGACTCATGAGCATATGTAAGCTTTAAATGTGATGGACTTACTGCAAAATGGTTGGGATGGTGGAATATACCAAATAAAGCTTTGGAAGCACAAGATATTCACATTGGAAGAATAGTAACACACAGCACTACTTTGCATTGTTTGCAGATATAACTAAGAAAAATAAAGATTGAACTACTTCTAAGCTATGAAGAATAACCTATTGATTATCTTTACATAAAAATATTTCCTTGAAAAGATATAGGAAATAAATAAAAGAATAATTTGACAATGAAAATTGTAAAGTTTACCGCAACCAAACACATCTAGTAAAGGTGGAAAGACAAAGCTTTTGTAGGAAAAGCCATATTGAAAGGAACCACAATATGAAGGAATCATGGCTGGGTTGGGTTGTATCTGACAATTTGGTGTTAAATAAGGAAGAAAAGTATACCAAGATCTTAACTGTTCAGTTATTTGTCTTTTTAATCCTCTACGAAATTCTTATTTTAATATTAGTAGGAGACTTTTGGGAGTCCTTCCTGGGAGAAGTCATCTTGTATCTGTAAATTAAAACAATTTATATGTTCATAATTTTTTGTGCACCTTGATCTTGAATATAATTAAGATATATAAAATCCCAAAGTTAGGCTTGTATAAAGGTTATCTTCTTAGAGTACATTGTTATGGGTCACTGATGCTCATGACAAATAGCTATGGATAATCATATAAGTCTTGTGTTTTCTGTTGTGCTCTTGATAAGAGAGTTCCATTCCAAAGAGTATGTTCAAGATTTACTACTTTTTGGGGAAGCAGAGGAAGGTGATAGTACAGGCCAAAGACAGGCAGACTTGTTCTAGAAAAGACATCATTATGATAATAATAATTATATTAATATTAAGGATGATGATTATAATGAGGATGTTGACGATGGGAGAGAGACAACATCATATGACAGAGCTCACCTGGAGAGATTTTTTTTAATTGGGAGAAAGGAAGGGAGAGGGAGAGAGAGGAAGGAGAGAGAAAGCTGGTGGCAAGATTCTGCCTTTTAAAGGGAGGGGCAGAGCACATGTGCACAGAGACTACACAGCAGGCTAAGGCACTGCCTGTATAATTGCCATGTGCACAGGGGTGACACACTCTGTCAAGCCTCCAAGGGGCAGACCAGGTATGCCTGAATGCCAACAGACATGATGATATTTAAGTCTGTATTCCATGATACTACTCAGTGATTTTTTTTTTAACCATAATACTCTGTCGCTGTGAAACAAAAGAAGCCAAGGTCAATGTGTAAAGAAAAATACCTACAAGATTATAATAGTAATAATAATAATAATAATAGCAACAACAATAATAATTTTAAAGCCTGATGTATAGCACTAAGGTTTAATCTCTGGGCAGAAGTTTAACCCTTGGGGAATGATGCAGATGCAGCCTTCATCCTCAGCATGTTCATTGTGGTGTCCTAACGAAGGGAATGATAATGGAAGAAAAAAATGGAAGTTTGTTCATCAGGGATTCTCCATAAAGGCAAGAGCAATAGCAAGATATAGAGAGAAACACAGAAAGAGGGCATTCCAGCAGCATGTCCTCATCCAAATCTGAAATCTCAGTACCAAGCAAGGTGAAAATGCCAATCTCACCCCAACTGAAAGCCTGGCATCCCAGACTTCCATTAGTGCGCTGTTGGAGACAAGATGCAGGAGAAAACAGGTACTTCAACTCTCGAAGAGTTGCTGTTTTCTTTAATTCTGGTCCTCAGGGATTGAATAGTACCTGCAGTGTTGAGGGCAACCATCCCTAGTCCACTGATTTAGGCAAACAGCTAGGACAGTGTTTCTCAACCTTCCTAATTCTGCGACACTTTAATACAACTCTTCAGGTTGTGGTGACCCCACCAACTATAAAATTATTTTTGTTGCTACATCATCATTGTATTTTTCTACTGTTATGAACCATAATATAAATATCTGTGTTTTCTGATAGTCTTAAGCAAACCCTGTGAAAAGTTTGTTTGATCCCCAAAGGGGTCACAAAGGGTAACCCCAAATGTTAAGAAATGTTGATCTGTTGTTGGAGGATGTTCATTTAGTCCCAGCTGCCCAGACCCAAAATAATCATAGAGAAGCTACATTATTTGCAATACAGTTTGACCAATAGCTTAAGTGTATTTTTAGCTAGCTCTTAAGTCATAAACTAACCCATCTCTCCATCAGTCTGTTCATCACCGTGAGGTCGTGGCCTATTGGCAAAGTTCCAGCAGGCTCCAGTTGGGGTGTGTATGTCTGTCTCCTGCAGTGGCTGTATGGCTTCTCTCTGACTTTGCCTTCTTTCCTCTTATATTTACTTGGAATTCCTGCCTTGCTATATTCTGCTGAGCCACTGGCCAAAACAGCTTTATTCATTAACCAATAAAGGCAACACAAAGACAGAAGGACTTCCCAAACCAATTCACCTTTTCTGTCTAAATGGAAAGGAAGGTTTTAACTTGAACATAGGAAAATTACATATAACAATATAGGTATCAATCAATAATTACAGTTATAATATTTATATCTACTTTATCTCTTATCAAAACTAAGGAAAACTATAACTGTCTATTCTTCAACTCCATCAAAGACTTCGGAAGGATATAACATTACCTAAGTTAACAGGAAGTGCATTGTAAGCAACTTCCAAAACTCTAGAACTGTCAGAAATATCTCGCTGCCTGGGTGGTCACCCAAAGTTCTTTCCTACAACTGGGGCATCCATCTTCAGTGTCCAGGCCCACAGAATCAGGCAGGCTTTCCCATAAAGCAGGAAATTTCAAATACAGTTCTGCCTATATTGGTGGTTGTCAGTCACTTTCTTCTGTGTCCTGCAGAATATCTTGCAAATTCTTTCAAGAAGCAGGAACCCTGAAGGACGGTCTCACCCTTAGGCAATTTCAGCAGTCATTTTTTCTGTGGGTCCTGCATGCCAAGTTCATACAACATAACATCAAGTAGTCCAGATAAGAGCAGCTTCTTGCCCAAATGACTAGCAAACTCCATAAGGAGCCTCTTTAATGCCCATCTTCCTCTTGAAGTAGATTGATGCTGCCAGGAGTAGATATGTCTCATTGTCATGAAAAGTCCTAAGTTGTTAAAACATTTTAAATGCCATATTCTGAAGGTTTCTGAAAGATTTAAAAAATTCATATCTAAATGAAATATATATCTGGAAAACCTAACTAACATGACTACAAGCTTGACTATTATAGATGACTATCTATTAACCTATATTTCTTAATTATACATTACATTTATAAATGAGCTACACAAACACAATACCTTAATCAAGAGCAGAAATATACATATAACAAATTGACCTTAAATTTGTGTCACTAGATCAAGATCCAAATCAATGCCAAGTATTCATTTCTATATCATATCCCCTTTTAAATGTAAACAAACATTTATAAACAATATTTGAAAATTTTGGCATAATTTTCTCCAAACTGTTTCCTGACTTTTGTTGGACAAAGTATTTGTGGAGTTTCAGAGACCTTTTTGGTGGTCTTGCTCCACAAAACCACATTTGTCTGGAAGGAATCCACAGGTTCTTATCCTCTATGGAAACAAAAGCAGAACCTCATTTCTAAAGCAACATATTCTTACACCCACATTTTGAAGTCAAAACATTTTTAAAATATATTTTGCTTTAGTTTAGCAGCCCATACAATGAATTGTCTCTCTTTATTTAGCTTATTCACAGTCAAAAAAATTTAGAGAAAACACAATAATATACATAATCTAGACTCTCCGTGTATTTTTATCTTTACTTGGCCTATTTTTCTTTATTTATTTTATTCTCCTTTAATATATGACTGTTTATAATCTATCTCTTTAAAGACATTATATATTTATTTGCTTATTTATTTTTAAATCCATTTACTTCTTTTTATAATTAGTTCTTCTTTCTCCCAAGCCTATGTACAATTATCTAACACCATGACCCATTTAGAGGTCTTTTGCACCTGAATTTGTCTTTATTGCATGTGTATATGTAATTATTTTTTGAACAGGAGAGATTTTTAAAAAATGCTAAGTGGGCATGGCTAGGAGCAACTCTGTGGTCCTGCCTGCTTGCTCAGCCCAGTCCTACATGGCAGAGACATGTTCACTGCCTCTGAGAGCCATTCTCTCTGCCACAGATCCAGGTTTGCAGCAGGTCTGTGCCACTATTAAGCAGTTTGTAACATGTTACTCACAGACTCCATTTAATTGCTTGGCCTCCTGTAGAAGCCAGAGCTGTTCCTGCAACTAGCACAAACCAGGAAACCACCCTTTCGAAACGACATTTTTTTCCCGCTACTGTTGAATCAGGAAGACCTCTCTTAAAGCAGCTGCACCATCCCTGCTCACTGCCATCAAACAAAGCATATCTGAAAAAAAGGGGGTGTCTAAAGTTTGTTTTTTGTGTGTCTAGAATTCCTGTCCAAGCTCTCTCAGGTTTTATGTAGACTTAGCTGGCACACATTGGCATGCCAATCTGTTGATGGAGGCTGCTCATTTGTTCCCGACTGCCCAGACCCGAAATAATCACACAGAAACTATATTATTTAAAACACTGCTTGGCCAATAGCTTAAGCTTATTGCAAACTAGCTCTTATATCTTAAATTAACCCATTCCCATTGTTTTATATGTTACCAAGAGGCTCGTCATTTATCGGTAAAGTTCCTGGGCACTGACCCAGGGGAAGTCTCTCACAGATAAACCTGGGGCAGCCATAACGTTGAAATAATCATGAGAAAAACACCTTGGTTTGCCTTCTGCAGAGGAGGTCTAGGTTTGGTGTTTGTGGAGGGAGGCATTGAGACGAAATAAGCTTTACTGCACAGTGGACCTCCATTATTTCCATCAAAGGCACATCCCTAAGCTAACTGTCACAGGACTTAAGATGAGTAAATTCCGAGTCTGGGAAACATTAAATGCAGGAAACAGCTTTTAGTTCGAAGATGCCTGAGAAAGAGCTGATACAGATGCAGGGTGCTCCCAGCTGGCTGATGCCCAGGTGGCTGATGGTGAGTGTGATTTGGGAACTGTAGGGGGAAAGGCTTCTAGAAAGACTCACTGGCCATTTGCGAGCAGAGAAGCAGAAGAAAGTCAATACAGACGAGTGAAAGGAGTGGAGGGAGAAGGCAGATTACTGGCTAGCTATACACCACTGTGCTCCCTACAAAAGCCTGCAAGTCATCACCTGTCCCGCTCAGACCTGATTCCATTTTCTCAGTGTGACCTCTTCAGAGAGAAAAATCAATAAGTTGTCTGCCTCAAAACCCCTGCCTGTGATATTTTTTTACGGCTTATCATGGCTTTTATAAAAACAGCAATAAACTTCTAGAAAAATGAGCAATTCTAAGTATTATGTGAACATTTTCTTAAAGTGGCCGAGGGCAATCCTCAAATTGGTCATTCACTTCTGGGGATCCGATGTCAACTCTAAGATTCAGCTATCTTGGGGCAACTTGCAGGCTGCCAATTTGCCACGATGCCCATCTGAAACCAGGGATCGCAGCATGCCCTCTTTCTCTTGTTACACAAGTAAGTTTGATAAATATGCTCTAATTTCAGCATCATGGTTATACCCCAATTCCAAAAGATTTGAAAGGAGTTTTCTTATAGCATCTGTGGGGCCATTAGATACAGAATAAATGAAAAAGCAACAAGGCAAGGTAAGGAAAAGTTCTCAGTGGAGAAGCATGGAAAGAAAAGAAGAAAAAGAATAGGGTGATGTCCTTATTTGAACTCTTGGAATCACAACACAGGCCTTGTAAAGTTCCTTATATAGGCATATACAAGTTAGTGAAGTATAATTTTTCATTGTAATATAAAATTTATTTATTGCACTCTTCCAAATAGTTTGGTCAAACACATACCCTGTGTTTACCTACCCCTTCTTTCTAGACACAGTATTTCTGTCACCCTGTGAAATGCTTCCATGACCCATTACAAGAATCCCTGCCCTGCATGACAACAGAAGCCCACCATTGTTCTGACTTCTCTCTCCAATGGCTGGCTTTGAACGGTCTTGAGAATCCTGTCTGGGGAGCATTGCTTGGCCAGTCCTTAGTGTCTCTCTTCACACGCCAAGCGTTTCTGAGACTCACTCGTTTCAGGCATCAGGTGTCATTTCTTTTTCATACTAAGTTTTACAAATAAGTTACAATCCATGATATCTCTGAGTTTGGGTGCTTATAGGCGAAAAATAAAAATGTGTAGTTTGATATCTTTGTACATGCTTTCATTCACTGTATGCAATAAGGAAGGCGAATTCTTTAGAATATAGTACAGTTTCGTGAGGTAGGTATACAGGTAGATTTGATAGAAATTGCTACTCCCAAAATAGCTGCCCCAATTTATGTTCCTACTGACAACACATACTTGCTAGTATTTGATATCGCCAGACATTGTTTTACTATTAGGCATTCTGTCTATAATAGATCCACTCAATATTGGATGTTTTGACTTCATATTTTTTGGATATTTATATCTGCTGGTTGCGGGTCCTTTGTCATGTTCGTGCATGGCAAACATTTTCCTTCTGTATGCTACCTATTTAATCATGGCATCATCACTTACTGTTAGGGAATATTTAACTCTGAGTTCCAATGAGAGTAGATGCTATTAGTACATGGACCGACCCTGTTCTTAAGAGCCTATAAATTGGGTTATTGTATTTGTTGGTTTATAAAACTTCTGATAATAACCTTACAGAACTATCCTCTGCCAAGGGGAGTCATCTCATCTAGTAATAGCTGGAAGACACCCATGTTCTCTTCTAGAGAGGCTTCAATAAACACCTGACTGATACAAGGCTACACAAGGCCTGTTCCCTGTCCTCCACATGGGACAACCCTGAAGTTGTCATCTGTGCCTCAGAGACCAGACCCCAGTCGATCACATCCCTTTGTTTAACTTCCTGCTCTGCTCTTTCTGCCTGCCTTACATCCTTAAAAATGTGGCCGACAAACACTCGTCCAATAAATGTCCACCCAAGAATGGCCCGTTCCATGTGTGCCTGTAGGGAACCCGGTATGAAATTGGCTTTTATCCATTTCACTTTGATGCAAAGTCCTTCTATGCATCCTGAGAAGTCTTTGTGTAGCTTGTACCATGAATGTACTCATCTGTACTTTCCGTCAGGCCTTTATAGGGCTTGACATTTAGAATTGCATTCTGCTCCAAATGTAATGTGCACGATGAAAGTTAAGGGTCAAGGTTTATTTTTGTTTCTTGTTTTTTTGTATTTTGGTCCATAAATATGTCCCTGGGTCTCAGCATTTATCCAGTCTTAAATGGATTATAATAAGTATGTAATCAAACATTTATTTGTGTAACATTTATTTTCACTTTCATTTTTAATAAGTTTGGCGTAGCTTTCTGTTTCTTGGAACTGAATGGCCCTGGCTAATTTCAGGTCTTTCTCTTCTTTTAAATTTGGCTTCACACTGAATGCTGCTATATTTAACAAACAAAATTTAGAACCTCAAGTTAAATATTAATTTCAGATACATAGCAAATACTTCCTGCTAGTATAAATAAGTCCCATATAGCATATTCCATACTTGTGGATGAGTCTTGGGCTTTCGATGTTCTGTGTCTCATCCTTGTCACCTTCTTTCCTGCCTTACATCTCCCCTATGCCACCTGCACACAGCGGCCTTCTGAACCTTAGCTTTCCTATCTGGGAGGCTGGAATGGACGATTCACAGCCTCCTCACACCCTTCGACTCTCTTGTTTGTCAGGTACTGAAGTTCCTTGATTATTTTTTAAACGCCATTCTCCTTCAGAGGTGCAAATTCAATGTTATTGACCTGTCAGAACTGACAGAAAGGTGTTGGGACTTACTGACTCTCATCAGCAGTAGATTTGGGTCAATCGACTCCTCTTCTCACACTCAAAGTCCTGTGACTTGGTCTAAAGCTGTCACCTGTGACTAGGAGACAACTCCGAACTGTCAGACTTGGGTGAGATGTAATCTGTGATCTTGGCCCCACGAGGACTGATGTGGGCATTGCTGGGACCCCTTCCTCACTAATCTGCACAGGGCCATTTTAACCACTCAACCTCAGAGTGTTGGCATTGAAGGGTTCTCTCCCAGGGACTGTGAGACATACTTGGTGAAGTGGGCAAGCCCGCAGGGGAGCATTAGCAGCCCCAAACCTAGTCACCAAAACAGCTCTCCTTACTGGAAGCCAGGGCTTTCATAAGTACAGATGTTGTCTTTATAGACCCTTACCTGGGCCTCTTACACTGAATAAACTGAAAGGGGGATCCTAGATGGTGCCGGCACAGGACTTATCATGAATTCTTGGTGAGCATGGCAGACGTCCTGCAAAGACCAAGTAGCTTAAACCATGTGGATCCTTCGCACCTGTTGCTGTGTGTGCTTCCATTGCTGCAGTTGCTGGCTATTACTAGAATGAACTCCTTTTCCCGGTCTCAACACACTGCTGCTCTCTTCTTTGGTTCTAAACAAGTACTTCCTGTACTACTCAGGGCCCTCTAAACAGAACTCATAGAATAAATATATATGAATTATATATGTATGATTTATATATAGATGGTGTGTGTGTGCCTTACATGCTGTGGACCAGCTTGTCCAACAATGGCTGTCTCCAGATAGAAGTTTGAGAATCCAATAGTTGTTCAGTCCATGATGCTTCATGTCTCAGCTGGTCTTCAGGACATGTTGGAATCCTGAAAAAGTATGTGCTAATACCAGTGAAGAAATGCCTGAGCAGCAGGATATATGAACTTTTCTGTGAGAGGGAGGGTAAGCGGGCAGAAGGCAAAATCTTCTTTCTCCCGGGTCTATTATATAGGCTGTCCATGAATTTTGGCTCAGATTTAAGGTGACTATTTGGAACTCAAGTGATCTAGATTTCTGGTAGGTCTTCCCACTTCAAGGGATCCAATTAGCTAAAAATCCCTAACAGTTGTGTCCAGCTGTTTAGGTTTTTAGTTAATTTCAGATGTAATCAGGTGGACAACCCAGAATGGCCACCACTCTTCCATTCATCTCAAACAACAACAACAACAACAACAACAACAACAAAAAGAATTCTGACTGTATCTGTTTGTCCTTCTTTTTCTAAGAAAGTCACTCTTCACTCCTCAAAATGTGTGAGTGTCTCATAGTTGGGAGGACAAGAATAGTGACATTTGTGGATCTGGGATTCATGATGGGAAGACAGGTGAAACATCTTCTCTCCTTGGCTCATCTGTCTGCCTTTATAACTATCAGACTAGATCCTATTAAGGCAAGAGACAAAACTGCAACACTGGGGTTGCTTAGAACCAGTTTCTGTCATCTAAACTGTCTGCAAAGGGCCTTCCAAACATCCCTTCCTGTCTACTCTGCACCGTTCATGCTTCTCAATCTGTCATAGTTTTAAAGGCTCCCCCAGTGATTTGATTTCTATATAACATAAAGGGAAGAACATTACTTTCTGCTCATAGTAGAAACCAAGGAGTATGGCCGCATGAGCTAGAATTTTGTACAAAGATATACAAAATAATGATTTTTTATCTACTCTCCTTAATGTACTATTGCACATATAAGTATCTTCTATTTATCAACTAAAACAAGATTATTAAGTATTGGTGAGTGAAAAAATATAGAGAGCTATGCTTTGCTTGTGAATATTTAATCAAGTTTCTTTTTTTAAAAAATTGTTATTGGAAATAGATTCTTCTTTCATAGAATACTTTCCAACCACTGTTTCATCTCCCTCCATTCCTATCAAGCCCCCTCAACCTTCCTTCTCGCCCAGATCACCTTCCTCTCCATTGCCTCTTCAGAAGAGAGCAGGCCTTTCAAAGACGACATCCAAACACGACAAAACAATATACAACAGGACAAGGCAAAAGTCCTCAGATCCAGGCAACAAGGCAACCCAATAGGAGTAGAAGAGTCCCAGGAGCAGGCAAAAGAGTCAGAGATAGAGTCACACCAAGCTAACTCCAATAACATGCATGGAGGACTTGGGACAGACCCATTCAGGCCCTGTGTTGGTCATTTCAGTCTCTGTGAGCCCAAGGGAACTTTGCATAGCTGAATTGGTAGGCCATGCTCTCCTGGTGTCCTCCATCACCTCTGAATCCTACAAGATATAAACTGTTACATAAATTTCTAGATTTTAAATATGTACTCAAAAAAACCAAACTTTCTTGCTTCCAAATGACACTTGGAAGTCTGTATCTGGGCTCCTTCAGCTCCTTTGAGACAGTACCTCGGCGTGCTCTATTTCAGATGGATTTCTAGATAGCATATTTCTGAATACATTGCAATATATTTAAATTCCTATTCTAAAATTGTCTTTTTGCCACCATAATCAGGGAATTACACTTTTTACCTCGTTCTGGCTAGAATTCTTAAGCCGTGTATTAGTTACTCTCTGTTGCTGTACTGAAATGCCATGACCCAAAGCAACTTATGAAAGGATTTTATTTTTGCTGAGAGTCCCACAGACATAAGAATCTGTTCTGTGTGTGAAGCATGACCACATATAGCAGGCGTGGTGACGGGCACAGGAAGTTGAGAACTCATGTTTTTAACTGTAGGAAGTAATGAAGGACAGAGAGCAAACGGGAAGTAGGTGAGGTATTTTATTCTCTAAGGCGGACCCCAGTACTATGCCTTCTCCACCGAGAAAACCTAAACTTCTCCAAACAGTGCTATCAACTGAGGACCTAGAGGTCAAATACCTGAGACAGGGAGGGATATTTCTCATTTGGACGATGTCAGTTAATTACAGGAGTTTTACGGCTCTACTGGTCGAGAATTTGCTGTGGGTTTTACTGTCATTTCCTTTGTTTCATGCACAGAATCACAGATCATACAACCAATTTGTAATTATTTTAAGTCATTTTTATTTCTGAGGAAACAAAGTAGGAGTACACTGAATTATCATTCAAATTTCCTCCTTTGATACATTTATGTCTATATTTATTAATAGCAACTCTATTCAATTTTAGAAAGTGTATTTGCATATATATTTAATCTTCCCCAGAATTTTATAGTTTACAGAAAAAAGAAGTTAAATGTTCTGAAAGTAAGTGAAAAAATAATTAGTACTTGTAAGTCAATATCAACCTCTTTTTCAATCTCTGATTCCTTTTATATGTACATATAATATATTATATGCATATCATATTTATAAAATTATAAATCAAAGTGTCATGCAGATATTCAATGATTCTACAGCATATATTCCATTTAGTGGCACCATAACACACACATATGTCTATATACATATACATAAATCATCATAGAAACATATAAAACAATATATTAAGAGTCTTTTCACACATACGTGTGTGTGTGTGTGTGTGTATGTGCATATGAGTTTGAGGGAGCTTTTTTTTGAGAAAATATGCAGTGCCAGACACTGCATAAGAGCCAAACAGAACATTCAGAAGAGAGAAAGGGACAAAAGGCTCGTGAAAGGAAGCAATGAAACTTTATAAATTAAGATCTTAAAGTGGCTTCAGAGCAAGATAGCTAGAAAGGAATCAGCAGTTCTCTGAGAGGAAAAATTTGGAAAGTAAGGAATATTATGAGTACCTAGAGCTCTTTAATGTCTCAGAGACAGTAGTATGATAATAAAGTATGAATGTAAATAAGGAAGCAGGCAAAGGTTGTATGGAGTCTGATATTCTAATCTAATATCAACTTCTTAAATGCTGAGAATATTCAGCACTCTCCAATTAGCTTGCTTCTTCTGTTGTCAGCACAGTCTTTGAGGTGTGTTAATTCTTTTGAGAATCAACTTCACATAATGAACTTTACCATATAAGAACAGAATTTTGCCAGAATTTCAGATAGTTTCAATGTCCCCAAATCTCTTTCCATGGAAAGTCAGGAACTGTTTGAGGGCAATTTAGCTAGGACCTCGGTCCTTCCTGCACTCCAGAGGGACTTATTCAATTATCTGGTAGCTGTTTTCATTTGGCCATGACAAATGAGACTCCTTAGTACACACTATAATAATCTTTCTCCCTCACAGTTTATGGCTGAATTATTCAGTAAACCCAACTCCAGTTAATGGTGGAACAGTGGACAGTTCACAGGGTCCTCTGACTCACAAATCCAGACACTCTGGCATGACTTCTTCCTTCCCTTCTCTAGATGATTTTGCAAACCATCTACTTTCTGTCCCATGGAGTTGACCCTTTCTAGCCTGAAGGGCCACAATGCCAGTCAGTTGTGATCTCCATCTGCAATATTGTTCACTCCAGCTGGTTCTCCATGCGTTTAGAAAGTAACCCCCATTAGATTCATAAAAAACTGGTCACATCCTTCCTTTGCTGTGAACCCTTCACTGGTTCTCTGTGGGAGCCCACGGTGACTCTATTCCATCTTGACTTAAGGTCAGAGAGTTCAAGCTTGTTCTTGCTCCTCAAGGCCAATTAACAGGATGTTTGGCCAAAGGCAAGGTCACTAGATGTCTTTTTTTCTTCTTCACTAGACATCTTGCTCCTTGATTTAAGGCCAAATAACAGGATGTTTGGTGAAAGGCGTGGTTATTAGATGTTTTGAGAATTAAGGAGGTGAAAAAGCTTGTTTTTTTCCCTTGAGCCATGGTAAAGGAGCCTTTTGCCCTCCCCATTTTGCTTTGGATTTAAAAGGGGTATGAGAAATCAATGCAAGGCCATCACAGTTCTCACTGAGAGCCCCCCAATTCTATCATGTCTTTTAGCTCTTTCTTATCCCTCATCCACTATTCATGTATTGCTTGACAAGTCGGCTGGTCCTGACAGTTCTCCAGCTCGTTTCAAAGCACCAAATCCTCACCTATCTCTAAGCGGTAGCTTGGTTTTGGTCTTTCTTGCTGCCTTCCTACCTTTCATGTGCTCATCGTTGATACTGGGCAAGGGCAGCACCAAGGGGAGGTCAAATGCCTATCCCTGGTTTTGCGCACGGAGGCATTAGTGAAGGTTAATTAGTCCAAAAGGAGGTGAGAGTTTTGCGACACATTTTCCCATTGACCAATATCCGGACTTTCATGCAGTCTAGGGTGAGGCAGAGGTAGTAGGTTTGGCAATGTCAAGGCAGTCAAAAATATTGTAATTTTCTGGAACTTTTGTTTACGTTGTAATCATATCTTAAACTTCCTGTAGCAAGATTCTGCATGCTGCAGATTTGGTTCTTTTCAACCCCCCACTATTATTTTGGGATGAGGTTTCAAGGTTTGGTATAAGACACACAAGTATAGGATGGTAGAGAAGAGGAAATTGCTCTATGCCTTGGTTCTGGATGGGCTGTGTGCTGGCTAATTTTATGTTAACTTGACAGAGGCGAGAATCATCTATGAGTAGGGAACCCTGATTGAGAAAATGTCTCCATGAGGCTAGGTTGTAGGTAAGCCTATCAAGGATTTTCTTAATTAATGATTGATGTGGGAGGTCCCAGTCCCATTGTGAGTGGGATCATCCATGGGCTGGTGGTCCTGGGTTCTATAAGAAAGCAGGCTGAGCAAGTCTTGAGGTGCAAGCCAGTGAACAGCACCCCTCCATGGCCTCTGCATCAGCTCCTGCCTCCAGGTTCCAGCCCTACCTGAGTTCCTGTCCTGGCTTCCTTCAACGATGGACAGTAGAATGGAAGTGTAAGCCAAATAAACCTTTCCTTTCCCAAGATGCTTTGGTCATGGTGTTTCATTACAACAATAGTAACCCTGAGACGGACTGGTGTTCACTCAGCCTCAGACCTTTAAAATAGCAAGCTCTAGTCCTGTCTGAAATGCCCTAAGGCTATCCTCTTCATGTGACCTCTTCATGATTCTCCTGCTGAATTCCAGTCCTTGAGCTGTGCTCTTGGGTAGCCTCTTAGAGATGTGCTCCATCTCTTCAGAGGCCAGCGAGATAACCCACTCTTCTCAAAACTCCCTCAGGACATCACCACAGAACACCCTGTTGACTTATCTGTCTTGGGTTTTATTGCTTTGTCACCTGGGTGGAGGGACTTCCTTAGTTCCCACTCCAACATCCAGGAGAGGACACATTTACATGAGTATAAAGCCAGTTATACTTTGCAGTTCTTCTCTAACCCTCTCCAGGTGTTCTGCCCTGGTGTGCCAGTGCCACACGTGAGGAAATGGTCTTTGCAAAACCGAAACGGAAATCATTCAGTTACACACTTTATTTATTTTCTTTGAATGTTCTCTGTCCCTCTCCCTCCCTCCCTCCTTCTCTCTACCCCCCCCACCCGCTCTCTCTCTCTGTCTTTCCGTCTCTCTTTGTAATTCCAGAGATAATAATATTTTATTTGCCCACAAAGGTTACCTCCCAACGTGTGTTGCGTATTGTTTTATAGGTGACGAAGATGTATGCTTGACCTAAATGAAACTCCTTTAACAGGGATCCCTCAGCAGACAGAGAGAATGGTGTTGGGAAAGACAACAAACAGACTGAGTTAGAAATATAAATGAATACAGGATTTCGAGTTTAAAACAATCACATTTACCTCCTCACGTTTTTTCTTTCTTAGGCGCTAAAACAGGGATCTGAAATTACTCTTGTACTTCAGAGGCCAGAGCCTCTCTTGGCCTCAACGTGAAGTACAAAGACTTTTCTAAAGAGCTGCAAGCAGAGAATGTTACAAATTCAGCTTTTCCCAATCCTACCAAAAGCAGAAAACCACCTTTCAACATGTCCTAAAAATGTAATGCTTACATAGGCATAAACAAAAACAAAAGCAAAAAAAAAAAAAAACCTCCCCAAATTGAGCACTCACCGTGGTTTGTGCCTCAGCCAATAAAAATTTTCCAAAGCACAGGACAGACTTTGCAGAGAGAAATAAAAGCGCCTGTGACATTTCACTTTCCCCCGTGTTGAAGCACGCACAAGCCGAATGGGCTTCCCCAGAAGGGAAGCTCTCTTACACTTGTGTGCTTAAAAATAAACAAAAAAATTCCCCATTGGATGATCATCTGAAAACGTCCTAGTCTATAGGAAATGTATACTCTGACTTTTAAATGTCGACTAGCCTTGGAAATCTATATGACATAAACTTTTGCCAAAAAATCAATCTTGAGTTATGATTTGATTAGCAGGAAAAATTGCTATCACATTTGTTTCTACGTTTGTCTACCTCATGTCCTTTTCATTCATAGGCTGGCTGAGTCAAACCTTCTTTAAAAACTCCCTGAGAAAGTCTGTGACATTAAAATGTCCTTTGATGCTCTTTCACTAAGCTCTGAATATTAACAGTTATGGTGACCCTGTTCCCTAATGCGTCTCTGCAGGATCAATAGCAGTTAAGTGCCACTGTTTTACAATTAAAAAGGGGATCATTTTAAATTTAAAAGCTCATAGCTAATTTTCTTCTTGGCACCTAATGGCATAATTCATTTTTGCAAAACCTCATTGGAAGAACACAGAATTTTTTTTTTTCTTTTTTGGTGGCTTCACAGGAAGGGGCTGGTTAGCACCCCTGGTTGCCTCTGAAGTGATTTGTGGCCTTCCTTCATTAAGTTGCCAGCAGGGCATCCGTAGAATTCTTTCTGAAATCTGGCAACCCTCTGCAATCCTGGGCAAGGAAGGCAAGCCTGGCAGCTCTCAGTAAAATGGCTCTGCAGCGGCTGTAGTTAGGACTTCCTTTCTGAGCGCGCTGTTCACAGCCAGCCTCGCTTTTAGAGTCCCATCTTCCACGATTTCGGCTTTTCCTTTTGGCGACCTCCTCCTCTTCCCCATTAGGAACCTGGAGACATGACAGGTGGTTCAGAGCGGTGCATACATATTTCCAACATCTAATTGGCCAACATTATGCTGGAAATGTCATTCTGATCCTACCTCATTGACATTGCAGAGAGCCTCAGCTCCCTTTCTACACAAGGACAGCTTTCCTGGTTCCCAATTACGACAGTAACAGACGCATAAAATTGCGTATACACTCTGTCCCTGGGGACAGGCCGGCTTATAGATCCACAGTGGGGTAAGTCTCTTGTCTGTTTATGGGACTTACATTATCTCGAGGCAAATAAAAGTTACTGCCTGTCTTATATTTGTAGCTTGAAGCTGAGAAGAGCATGCTAATGGATTCCATCAAGATCTTTTTCTGTTATTAATCTACATAAAAAGTTGACGATATATACCTTTGCTCTCAAATTCTATCGATACTAATTAGCACGAGAAACAACTAAAGGTTGATAGTTTGCAGGGCGTTGTGCTCAGTGCCTTTTGTATATTTTCTCTAGCCCTTCTACCTTCACGGAATTGATATTCTTGTCCATCACTGACAGACGAAGCAACTCAGAGAGGTCAAGTTACTTGCTTAAGATCACAGGGCTTGGATATTGCAAATAACAATGATGATACCTCTGCTTTTAACCAAGCAGTCACTTGTTCCATTTGAAAGTCGTTTAGATTTAGCTGCGAATCTTAGAAATAGATGAAAAACTCACTTTTCAAACTGTATGGGATTTCAAAATATTTCCAGTACACAACTTACTAGAACATTACTGTCAGGATACTATATTGAACAATTTATTCTCTTATATAAAATTAGGCTTTTGTTTACTTTTTTAAACTCTCATTGGCTTATTATACCCATTATCCTTACTGCACCCCAGGAGTTGCCACTAAGAAAGGCTGGATTAAAGAACTCATTTCCTACGTTCTCCTCTTGGATCTGATAATTGCTTCTGTAAATATAATTTTTTTTGACTGAATGCTAATTTTCCAGTAAATAACCCCGAATAAACAGGGCCACTCTCATAGTTTATTAGGATTTGAAATAAATGGAGTATTAGGGCACTCCAGGGTCAGTGTTCCCAGAGAATATCATTAATTTTGATCTCGGGAAGTTTGTCTTGATTTCCCAAGCATGTGTGTAAAAATAATAACAGTGGGGGAGGAGGGCATTTATGGATATTACTGCATCTTATAGAAAATGGGACCGACTAATAAAAAAAAAAGGGAAGCAAAGTTGCTGCCTACAAAATTTATTCACCCTCCTTTCACTTTTTCTCCTTCCTGTTTCTTCCTCTCACCCCTGTACTTTCCACCCCTCTTCTTTTTGTTCCGTTTTTTAAAAATCTTTTTAAACTGGAACAGCACATTGTTTGCTTTTTAAATATATATATATATGTTTGCTGTACAAAAATGACAGGATACCACCCTATGCCAGCCCTGAAGGCTCAAGGTAAAGTCAGACACACCTTGACTTCATCTGAAAGAAACATGAGTGTTAGGGGAAGGTTCAATATGATCCTGGCTGCATCCGGGCTACATCCAGGCTGCTGGACTCTACTCCTGCCCCTCCTGTTAGGCAAGCGGTGTGGCTCAGATTCCCAGAGCTAGCTGGTGGAAGGAACAAGCCCCAACGCAAGGCAATTACTGCTGACATCAGGTGCTGCCTGGTTCCCTGCCCAGCTACACATCTGTCTCACGTGTTATGTGATGGTGTTTTTAAAGTCCTACCCCCTCTTCAATTAGGCAGTGTTCCTTCTCCACTCCCCCCCCCCCCGCCCCCGTTTCTTTCGCATAGCGACTGGGGTCTCAGAAAGGCTTTGTTGGCAAAATTTAGCAACTTTGGCGAGCTCAGTGGTTGGTGAAGAGGTTTAAGGCTGATGTTGGGTTTGGTTCCTTTCTTAAGTGTCCGACAAGGCCGCTTGTTGCTAGGACCTCTGTTTTGTTTATATTTAAAGGAGGAGAGAGTGCAGAGATCTGCTCTGGAAATTTCGAGGCTGTGAGTTCAGCAGCAGGTCCTTCTAGGTGAAGGGTCTCTGAGTGGCTAGGCTTCGCACTTATCTCTGTCTGCCTTTGAAGTGACTGCCTGCTGTCTGGTGGCTGTGTGCTTTCAAAAGCTCACCTCTGCTCATCTCCGCAGTAAACAATGCCTGCCCCACTTTTTTCCCCAGAAGTAATTATCCCTTTCCATTTACATAGAAGGGCTGTCCTCAGAATGGACATCAGTGCTGACTCCTTAGAGCTGTACTGTGCTGGTTTGGACTGCGTTCACTGCTAATTATGTTGAGTTCTCCCCCAATAGCTCTGGTCTTCTCAACTAAAGCACACTGTGTAATTGGAATTTACATTGTGTCATATTACACAGGGGTTATAACATGGCCAATTGGATTTTGACATTATGCTTTCATTGTTTCCTCCTTAATGGTGTGTGCAGGTGAAGGGAAGCAGCCGTGGATGTGGACCCATCCATCACCTCTAGGAGTGAAGGATGTGAACCCATCTTTTCGGGCTCGACTCCTGACAAAGTCATGCAGATGACTTGTTCTGAGTGATCAACGACCCCTATAAAGAAAAACCGTTAGAACGTAAGCCTTTGGGTTATTTCCATTCTTATATGAGGTATCCCGTGTTTATTAATTACTAGTTAGGTGACTCACACTTCTTGTTTGGACCAAAGGGAGCTAGTCTTGAGCTTCATAACACAGATACACTCAAGACCATTTCCTCAGAGAAGTATTCAAGATCTGAAGGAGTTTCCTGGTATCTGAGTCATCCACATATTTGTGGCTGCCGCCACACCACTGAACTTGGTAAATGCAAGGTTAAGTTGATGCAACAGTGTTTAGGGGATGTTTCTGTGTTAATGCAAATGTACTTTCATTAATTAGGATTTTAGTTCTAGAACCTCACAGGCAAGGTAGTAGGGCAAACCTACCCACACCATCTTGAAGGTCAGTCAACAGGTTGAAAGGGAACAGGCAGCTTGAACTATTGATTTATCTCTTACATACTTGAACATGTGTTAGAATCCTCCAAACTCGATGGTAAGAAACACTGCTCAGACTGGCTCTTTACTTGAGTGGATACTTTTGAGTGCCCTAGAACTGTCTGACGTTTACTCAGGGATGAGGACTGTTCAAGGCTGTCCAGACAAGGAAGACATCTGTGTCTATGCTCACACTACAACATGGCAGTAACTGCTGCACAGAACCTGACCTGGTGTGTGCAGGGGGTCATGCAAAAAAAGCATTTGACAGTGATCAGAGCAAACTTGCAGGCCAATGCTGAGCCCCTCTGAAGTTAACATGGCTAAGTAAGGGGATTATCCCTTTTTGTAGTTATGTGCAGCAAATCCAGGAGCAGAGAATTGGAACAGAGACGATGGCACAGATTAAAAGCCTGGCCAGCTCTTCATCAGGCCACAGACACAGGGAAGTGATGCATCTATGGGATGAGTCTGAGAAGTGGATTCCTACCTTTGGGAAATATGAACTAAAGAGAAAAAACACATTGGAGAGCTAGAGAGCACTGCCCTCAACAGGGAGGCAGAGAAGATCTACTTCCTTCCCCTCTTCCATTCTTGGCTGTTCTTCATCTTAGGTTTTGTTACCAAACCAAGTCAACTTTGCCGCATACTACGCCAGTCACCAGAATGAGTTCTGTAGGAGAGGAAGAGTTTGTTTTCAAGGAGGGAGAAGGTGGTGGCGAGAGACTCTGAGATCCCACATCCACCTGTCTGCCCTACAGCTTCAGGATATTTGAGAGGCAGAAGTAGGTGGAAGGGGATTGATTGGAGGTGACGATCAGTGGTCCTTAATTATGATGAGTCTCCATGTCTCTCCCCAGAGTGCACACTCATGAAATGAGGCTGTTGACTTGCTCCTCTCACTTCAAAGCGCCACCCTTCAGACACCTATGTAGGCTGGAACCAAAAGTCTTTGGCTTCATTAAAATAATTTTCAAGTCTGATAAAAGTATCTTGCCATTTCTGCTCTCAGGACCCAGGTGTCAGGGGTGACGTACTAAGTGTCATAGAATTAACATATTCTCATGCATATTTGAAATCATATAATCTAGGATTGCCTGTAATTGATAAAGCAACATAAACACTACATAAAGAGTTGCCATATTATATTGCTTATGAAATAAGAAAAGAAGCCATATATATTCAATACAGACAAAACGCATCTTAAAATACATATATTTGGCCAAAGCTTGGTTGGATCCAACAAGGAAAGACTAGTTTCTTTGGAGAGGTGATGTTAGTCTCTTGTCTTTATTGTTTACTCACACATAATCCTTTGGTTCCTCCGTATGGCTTGAATCACCTCTCACTTCCACTACTGTCTCTTGACCATCCTACCATCTTTCTCAATGCTGGCAAACTGAATCTTCTGATCATCAAGCTGTGCCGGGTCATTTCCTTTAATATTTTCAGTAATAACTCACTTGGATCTTCAAAATGTAAGAATGTGTCTTAGGGTAACTGTGGCTGTGATTGAACACCAGGCCCAAAATCCCTTGGGGAGGAAAGGGTTTACTTCTTTCACAGTTCCACGTTCATCATCAAAAGTAGCAAGGGCAAAAACTCAAGTAGAGCAGAAACCTGGAGGAAGAAGCTGATACAGAGGTCATGGAGGGGTGCTACTTACTGGCTTGCTCGTCATGGCTTGTTCACTCTACTTTCTTAAGGAACCCAGGACAATGAGCCCAGGATTGGCACCACCCACAATGGACTGGGTCCTTCATCATCAATCACTAATTGAGAAAATGTTCTACAGACAGCTCTTATGAAGGCATTTCCCCAATTGAGTTTCCATTCTTTCAGATAACTCTAGTTTGTGTCAAGTTGATGTAAAATTAGGTATCTTAAAAATACTGGGTTTTTTTGTGTGTGTTTATATTGATTTTTTTTTATTGAGATTAATATGACTTAGACACAGCTCTTGCCATTTCATTGAGTATCAGTGTTGTTTACATCAGGACATCTTTTAAAATGTTGGCTCTTTTCAGGCCATTTATCTGTCTACATCTGTCTAAAGCATACCTTTCTTGTTGTGAATGGGCCTCCTGTACTCATATCGAAAGTATTAGGAAACACAGATTATAAACTTTTAAAGCCTGTCTTTGTTCTCCTGTCTTGCTATATATTTGCTTGTGCTTCTAGTCATGTTGTAGGACAATCTACCACTATCACATTCCTAAGCCAGCAAAAGCTTTGAGTGCATTCTAAATATCTATCCTTGTACCCATAGATAAGTATAGCTCTTACCTCTCATCAAAGAAACTTCTGTTTTGCAAGAGATGGACACCATCAGAGAAATGTACCAACACAGAAATGGCAAAAAAAGAAAAAAAAAAAGGAAAGAACAACTCCGCAGGCTAGACTTCATGTCGACTTGCCCCAGGCTAGAGTCACATGAGAGGGAAGAAGAGAGCCACAGTTGAATAAAGGTCTCCACCAGATTAGGATGTGGACAAACCTGTGATGCACTTTCTTGTTTTTGATGTGTTAAGGCTCAAGCCATTGTTGATGGTACAACTTTTGGGTTGGTGGTCCCTGGTGCTAGAAGAAAGCAGATTGAGCAAGCCAGGGAGAGCCAGCCAGTGAACAGCAGTCCTCTATGAACTCTGCATCAGTTCCTGCTTCTATGTTCCTGCACTGACTTCTTAGGATAAAATAAATCATTTCTTTCTCAAGTTGTTTTTGGTCATGGTGCTTTATCACAGCAGTAAAAACCCTAACCAAGACGATAGCAGACCAGGAGCCCCAACTGATATACATACAGTACACCGATGACCACATCTAAGGGTCTGAAAACCTTCTGGCAGTGGGGTCAGAAAGATAGTAAGAGCAGAGAACCACAGCATTTGTTATGAGATAGTGTTTCTCTTTTCTGCAGGCCTATGTTACTAAATAAGTAAGCTTTCATCAGTAGTAGTATTGCAAATTGATCTCACTTGAGATTTGTCTTTTGCTGCTAACTTATTCTTTTATGAAGGATTTTAGCGATTCTTTCCCCTTTTTACCGTGTTAATTTTTGAAACATAGACATAATACCTACTTCTGAGATTACTGATGAATGTATTTACTTCTGAAAATCTCAAGCTCAATGACAACATGTTCTACGCTAGCACAGTGGTTCTCAACCTTTCTAATGCTGTGACCCTTTAACATGGTTCCTCATGTTGTGGTGACCCCAACTATAAATATATTTCATTGCTATTTCATAACTATATTTTCTACTGTTAAGAATTATAATGTAAATATCTGATTGCAGGATATCTGATATGTGACACCCAAAGGGGTCACAACTCACAAATTTAGAACCGCTGTTTTGGCTTGTAAAAAAAAAAGAAGGATCCAATATTATGTCATCACATATGTGGGTTTCTATTTCTAATTCATTTAAAGAGCTGCATTTCCTCCTTGATGTGGGATTCCCCTCTGTATGCTATGAAGATGTTTCATTACCATTGGTTAATAAAGAAGCTCCTTGGGCCTATGGCAGGGCAGAATATAGGTAGGCAGGAAAACTAAACAGAATTCAGGGAGAAAAAAGGCAGAATCAGGCAGACGCCATGGAGCTGCCCAAAAAGCCAGATGTGAGTCCATTCTCTTCCTCCAGGAAAGTGAGGACCTGCCAATGAAGACCTAATTGGCATTTTGAAGAACTTGATGGGAGTGGAAACATGGTGGTAATACTTCCTCCTAGCTCTGCTTTCTCTCAGCATAATTACTTTGGTTGCATATGGTGTGCCAGCGGTTTATTTTTTCACAATTAAGTCGAGTTTTATGTTATTTGTGAACTCTGTGTTATTGATCCATTCAGCAATGCATGAACACTTCCTGGGTTCTAGTCTTGGGTCTTACATTATGCCTGATAGGGACACTCCTCAATAGTGTTTAGATGAACGCATAGAAGCCAACCTTTGTGAAATGCTTAGAACCTAGTAGAGGCAGAAGTAGTTCTGTGTTTGAATTTCTAAAAGAACTGTGCAATGTTCCAAATCAATGCCTGGCATTAGCACTCTTTGAACTTTTGACGATGATATTGCATTCTTGGGACCTTAATTTAAAACTCTCTTATTCAGAAAGTCAAATATTTTTCTTGTTTTGGAGTTAGGGTCTTCCTCTATAGCCCAAACTAATCTCAAGCTGAGCACACAAACCTCCTGCTTCAGCCTCCTGAGTGTTGGGTTACCATGCATGTGCCACCACGAATGGTATGACAGTCCCTTGGCTTGCTGTTTAGCTTTCTGTGATCTTTTTAAACACTGCCTTTCTAAATACTGTATTTCTTTCTCTTTTTGTGAATCTGTATAATTTTATTTCTTTGTGAGTACAGCAAACAGTTCAGTGTCATGTACTATGCATTTCAGTTACTAAATGAACTTTTATTTTCTATTGAAGTTTATAAATTTTATTTATTTGCCTGTTGAATGTACAAATTCAACCCAATCCAAAGTTTTTATCCATATTCCCCCCTTCCCTCTCCATCTCTTTTCCCTCCTTCTCCTCCTCTTTGGTTTTTGAAAGAGGGTCTTACTATGTCACTTTGACTGAAGTGTAGGTACACTACTCTGTCCTTCAATTTGCTTCGTCCCTCTGTATCTGCCTCCTGAGGCCTAAGATTATCAATGTACATTACTACTGCTGGCATCCATTTGCTCCTTGAGTATTCTTTGACATTGCTACAGTGCCCTATTCCTGGTAAATTCTGTGCATTATTGGATACATAGGTAACTTCATTTTTCATATAACATCCAGTTGCTTTAGCATGAGTTGCTCCTACTCCTAGCTGTAAAGATTATTTGAACAAATATACCTGGGGCTGCTTTTAGGTTCTCTGTTCTGATGTACTTCTCTATGTTATCTATTTTTATTTTATTAATATCACACAGTCTTCAAATAAGATGATAATAATTTTCTATCTTTATTCTTCTTTTGTACATATTTTTCATCTAGCTTGTTTAAACCCCTACATAAATTTTAGAATTAGATTCTCATCATGTGAGCATTTTTTTTTACCAAAAGCATAAAAGAATTTCAGTGGAATTGAATTGAACATTGAGACCAAATTGAAGAGAAATACTGGGCATTTTAATTTAGGTTATTGGCATTTCTATCATATACCTTAATATTTTTAATTATTTTGTATTTCTAGGAGATGTTGTAGACAGCATTTTAATCTAGGTTTCTAACCTACATATATATATATATATATATATATATATATATATATATATATATATACACACACACAATATCATTTTAAATTTTGTGGATTTGTCTTATTAAATCTAAACTTTTCTAAGTTTACCTATTCCCCCTCTTTTTTTTTTTTGCTTAGAATTTTTTTCTTTTGAAACAAAGTGTCCCTGTGTAAACTGATCTGGCCTGACCCTAAATTCCCATCTTATTTTTCTGAGCCGGTGTGTGCCACCACACTGTCTAATAAGATTTTTACCATAAACAATAAGATTCTCTACATATATGGAATCTAGTTTCTTCTTCTCTTTTTCTGCCTCTGTCTTTTTTTTCTTCCTTTTTACAATAGTCAGAATCTCCTCTAGGAAGTTTAATTAAAATAGGAAACTTGGGAATCCTGACCACATTTCCCCCTTTTGCATGCTATTTAAGTCTGGGGTCTTCATCATTTTATTGGACCCCTATAATTGATGGTTAGGGTGATACATTATTATGAAGCTATCTCTCATATTCTAAGAGACTGGAACCTTTCTGCACTTTGCAACTGATTTAAGAATATACCTTGAGACCACTTAAGACTTAAGGCTATAATCTTGCTGTCTATTCACTTTGTTTGTTCAAACTGCCTTTAAGAGAACAATATAACAACCAACCTTATTTGTCTTAATTGCCCACATAATCTGCTATTAAACCGAAGCAAATGGATAGTTTTTTATTCTTTCATGTTCCTGACCTGGAGTCATGCATATGTGTGTATTTTTGTGCTCTGATAAGCATTTTCTGAAATCAACAAATAGGATGAAAACAGCCTTAGAAAGTAAACATCCACTGTAAATGCTGAAAATGTCATACAGACGCTACTTTGTGGTGGTATGTTTGGAGTACTGTTTGTTATCTGTGTCAGTTGGGGGTCATCAGAGTCAATTAAGTTTCAACACCTGTAAAACTCTGTTAAAAAATTTTTTTAAGTACCTCATTGCTTCCCCCTAGCTTGCTTTCTGTACTTGTCAACAAGACCACTGTCTTAGTCAGTGTTCTAGCTTTGTGAAGAGATCCCAAGACCACGGCAACTCTTATAAAGGAATGGGGTTAACTGAGGCTTGCTTTCAGTTTCAGAGGTTTAGTTCATTATTGTCATGGCAGAGAGCATGGTGGCATGCAGGAAGACGTGGGCCTGGAGAAATAGCTGAGAGTTCTACATACAAATCCACAGGAGGAAGAGAGATGGGGGGATGAAATGGAGGGGGAGGGAGAGGGGAAAGGAGGGGAAGGGAGAGGGTACTCTGGGCCTGGCTTGGGCACTTGACACTTCAAAACCCACTGTGGTGGCCCTCTTCCTCCAAGGCCACACCTCCTAATCCCTGGCAGGTAGTGCCACTCCCTGATGACTAAGCATTCAAATATGTATGCATCTATGGGGGTCATTCCTACTCACGCACCACAGGTGGTAAAATCTTTTGTTAGGAACAGAGAACCAAACAGACAGGACAGACTGATACATTAGAGCAGGCATCGGGAAACAAAGTCTGACTCAGAGCAGAGAGAGTGGAGGTAGGCCAGAAATCATAAGCAACGAAGAGACAGAAGACAGAGGAAGATACGCAGATAATTTAAATTCAGGCTCCCTATTGATCAACCTACACTCCAAGAGGAAATCTCTGATTTCTTTAATATAATGTGATTACATATTGGGAACACTGAGTTTATCACTAATGTGTTTGACTGATGCATATCTTTATTTGATAGATTCTAAAGTTATAGCTAATCGGATGAGTAAGAAATAAGTATGTGGTCAATATGGACTAGCTGAAATTAACCAATGTGTTGTTATCATAGTGAACACATTTTGATAATTATATAATTAAGTTAACTTTGAGTATTTAGACAATTCCTCTTTGCATATAATTTGTATGACTTATCAGTTTCACATATTTTATCTATTTTCTAAATTGCAATTTCCATGTTAGTTTTGCACCTACTTAGGAAGCATATTTGTAAGGTTTCTCTTTTACAGCATTGTTTGCTGCCCATGCTTCAGTAAAATAATTCCCCACCCACGTTCAGCTAAGCATCCCAAACTAAACTCAACCGAACAAATATGTACAAACAAAAAGACATGAAAGCGAGGGACTAGCTTGTTGGAAAGAAGGAAAGGTTTATTGGGACATGATAACAGGGTGATAATTGCAATACATTATATGTTTATGAAAACAGAATTGAAATAGGTTTTCCTGTCATCTCTCTTCTGAAAACCTGTATGTAATATGCCTTCCTGAGTGTTTGGCATAAGACATTTCAGCACTGAAGATATCGGGGCTGGAAACACTGTGTGAAATTTTCTTGGTGGGCATTTAAGTGTCTACTGCAGGTACTTGGCTATTCAGATTCTTTGATCATGTGTCAGATTTGTCATATTTTTCAATGAAGTTGTTCATTTTATGCAAATTGTCAAATTCACTGAGTTGTCACCAAATGATGTTTTTCTGATTTTGAAGCCTGAATTTTTTTTAGTGATTTTTGTCGTTATTTCAGTATTTTTGGTTCATTTTGCTCTTGAACAGTCTAGTTAAGTGTTTATTAGTTTGTTGACCTTCAAAGAATTTACCTTTGCTTTTGTTAACTCAACTTGGGACATCATTCATGCTATAAGTTTTATACTTCATGTGGAGTCTATTAGCAGAATAATGGTCTCAATATGAGGAGGTCATTTGTATCACTATTACTTTAAGCAATAATGAAGAGGGGAAATTTATTCAAATATCACCATTTTTGATATTTCTATTTTTTAAGGTTTGTGCTTCAGGGTTATCAATTCCCTTCTTTATAAAAATGATTATTTCTATTAATGAGACCTGCTGCTCATCACTTATTTAGCTATTTTATCTGAATAAGAAACACTTCCAGAGAGATATTTGCATTACAAAAACAATTTTTTCAGTCATTTTTATTGTTCTACTGTTCTCAGACCTATTGTTTCTGAGGAGTCTGTGTCATTGAAATAATTGTTGCACAGCGAAATTATTATTACACAGTGCCAGTTTTCTATTTTGATTTTATACCTTTGCTTCTATCCCTCAGCAGTTTTAACACCATATGTCTTGATATAGTTCTTCTTATTTGTCCTTTCTGGGGGTCACAAAATTGTGTCACACACTAAAATTGAGAGATCTTGGCAATGAATTTTTCAAAGGTTTTTCTCTTACTCCATTGCCTATAGAAACAGGAGCTATTCGTCTCAAAATTATCTCATTTAAGTGATCCTGGTTATTAGCCATTAAAGTTGTATGTTTTTTTTCTTTTACAGAGACAGAATATTGTTATTTTAAATGTTATATAAAATTTAATGATATATGGATGTTGTGAACATCCTGTTGGGGATGTCATCTCTCCCTTTCCTTCTCCTCTTCCTTCTCCTTGTTTTTTCCTTCTGTGAACGTCTCCTAAGAGTTTTGTTGCTTCTGTTTAATGGTGAAGGTAGTATGTTCAGAGTGCTGATTCTTTCTGGTTTATTTGTGAAAGAAGTTGAACCTCATGGGAATTCAGTTGAAGCTGTCCTCTTCTGTGTTGTCCCCAAATACGTTTTGTTCAGTAGATTCATTAAGAAATGGATAGAAATGCCAAACGACAAGGACAGGCTCTCCGGTGGCATTGTTTCTTCTAAGTTTTAAATAGTTTTCCAAAAGCACTTTTTCCTTTTTCACCCTCTCAACTCCTCTGGTAGCTGCAGTTTGTGTTTTCTCCAGAGGTTTATTGCTTTCACAATGTGGGTTGGTCAGCTAGAAAGTTATTTTTATATACTGGAAGCAGAACACTGAGGAAAATATTTGATAAAAATTTTAGATTTTATAAAAATTATTTATGTTTTCAGGGAGAAATACAGTAAAGAAAATAATAATTATAACTTGTGGTTCTAACGCCTCAAAAGAAACATTAGACTTTAGTATCTATTTTTCTATGTTTTAAAATGATCTATAATATGCAAATATAATTTAAAAGCAAATGTCTTAAATCTGGTTTTGAAGAATTCTTAAAATGCTTTTGCATGGGTTCAGGAATAGAAGATAAATTATGATGATTGTCTTAGTCACTGTTCTGTTGCTGTGAAGAGACACAAAGGCAGCACCCGGGGTGCTGGGGCAGTAGTTGAGAGCTATATTCTGATTCCCAGGCCAAGAGAGAGAACTGGGCCTGGAACATTTGAAACCTCAAATCCCACCCCAGTGACACACTTCCTACTCCAAAAAACCCACACCTTTCAACCCTTCTCAAATTGTGCCGCTCCACGATGACTAAGCATCCAAATACATGAGCCTTTGGGGGCCATTCCTATTTAAAGCACCACATCATGGAAAAAAGTGAATTTAACAATTATTTAGAGATAACACTGATAGTTTTCTTTTTTTTTTATAATTTACAACTTGCTTAGACATAATCATGTTTTTACAATGGTGTATGTGTGTGTGTGTGTGTGTGTGTGTGTGTGTGTGTGTAAGTTGAGACAGGGTCTTTTATAGCACAGAATGGACTAATACTTGCTATGTAGCCAAGGATGATCATGAACTTCATATTTTCTTTGCTCCATCCCCCCAGTCCTAGGATGGCAGTTATGAACCACTATGCTCTGTCTATGTGGGTGCTGGGGACTAAACCAAGGATCTTTTCTATGCTAGGCAGACACTTTGGCAACTAGGTTCATTGGGAATAGGTGTTTTTATGCAGATCTACACTGACCATGTTGAAACAGTTGAAGATAATTTTCCTTACATAAAAATATGATCAGGCTTTAATGAGTAGGCAAAAGTGTTGAGACAAAGAAAACTGCCACCCATTTTGCAAATGGTTAATGTATCTAGTTTTCAAATCATTTAAGCAATATGAGCCTACTTAAAACCTAATCACCGCCACAGAATATGAAGACAGATTAGTAAATGCATATTGGTAGCAAACAGAATAATTAAGTATCCAATCCTCTGCATAAAATGATGAATAAAATTAGAATTATTGCTTCTATTAAGTTGATAATTAAAATAAAAACCCTTAATTTGGAGCACATGCAATGAGACATACACTCTTGGGCACCACTTATGGGCACACAGACTTCCTCTTAAAGAACTTCAGCAAAACATATTGTAAGTGTTATGACAGTCATTCCCTTTGATCTAGCAACTCCACTCCTCAGAGCAATCTCAGGAAAATAATCATAAATAGAGAATTTTTATGCAAAGCAATCATCTTTTATTTTTGTTAAATATGGAAGCAATCTCAAGAGAGATGTTGAAATAACTGAAAAGGAATATAATTCAGACATTAGTAACAATGTTGGCAAAATTTCAGTTATGTTTTAAATGCTTGCATTTTAGTAAAAAAAATGGAAAAGCAAGACTTAATTCCATGCATAATATAAAAATGTTGTTATGAAAATCACATGTAGAGTTAATAACTAGATAAAGATACATGAGCTCTATTAGTTCTTGATTCAACAATCATTTAAATAATTGCTCAGTTTTCTTCTATAACAAACATGTATCTGGTTAGTAATTTGAGACAAAATTTTTAAATTTGATGTGATAACTTGACTATTTACAGTATATATTAAAAGTTATAATGTCCACATGAGGCCCAGCCATTTAAATTCAATTTCATTTACTTAGTAATACTCATAAACATTGTATTCAGGAGGTGGCAACAGACTTGTCAGAACTTTAGAAATGAGACGATATTAGAAAATAATGCCTATAAACTCAGCTACTACTCAACATGGAGGGCTTCTTTAGGCAATGAAACAAGAAAAGGGGAAAAAAGATGAAGTCTACATAGTTTAAAGAAGGAAAGAGAATATTTGTGGACTTTATGATGGGCATCTAGAAAATGAAACCAATTTTAATACACACAAACAACAACAACAACAACAAAACAGCCCGGGAAGAATCTGAACTAGTGTTGCATGAGATGAACATACCAGCGGTTCAGTGGTTCCCCATTACTCCAACACACAGCAAAAAAGTATGAGAAAACCACTTTTTTGTGAATAATAAAAATGACAACAAATGGACATGGGAATGATTGCTACTAGAGGCCCTTCTAATCATGCACAAGGCTCTAAGTTCAGTTCCTAGAATATATAAACTGGACAATGTAAACAGAGACTGCCCATTCATTTCTGGCCACTGCCCAGACTCGAAATAATCACACAGAAACTATATCAATTACAACACTGTTTAGCCAATCACTTAAGTGTATTTCTAGCTAGCTTTTATATCTTAAATTAACCAATTTCCGTTACTTTATATTTTACCGTGATTCTGGTGGTTTACCGGGAAGGTTGTGGCCGGCATCTGTCTCCTTCGTCAACCCCATGGCATCTCTTTGACTCTGCTTTCTTACCTCCTCTATCTACTTGGAATTCCTGCCTTACTCTATTCTGTCCTTTCGTAGGCCAAAGCAGCTTTATTCATTAACCAATAAAATCACATATATAAAGAAGGACTTCCCACACCAGGACATAATGGTACACTAGGGTAAAAAAAGAAACCAAGGGCTTCAAGACCATCTATCACTACACAAAGAGTTCACTGGTAGCTGGACAAGAAGAGATACTTCTCAAAACATTAACAACTGAAAAGTCCCAGTCAGCAAAGAAAGAAAGGGATAAAATATCTATAAGTAAAATGCACATAATGCTCAAGGCCTTGACATGAATTGGACATAAAGAATTTACTAAGTATCTAAATATATTCCATTTTTACTTAGAACTTCTAATAAATGTTACAGGAATGAGAGATATGTACTAGCATTTCTTAATATCTGCAAGCTCTATCTTATTCCCATACTATTTGCTCAATATGTATGTTTAAGGAAAACATCAATACATAGTTAAAACAGCTATAGTTAGTCAAATATTTGATATTGAAATGATAAGTAATTTTGCCCAAGAGAAGAAAGGGAAAATTTAGCTTTTGCTGTCATCTTAATAGACCGGGGCTAGATGGATTATTGACAATCAATGTGCCGTTTAATCTGTATGGGACTGATAATATTATACCCCATCTCAAATATACTCAAGATTGATCAAAAGCTAAAACCAAAAAATAAAAGCAAAAAGTGATAGAATAAAGTAAATCTTTATTTAGCAAAACTTATTTTACTTTATCTGTTTAAGCATTTTGCAACATGAATGTGTACCACCTTTTTGCTTGGTGTCCACAGAGATCAGAAATCATCTGATGCTTGGGAGGAGGAGCTTCAGATAGTTCTGAGCCCTCATGTGTGTTCCAACAATCTAGAAACCCAGGTTCTCTGCAAGAACAAGTGCTCTCAACCTCTATCTCTAAAGGTCCAATTGATTTACAGGGAACAAATTTCTAAATTGAAGTCACCTACACAGGATTTCCAGTTTTGACTGACAACAATAAGGAAAACACACCAGAAAACACAACTTCCAGTTTCAGATAATGAAACAAAAAACAGCTTGAAAACTCCTATCTTATATACACAATCTTCTCTTGAAAATCAATAAGAAGAGACCACACATATATGTAAAGATCTATAGGAAGTAGTAAGGGATTTCCAAGAAATATACAAATAACGAAGAAATGTGTGAGAAGACAGTTATAATGGCAATCAGAAAAACACAGAATAAAGAAAACTATTGTCTCCCAAAGTAAGACTGGGCAAAATGAGGGAATGTGGGGAACAGATGCAGCCCTGAGTAAATATGCAATGTTGAAATGAGCACAGCCATTCCAAGGACTCCACTCTCTTCTTCAGTTGTATATAATAAGGTGACTGAGTTTCTTGGTTGCTGGTGCATTTCCATCATAGTGCAGGGCCCACTCAACTCTTGCTTTTATTTCTTATATGTTTGCTGTTTCTTCATTCCCCATTGCTCAAGTCCTGTTAATCCTCAAAGTTGAGGGTCTTGTCAGGAGGGAAGATTGAAGTCAAGTGTAGCACTATGAGAAACCTATAAAATGAATAGCGATATACTCATAAGACCGTTAACTTGCCAATCTAAAAGAACAACCATATTCTATTGCTATTTAAATCTGCTAAGCTTCTGAAGATATATTTTATGTGTTTGTATGTGCTGTGTGAGTTTATGTGCACCATAGCGGTGCAAGGGCCAGGGAGGCCAGGTGATGACTTCAAATTCTCTTGAACTGGGGTTACTGGTCATTGTAAGCTGTTTTTGTGGGTGCTGAAAACAAAGCCTGGGTCCTCTGTAAGAATAGCAAGTGCTTTTGACCACTGAGCCAACCTGACGTCATTCTTTTTTAATCAAACATGAGCCTGTGATGGTTAGTCGTGTTTGTCAGCTTGACAGGATCTAGAATCAACTGAAAGTCAAGTTGCTTTGCTCACCTGGGAGGTGTTTTCTTGACCAGATAACTCTAAGTGGAAAGCCCTTCCATGTGGGATGCATTTTCTATTAGCAGCCCTGTTCAATGAATATGGGAGACGAAAACTTTCCTGGCCTGCCTGCTTTCCCTTTTATCCGCAAGTTCTTCAGTCCAGTTGATGCTTCTGTTATATTCCATCACTGATACTTGAACTCACTTTCTCTGGGCTTCCACTATGGACTGAAGGGGAGTGGGTCTATAGGGCCTCCAGTGTGAATTTGGAACTATTGAGGCATCCAGCCCTGAACACTGAACAACTAAACTGATTCTCAGCCTCTTGAGTTTGAGACAGCCATTGTTAGACTACCCAGATTGTATTGTGTAAACCAATCTGATCAAACCTCTTTTGTTGTATATCCATTCTATCATTTTTTTCCTCTGGAGAATTGTAGATGAATAAAACCAAAGCATTCTTAAGATGAAATAAATATAACTTAGAGAAAAGAGTGTAGAAGGAAATCACTGAAGCCAGAGGTAAATTAGGCCACGGTGTCTCTCTCCAGTCTTTTTCTTTCACTTACACATAAGCCTATGAATTTGGTCAGTCTCCTCCATAGTTGAGGATAATGGGATACTGGATACTCTGCTGCCTATCTTGGCTCAAATAATTCAGCACAATTCCATACTTGTTTGCCTACTTGGCAAGAGAAAAGTCTTTTTGGTTAATCAGATAAAAATGTTAAATAAGAGAAACAACATGCCAAATAGTACATTTATAATATTTCCTAGTACTTACTTTACATTATTTCGTTTTCTGATAATTAGAACAACCTGGCAGAACATCTTGTGTCTTTACTTTGAGTAGATATATTTTTACCCCTGTGGTTCCAGAAAGGCTCTACAATAGTTTTAGTGATGATTCAGGACTGGTAGGATATTGTATTTCCCAGAATTTTTCCTTTCTTTTCTTAACATAAAAATTAATTATTATGTATTTTCTATGTATGTCTGTTTTGTCTCCATGCATAACTGTTCACGATGTAGATTCAGTGTCTACAGTGGTCATAAGAGGACGTCATATTTTTTGTAGCTAAACTTAAAAGAGACTATGAGAGTTTCATATGGGTCCTGAAAGGATTAATTAAGAGGAAAAAAAATGCATCCCCAGTGTAGGCAACACATTCCTGCTGCAGGACAGAGTCTAAATGAGGAAAACAGTGCTACTGGCTGCCTCTACTCCTTGCAAGTGAATACATTTGTATCTGTAGCTGCCAAGTTTTGAAGACATCAGAAGTTAGTCTTCAGACTCCAATGAGGAATGAGGACCAGGGACCCTTCAGGAACCTTCTAGGCCTTCAGCATTAGACTAGAACTGAGAAGGCAACCACTTTTCCGGATTAAACTTCTACTGGCCTAGTTTTCAACATCCCCAACACCCAGAAAGCTATTGCTGGACCATTCAGAATCTAACTTTCTTTTGTTTGCTTGTTTGATTGATTTTGAGACAGGGTCTGACTATATAGATCTGTCTGGTCTCAAATTTACATAGATCTCCCTACCTCCCCAGTGCGCTCTCTCTCTCTCTCTCTCTCTCTCTCTCTCTCTCTCTCTCTCTCTCTCTCTCTCTCTGTGTGTGTGTGTGTGTGTGTGTGTGTGCTGTTTTGAGGCAGGGCCTTTTTTTTATAGCCCTGATGTCTGCAACTCACTATGTAGGCTAAACTGACCTTGAACTCACAACAGGCATCTATCTCTCTCTGCATCTTGAGTTCTGGGTTTTCGTAGCCGTACACAGCAATAGGATTTGTGAAAGGAGGCAGAGGCAGGAAGATAAACCAGAATCTACTGATTATAACCATTTATAGTCAATCCTTATATATGTGTATATATGTATGTATATATGTATATACACAGAGTGTATTAGTTCAGTTCCTCTTAATAACATTGTTAATTATGTTAACATTAATAACATAATAATAATAACAATATTAATAACTTAATATAATAAACAGTTGTAAATTGAGTCCATCTGGTTTCACCATAATTAAAGTGGAATCTTTTATCCAGTCTCTAATAGAAGAGCGTTTGAGTGGTCAGATGAATACTGGTTGCCACATACCATTGAAAAACATACCTGCAAAGCCCGGTGTCCAAAGTCCCATATATTAAAGAACAGGATACCATTATTGGGAGGTACTGTGGACCTTTAGAATTTAGAGCCCAGGCAAGTACTACTGGGGATGTGCTTCACATGATATTCTGTGACCTAGTTCATTCTTCCTCCTTTATTTTCTGACACATTAAATAACCATTCTTATCCACCTGCTTCCCCATGCTACCTTAACACAGAACCAAAACAGTAGACATTTCTACCATGGCCTGGAATAGCCAAAACCATTACCATTATGTATAAATATATATATTTAGGCATATATGTATACAGCCTTCATAAAGTAAAAACCTCAGGTATGTCACTGTAGTGATGGAAATGTAACACAGTCCTCAAGGCTAAAGGATGAACATCTGGCAAGATTGCAGTTAACAATGGCCAATAGTCCACGAGGAAAATCCCGACTGCCTAGGAGCAGAGAAATTGCTAACAGCTGCTGATTGCTTTTTATGTTTCCAATGTTCTAAAATTAGGAGGGATAAGGGCTTCATGTGTTGAGTTTAAGATCATTTTACACATTTATTCATTCGTTTGTTCGTTAGTTTGCTTACTTGCTTGCTTATTTATTTAGGGATTTTTGAGAAAGGGTGGCTGTTCTGAAATTAACTCTGTAGATCAGGCTGGCATCAGACTCTGTGATTCACCTACCTCTGCTTCCCAAGTGCTGAGATTAAAGGCATGTGCCACCACCACCTGGAAAGACCACTATATGCTTTTAAATGATAAATTTTGTGTTATACTTCAATGGAGCTTTAAAAATGTGCTTTTTAATGATAAAAAGCTTGAGTATCTTATTTATGTTATTGTAAAACAAAGTGAATTTCAGTGCCAAGGATTTTTGTAGTCATATAAAGGTGAGTTCACAGTGGCAATGCTGTCAAATTATCAATATGGCATGACATTGCTAAACCAATGTATGTCTAATAAAAGATCTTTAGAACACATTGGAAAAAGTGGCAAAATTGAAAAGCGAAGTAAATAAATGTGCAACTATTGTCAGAGATTTTAGTACCTCTGTTCAATCATACAGAACAAGTAGGTATGGCAGCAGGAAAAATTTAAGTTTGTCAAACATAAACAAATAGGTCTATTGGACACTTTTGTAATAATCCACCAAAAATGGTAGAGCACACATGCTTTGGATGTGCTCCTGCAAGTGAAATACAGAACAAAGTAGAACATATTTGGGGATAAATAGAAAAATTTATGGGTTGATTTGGGGAACTGGCTCAGTGGTTTAGAGCACATACTACTCTTAACTGCTCTGTGGGGTGTGAAGGTTCTAGTTTCAGCACCCATGTAGGGCAGTTCACAACTGCCTATAACTCCAGCTTCAAGAGCATCCTATGAATTCAGCTTCTAAGAGTTCCTGTACTCATGTGGGTGCATGCATAAACACACACACACAAATAAAGAAAAATAAATCTATAAAAATCTTATATATAAAAGAATTTATATAATTTTGATGCATTTTCAAAACCTCAAAGAATTAAGTCATAAATCAATAACAGATTTATAAAAGATGTCCATAATTTTGCAAGGTAAACAATATAGTACTAAAAACCAAATAAAAGAAGAAATTAAGCTAATTTTATTGTAGTAAGAAATGAACACAAAGTGTTTTAAAATTGAGATGGATGTAAGGAAATGCTTAGAGTATAATTTATCACTCTGAATTCTTCTCTTAGAAAAATTGCTCTCAAACTGAACTAGACATTAGCAGCAGACTTAATAACTTAGAAAGAGAAGTGAAAATGGAGTCTGATACATGAAGTCAGAGTAGAAATCAATGAGACAGAATGGATAAATCACAGAGGAAAATACATAAAATCTGTCTCCTCAAATATGTGGCTATAAAAATCAGATGTGGCAAGAAGAGACCAAGGAGTGATAAAAGAAACAGAAGCGGTGATAGAAAAAAAGAAAAATTAGAAATTCTGTAATGTCTCTATAGGTTATAAAATGTTGTTAGGATCTTTATACCACTGATCTCGACAACTTAAGCTACCATATTTCAATAATTTGAATGACATAAACCATCAAAGTGAACACATAGAAATATTATTTATAGCTGTTAAGGAGACAGGATCTGTAGTAAAAAACAAATAAATGGAAGAACTCTAGACCCAGGGGATATCCAAAATTGGTCAAAACACAACTTCTACTGAAGAAATAAAGTTTTCTATGAACTCTCCCCAGTATGTTGGAGTATTAATGGGGACAGAATATTTTCCAACTTTTCTTATAAGAATGTCACACTTCTGAAACCACCTGAAACAAAAACATTCTGAGCAAAGAATAAAGAGAAAAAGAAAATATTCATTACTGGTGAGAAGCCTAGTAGGCTTTATTTTAAACACTGGCAAGCCAATTACAAAATCCACAGAGAAGACAGAAGTCAGAGTAGTCTAAGAATGAGCTTGGATGGGATATTATTATTTCACTGTGAGATTGCAAATGTTTAGGAGCTATTGACATGTGTGTGGGACACACATATATAATCTCCAGACAAGAACATTGTACTGAGTATGAGGTATGTCTAAGATGTTTAGGAAAACCTGGCATATATTCTTCATCTATCTGTCTGTCTGTCTGGCTATCTATTGTATAACAATCATTTATCTTAATCATTACAGCTGTAGAGATGCTATAATATAAAATATAAACAATATGGATTGGATGTACAATCAAGCATATGTGCACGGTTATGTCTTGATAATAACATCAACAAAGAAACCAATTCAATGGAGAAAAAAGTTGTTACTTCTATAAGTGAGTCAGGAACTATTGTGTTCTATCTCATAAAGGAAAGGGGACAATTCCACACACTCAACCGATATAATAGAAAATGACTCAGTCGTTTCCTAAAATCAATGTTCAACAAAAGTATAAATCCCATTCTCATCCATTTTTGTAGACTATTTGGGAGATAAAAGACAATCTGTAAGTGTTGCCAAGTGACCGTGGGAGCTGTGTGTGCGATGGGTGTACTGTTTCAAATGTAGTCATGGTTTCACATGTTGAAACTGGTTAGCCAATGTCCTAAAAGTACATTTGGTTTATTGCAATTGTCAGTCATATCTCAGCAGAGCCTTTTTGTTTCTTAAGTGATAATTAATTAGAGGGTGGACTTGAAGCTCTAAGTCTATGCAGAAGAAGAAGGTGAATTGTTTCAATAGAAACACCTCCATCAACAAATGAAAACTTCTAGGGTGTTCTTTATACATATGGTTCCAGTTATATTTTCATCAATGGCTTGATGTTTGTAATACCACTTGTGTTCCAACAGAACAATGAAAGGCTTAAAGTACTGAACCCAGTATTGGCAGCAGCAGGAGGAGAGTGTTGAGAACGAATTCAATGGTCAGTCACTGTGCTTGTTTGTGGCTTAGCAGGAGGAAGAGGGAGCTTTCAATTTCAAATTTAGACCTGCAGTAAGGAAAAAATCTTGAACTTAGTAGCGGAATCTCACATTTCTGACAAATTGACATGTTTGTAGCAATGGAGCAGATTATCGAGTATTTTACAAAATCTGTGCCCCTTTGAAACTCTAGGCTGGGCTATCTTCCTTGTACTTTAAGAAATAACAATAGACTCGTTTCTCTAGTGGAGATGATCACAGTTGTGAGTTGACATGGGAATATACCTTATACAAAAGATACAAAGCAACCAAGCACGAGAAAAAAAGAAATGCCAGCTCAATCAGAGTTCAGTATCTCAATTGCTGGCACATGGAGCACACTGCATTCTGTCTGGGTAGCTCAGAGGTAAAGATTAAGAATTGGAGAGGCAAACTTGCCTAATAATACCCAATGGCACCATAAAGTGATAAGGTTGCTTCCCTCAGAGGTCTCGTTCCCATTGTCATAAGAGTTATATGGTATTGAAGAGAGAATTTTATTATTGGGCTTGTTTGAAAATGGTAGTCTATGAACTTTTGTTCTTCAGTGTAGGAAAAATGAAAGAGAGGCAAGAAACTTCATAAATTTAACATTGATGCATAGATAATTATGCACAAGAGAAATGAGTGGCAGATAAAATACATTAATAGTCAAGGTCATTATTTATTACTATCAATATTTTGTTAATAATATCAGCTCAAGTCTAAAGTTACTTCCTAAGACAGATTCTGTTACCTTCTTCTGAACTGGGGGATGAAGCAGCAAAAGCTTATCTTGCTCAAGGCTACATAGCAAATAAGTAGTGGGATCGGTAGTTTTGGTAGATATCTCTGATTCCATGTTTAGCACTCCAAGTAAGGGCAATAAACAGTGACTCTGTCTATCAGCATGTTGCTACCGAGCGTCAGTACAGTGTAATGGGGTCTGAGATGCCACAGAGTGTAAATCTGCCTGCTGCTAAGCCTGGAAACCTGAGCTTAACTAGGACTCATGTAGTAGATAGGCGAGAAGCTCACGTTCACCTGAACTCCCACCTGTGCCAAACACCTGTATATCCTTCACAATACACAGGAGTAAATACATGTTAAAATATTACAGATATGTAATGTAGAAGGGGGAAAACACTGAGAAAAATACGATGCTTGACTCAAGCAATGAATGAGTGAAAGACTTAAGAATGCGCTATTGGGGGGGAGCTCTTAACCATTAACCCATGGAAAGCCCGACTTTCCTCAGTGAGGAAAAAAATGTTAAGGCAAATGAAATATAACACTAATATTGTAGAAGTGTGGGGTGGAGATCACTGCACTAAGAATTTTCTTTTTCTTTAATGAAGACATATAAGCTCTATTTTTTTTTCTATAAGTGTCAGAAGAATGCTTTGGGTATTTTATCACTAAGAGGGTATGATGCAATACAACAACAACAACAAAGTAAACATATTTAAAATGATGGCACGAATCACCAGGTTATTAAATTTTTAAACACTAGTGGAGTTGCAGAAATACTTTAAAAGGTATGGGGCATAATATGTATTGGGAAAAGTCTATTCTCAAGAACTCAGATCCTGATTTAAAAAAAAATGCAACGGAGACAATAACAATGAACGGACAACATTCTTATCTCAGAAACCAGGAAACAAAAAAGTAAACAGGAATGAAGAAAATGCCTCACATAACAGATTGAGGGGAACTGTTTTCTGCTTCTCCTTATCATAAAGTTTAAGTGAATTTTAGGTTTGGGATGCTACAGCTAGGGTCTCTCTATTAACTTGCCTTCCCTCCACTTGCTACCATCATCAATTCTACCAATCAGTTGAAGACGTGATGGGAAGTTGTCCACAGAATTCCTTTCTTCTTTCTTCTTTGCTCCATAGAGGTACAACAGTAGCCATGTACGTGGTTGCTTAGATACCAGCCTCCTCTACTGCTAGGGATGTATGGCCATTGCTTTTGTTATCTCCCAGGAAAAGTGATTGGAGGCTACACCTGCTACTAATGTTAAAAGATATGAGACTTACAAAGTGTCTTTTATTTAGTTGTTTGGGAGACTTTGAAAGAATTCCCTGTACATGGTTCTTACCAAAATATCGTCATCTAACTTCACAGATTCTGTGCTTTTAATCTTATTGAAGACAGTGGATGTCCTAAAAACATTTATTTCTTATGGGACCCTGTGGGTTCTCAAGCCCCATTTTGGATTTATCTGTGCATTAAACTCCAGAGAGAACTGCGGGTGATTCTCATTGACATTTAATCTGGAAACCATGGCAGTACCATAAGGCACACTGGGAAAGAGATGTGGTGATGTAATAGCCATTAAAATGTTTGATAGGTTTTCTTAAACATACCACACCTATATAAATAAGACATCTACTTAGCTAAATTTGTCCTTCAGTATGAGATGTAATCTCCCCCTCCTCCTTACTAACGGATCATGGGTGATGGGGGAATGACAGAGGAAAAGTGCATTTATTGAATGTCTGGTGTGTGTCCAACATGACCTTGGGCCTTTTCACTGAAATATCAAACCCTCACCAACAATCATGTGCAACAAGTAGAATTTTTCTGTTTTCATATTTGTGTGTGTCGCATACGTGCACATCCATGTGATATATGTATGTGTGCATATACATGTATGTGTAGGTATAAAAGCCAAAGATTGACATCTAATATCTTTCTTTATATCGAGCCACCATACGTTTTTTGAAACAAGGTCTGACAATGAAAGAGGAGTTCATTATTTTAACTAGATTGGACAGCCAATGAGCTCTGGGTATTTTCCTGTCTCCATTGCCCAAAGAGTTTGAGATGTGTACCACCACCCTTAGCTTTTACCTGGGCACTTGAGACCTGAACTCCAGCCCTCTTGTTTGTGCACAGAGCACTATTCCTGCTAACCCATCTCTTCAGGCCCAAATTTTAAATATGACGAACCTGAGTGACTACAGTGTAACCAAGAGATAGAGCCAGGGCACTACCTTACTGCGGTCAAACTCAAATGCTTAAACCAGTAACTCAGGAGTTAGTAGAGAGCTGAAATAAAAAGACAAACATAAGTAACAGAGACTCTGACTGGATGGTCGCAGGAGACTGGACCGTAGCACTGACTTTAGGGAATGAAAGTCAGAAAGCATGCTGGTTCTGTCTCTTTTGAAGGTCACATCTCTTTCGGTCTGGGTGCCAGCTATTGTGTGTGCACTTCTATGGTCCAAACTAATAGTTGCTCCACTCCTCTGGAAGTTAAAAATTTACATAAAACCTCCTGATTTTGAAGATGTTAAGATTCAAAAGTGTTTCTTATAATAAAGTTATTTATTTTTTAAAATTGTAATGCTATTATATTTACTCAAAGCCAACCTTTTATGTCCATTGAATACCAAAGTAAAATATTTTATTGGGTGGCTTTAAACCAGTGTCAACCTCTGAGACAGTAATGATATCAAAATCAGTCTCTTTGCTCTTCGTCCGTGTTTCTTTCTAACATGCACGCTGTCTACTGGCCTGATAGAAATACTACAGAACCCCAGGCCCTTGATTTTTCTGTTAGCATTTTTCTACGGAGGTCTGGTACTCCTTCCTTGAGGGTTGGTATATAGACTTCTCTGTCTCAGAGAGATCATGGTGCTCAGTATATTAAGGAAGGGATGGGGCTGCTGGCAAGGACAAGGTGTCTACCTGGATCACTTCTTCACTCTTCAACCAGAAGCCCTGGGTGAAGGTGTCTATGCTAGCAAGACACTACGTATTCTGCTGTCAACCAGTGGGCACAGCAATCAATACTGCTGTAATTACTAAGCCTCCTCTTTGGCATAGCTAAAAAGGCAATCCAATCATGAACTAGTCCAGTGAAGAGAGATTTTCTAAATTCTTTTTTTATCCTTCTTTACATATTTATTAGGACATTCTGGGCTGATCCATGCGAACTGCCTGTGAGTAAGTAGCAGAATGAGTCCCACGGTTGCCTGCTCTCCCAGGACCATCAAAGGATCAGTGGAGATTGGACAGGGCCTGATGAAATACATGTTGGCTGCTGACTCTTCCAATTTTGCCGCGCACCTCTGTGTCACCCGCTCAGGCTTGTCCAAGATTGAGATATTTGCAAACTGTCATCTTCCATAAATATCTGCCTTGAGTGACGCTTCCTCCCTCCAGTGTTTAACTTTGAAATGTACCTGGTTCTGGCTCCTAGCCTGAGGAATTGCATTGCCTGTGGTAGGTGCTTAGCTAAGGCTGCTTCTGCCTCCTGCTGCCTGGATCTGCTCTCACAGTTTTCCCAGAGACCACACCCTTCCTTAGCTCCCCCCACTGCCTGTGTTCTTGTACCTCACTTCATGGGAACTAACCTGAGTCATGCTTCCAAAAGGGTATAGACAGATAATTTGCCAGAGGTATTGTCTTTATTCCAAAAGACACTCTGATTCAATTTACCAAAATGACTGTGGAGTAGCAAAGGTACCAGAAGTTTGTCAAATCTTTCCACGTGAATTTAACCTTCACTTAAAACACAATCCTTAACTCCCCGGCCCCAGGAGGGATTGCACAGCGTTAATATGCTTATAGGAATGGGGACTGTGTTTTTTAAAAAGATGCCCTTTTGGCTCTAGCCTCCAACAGGAAGGGAAACAGCGTGTGTTGATGACAAGTTACTAACCATATTCATTATCATATCCTAGTTTGATTTCCTTTTCAGGATTGATGTAAAAGCCCCTTGAAGCAGCCCATACGACCACCACACAAACAAAAGCAGTGCACTTGCACACAAATGTTGGGATTAATGTAAGCACTAAGATATCAAATTCAAATCTCCAACTGCAGAAGGATCCCAACATTAGTGGAATTACTCCTTATTAGAAATGAATATGTGAAGATTACAGGATAATCAAGCCTTTGCAATTATTAATGTATCTGATCATATTTCCCATGCATAATTTATCTGGAAGAGGTTTAATAACTTAATGTAGGATTATTATTTATATATTTTGATTGGAGGGACTTTAAACAATAGGATTAAGAGGTATTCTAATACTCAACATAACCTCATATTCAAGACACACAAACAACATAATTTTGCATATATATTTAGCCACCTTATTTTTGCTCCAAAATTTTTCAGTGTTTCAATTTATGAACAATTGAGAATTATTTTAAATCTAGTGCTAACTGAATAGATCATCTCTGCAAGTGAATGGAGAATGGCAAGATTATATAATGAAAAAATTTATTTATGCTAGGTATACTAAAGAGTAGTATGCTACAATTTCTGACTTGCACTGCAAAACAAAGAAAAAATTGCATCACTATAATATCTTGTAATATGCCATCATATGATATTATACTGTACTATACAACAATGTTGGTTTGATTTCCATTGGAATTTTCAACATTCTCCATAAGAATTTTAGTTCCTGAGGAGTTTGATCAGCATGCAGTATATTTTATCTGTGAGTCTGATGATAAGGATTCTAAGCCTATATTTTTAGTACATGATTTTATATATTTACTCTCTTTCAAGTGCTTTTAAAATACTTTGAAAGATACGATGACAGATTTTGAATAAGCAATGAAAGGAACTTGATTCTTTCCTTGAATATTATACTATAATTTAATTATGTGTTATAGATAATTATGAATATCGGTGGTAAAGCGTTCATAAATTTAATTAATTTTCACATATCTCAATAATTTTGGAGCTCTAAAATCATATTTAATTAAAATTTTCATAATAAAATTTAATTTTCTTGTGCTAATTCTGCTCATAGTAGATATGGTACAAATGAAATCCCCAATAATTCAATTTTATTCACAGGTAGATTTTGGAATTTCTCTAGTCTGAGCAAGTACAAGTCACTGAATAAAAAAAAAAATTCACAAAATTTATCTCATTTTTTTCTTCACAATAATTCATATGAGAGTGTCTGTTATTCTTATTTGTATGTCATTGACCATTAAGAAGATGGGACAATGGTAAGACGCCGCCAAAGGAAAAAGACTAACTTCTCTTGTTAGAAGGGGAGGTGACCCCAGACAGGCTGTCAGGACCATACCTCTGTTTTCACACATCCTGGTGAGCCTCATTTCTTACTTTCAGGGAATCGCCTCATCATTATGCTGACTCAGCACAGCACACAAACCCAGCATTCTGTGTTACTGATATTTATTTTTAGTATGAATCACACTTGAGGCTTTCTAGGGTCTGTATAATTATCTCTTCAGGATCTTTGGTTTGTGATCTATGGTGGGCCTAGACTATTAGCTTTTTCTAAAGCCATTAGGATATAGACTATCAACAGTTAGTTTATAAAATGCTAGAGATGAGCGGTGGGCATTATCCTTGGTTCTTCGATATATAGGAACAAAGTTGCATGATGGCCTTCTGAGAGTGTTAGAAAACAGTTTCCTATGCCAGATCATTGATAATCAGTTGTCATGGAGAGCTTACATTGCTTCTGAAATCTCTCAACTCTAAAGATTATGTATCTATAGAACTTACAATAAAACTTACATTCTTTCCATTCTTTTAGCAATACTTGCACCCATGAATTCTCAAACCATTTCTCAAGCAGTTGACTGGATTTCCTAAATTACTGATTTGAATTTCCAGTAGAAATATATACTTAAAATATTTAATCTTAATTTATTTTCCCGGGTTGGAGATAATAATGAATCTTCAGAAATGTTGGGTAAATTTCTACAACAAACCAATAGGAAACCCATTAGATATGATCTTTTTGGTTATTTATGACTTTAAATTTAATTTTGACTAAATTTAATGTGGAGCTTTATATTATAGAAGGGGTGTATGTCAACTCAATGAATGATTCACACCGATGAGTTAGCCACTACTAAATACTGCTTGACTATATTCCTTAGCTACCTTCTATTTAGTGCATTCTATTTTGCTGTCCTCATTAGCAGAATTTCACTGCCATTTGGCAATCACAATTTCCAGTTTTCTTCTCAGGAATTATTTAGATAACTTCCCCAAACTTGGATATTTTGTTTCAGCTTGAAAAGTCAAATAAAGCTGAATTTGGTGGTGCATATCCTGTATTCCATCACATAAGAGGAAGAGGCAAAATGAACATGAGGTTCAGGGCAGTCTAGGCTGTACAGTGAAACAAAATCTAAAACTGTAGAGATAGTAGTAGAAAAGGACAATATATCTCTTTTCAATCAAAGTAAGGTTTTTTTCTCTATACCTTTAATTTTTATTCAAATGTGTCATAAAATATCAAAGTAGAAAGACTCATACAAACAAGTAATATTCAAGTAGAGCACAGACATAGTTTTTGTTTCAAATTAAATGCTGTTTGTCAGCTTCATTCAGGTTTACCTTAAAATGTATGACAAAATCACCAAAAGCTAAGTTGTCCAAATGTAGACACTTGAATAGAAACATTTTTTTTCCCTGCGTTTATCACCTCAGGAGGCAGTATAGCTGTAGGTAGTGTTAGCTACTCTCCTCATTGCTAGGACCAAACCTGACAAGGAGCAACATAAGAAAAGAATGGCTATTTGGGCGAATCAGGAAACTGAAAGATGGCAAGAAGCAGGGCTGTATTATAAGCCCCAAGCCCTGCCTCTCAGAGATCTACTTCCCCTATTTAGGAACCAAATACCTCCCATCCACTTTATTCTGCCTACAAAATTAGTCTATTATTTATTAAGTCAACCTTATTCAAATATCCAGGATATATGCAGAATATAATCATGTATATTTTACTTTCATTTATTTATTTTTGCCAGAAAAATATATCAATTGTTTCTAGCCTAGGTCTTGTTCCTCTCTGAAACCTTACAAGCCATGCTTTTGGAATCCATATATCTATTGAGAGGCATTCTAGTCTCCCGAACTCCCGTGAGATGGCCCTTTAAGTTCTGTTTACATCATTTTAAGGTTTCTCTAGCCCCAAACTCCAAACTCTTCTACATGCCTCCCACCAACCTATTTCAAAGGTCTAGGAAATCTAGGGACCATATGGTCATGCCTTATCACAGTAATGATCTCACACCTGGTACAAATTGTATCGATTATTTTTATTTATATTTTTTTGTGTGAACAAATACTCAAGAAAAGAAAATTAAGGGGTGGGAACACCTCTGAACTATGGCAATAGAAGCACAAGGCATCAAATCCAGGAAGACTAGGGAGAGAGAGAGAGAGAGAGAGAGAGAGAGAGAGAGAGAATAAGCCTCAATGAATGCCACACAGAGATCCACTTCTGCAATTTATTTCTCACTTCCCAGTGACCCATTTCCTTCACTTAGGCCCCATGTCCTAAAACCTCCAAAGACCTCCAACACAGTGCTATGAGCAGAGAAAAAAGGGTTCAAACATAAATGCCCGTGTTGACAACCTGCGTTCACACCTGAACAGTGAGTTAGAATATCTCAACCCAAAGAAAGTGTTTATTACCAATAAGTTCAATAAAGTAATGGAATCCGTGGAAGAATATAATGGAATTCCAGAATAAGTTGAAATTTCTTAGATACTGTTCCCTCACCCTTTTAAGGATCGTATTTCAACTTCACTTCTTACCACTGGCGATCTTTGCAAAGTTACTGCTCTGTGAAAGGTTTTCACTATGTGTCATGGTTGATGAGTATGAGGACCACTCAGTACAGTTCTCCACCCCAAGGAAGTGACATGTTATTAGCGTCATGTTATTAATCTTGAAAAAAACTGAAATTCAATAGCGCAATTGTATATATCCATATCTTACATATGTATATATATCTGAAGGGTAGATATTGTAAATCTATGAACTGACCATACTCTGCTCTGTATGTGAAGGAGATGGGGTTGGGGGAAGAATTCACTCCTCTTAGTACAACATTTGATACTGACTTTGCACAGAGAACCTTCTATGCATTGCTGGTATTTGGAAATTTCATCGGCATATCGGCTACCTGGTTTCCATCGTCAAGATGGATCCTGACTGTGTGCCAAATAATGTTTAGGGACCATGAACTCTATTAGGGTTGTTACCCCTGAAATGATTAGTAAAAATATTGCCATCAAATAAACTGTCCCTTACTTTTATATGAAATTCTAAATCATCAGTGTAAATGTTTGAGAACTGCTGAACTTGAAGGTAGGAAATGGACCCAAAGAACCCTAAAGCTCCTTCCTGCTTGATGGTGTGAGACATGTGTGCCTGGCCAGAATTCCTTTGTTCAGTTTATTCTTCTTACACAAAACCAGAGGTGGAGTCTTTACAGAGCATCTTCTAACTGTGCCCTGTACACGCTGATGTCGGTCTTGCTGTAAACAGTCTACTCCACAAAAGCAGGTTTGTGTCACTGTCTCAAAATAGGTGCTCCTGCTGGGTATGGTGGCACCTGCCTTTCAATCCAGCACTGAGGAGGCAGAGGAAGGAGGACCTTTGTGAGTTCCAGGACAAACAAGGGCTACATAGTTTGACCCTGTTTCAAATAATTAATTGATTCAAATTACATACCCACTTCTCCCTTCAGATGAGTGGACTTCGGGTCTGTGTGCAGAGGCACGTTCAGGTATCAGCCAGGACTCACACATGTACTCAAGCATACCTTTTCTCCTCTGAATAAAACAAGTTTAAAGGGCTAGCTAGAAACTAAGTTCAGGGCGATTGGAGGAAGGAATTCTTACCCTCAGAACACAAGAAGGACCGATAAGTGGAGTGAGTGTCCAAAAAAATTAAATTTCAAGCAGCTATTTGGCTATCATCTTGGTTAGTCTTGAACTTTTGTTTTTTATTTCCTTTGTATTTTTTCCTGGGCTATTTTCTGACTTGTGATGAAAATAAACATAAAAACAGGGACTACAGATATAATGTAATATTTTTCTAATGTTTTCAATTAAGCAGCAGCTGCTGTTACCAAGCTGTCATCGCTGTTGCTATGGGGCTTTTGTGTGCTTGCCAATGTGGGATGGCTACTTTACTATAGTCTTCCTACTGCCGTGGCTGTTACGTCGTCTCTTAGTTAACCGTCTTAATCTAATAGCCTTGGCGTGCAACCGCCATTTTTTTTCTACCAACCCTACACGTGGTTGATAGTGCAAGGTCTCCAAAACAATCGGGGGTCTCAGGGAACAGATTTGACTGTGAGACAAAAAGAAAACGCAGAGCCTCAGAGATTCCGCTCATGGCACCCAGTGTGGCAGACCAGAAAGCTGGGAAACTGGACTCTACAGGAGAAAAGACCTCATCAAAGAGTACTGAATATGCACATAGCTCAGCTGTTTGGAATGGTGAGTACAGTAACTTCCCTGTCCCCTCTAAATGTTTTCTCTGGAGTACATGTAACATGTCTGGTGTGTATGAATTCCAAATGAGAAAATTACTACTTTTGTGAAATATTCTTATTTCTCTGGTCCAGTTTTTTTTTTTTTAAGTTCACATTAACTGTGTAATATAATGAGATTCATTATGGCATTTCCTATCATGAAATAATACTTTGACCATGGTCACCCAGTCTTTTGTCATACCCCTATATTTCACTTCCGTTTGCTCTCCCTGCACCCCCAGGTTCCACTTAGAGAGAGCTGGAGACATGTCTCCATGAAACTGGATTGCTTTTCCTAACATCATGATCTCCACTTCTTTGGTGGATGTCCGAAAATTAATCCTTTATGACTGAATCAAACTCTGTTGCGTATGAAACAGTAGGGTTCATTTTATGGTTGATTTCCTTACATTGTTTGCCTTCTAATTTGAGTATCACCTTTGGTTTCCTTGTATTCCCCCTGGGGTCTTCTGTACTGGGTGAACACGGTCCTGTGAGCTTTCAGAAGAGGATGTATTTGTGCAGATTTCAGTACAGGTACTGTTCTAGGTTTCTCGGTCTTCATCGTGTTTTGGAGTAGCTCTTGATCTAAAGGTGTAGCTGAAATGGTAGGATACTTGCCTGTCATAGCATGGGTGACGTCTTAGGTCAAATCCCAATACCCAGTACAAGACAAGGGAGAGTAAAAGCAACTCCTATACATTTTATAGATTGGCTTTTCAGTTGGAAAGCACTTGAAGACTAATATAATTCAATACTCAATCCTTGTATTAAAAAATAGGTCTTCATTTGAACTGTTCACTGATAGAGTGATAATCCTAGAAACTGTTTACTGATCATTTACTAATTACATGGCAGATTGTGAGTATGAAGTAAAGCACCATCAGGTAACACACACACTGGGACTGTTTGTTACTAAGCAATGGCTTACATATTTTACTTACTACTATTGCTCTTTCCGTTATGGTCCTCTGTCTTTTCTTCATATTTGTGCACATCTCATCGGTTAACAGATTTGTAAGTCTTTTGTGTGTTTAATTTTTATGTAGTAAACTCATGCATCAAATCTTACAGATGATCTGCAAAGCAGTATAATGAATTTAGAGACGATCAAAATAGGCACTGTAATTTATGCCGAAGTTCAGCTTCGTAGGAGAGCCAAGTTCACTACTTGCAACTTCACAAATGGTAATGGTCTAGTTTCAAGTCTCAAGTTTCTTTGTGGGTTAAATGAGTATGGTGGTGTACTATTTGGGGTACTCAAGGAACAGACCTGATAGAAAGAAAATATGTACAGAATAAATATAAAGAGAATGGATGTATATAAAACATGCTCTCACATATACACAATTATTAGAGTTGCTTACAGCTTGTGATTTGGGTCGTCCAACAGAGGTTGTCTCACAACAACGCCTAAGAATCTTGTAGCTGTTGAGTCCATGAGACTGGATGCCCCAGCCATTCCAATTTGGTGCTGGAGTCCTGGGGAATTCCCAGAGAACTGATAGTGTTCAGTTTTCTTTGAGATACTGAAGAAGTAGGTTCTGATACCGCCAAAGGATTGAACGCTTCCGCAACAGCATGCATGGATTTGCCACCGAGAAGGAGCTTAAAAAAAAAAAGAAAGAACCAATGTTCCCTCCTTCCATATCCTTCTTGTGGGTTGTACGCAGATGGTTTGGTCCACATTTAGAGTCTCACCACTTCAAGTAATCAGTGAATGAATACCCACCATAGGCATTGCCAGGAGCTTAGATTCTAGTTGATTCCAGATGCTTTCAAGTTAAGAAGCAAGATTGGCCATCACAGATTATATCTTGATATTATTATTATTATTATTATTATTATTATTATTATTATGTTTTAGAATTGGGAAGCCTAAAGAAAGAATGTGTTGAACACTTTTAGACTGTGAAACAAATATCTTATCTTCTGTTTTCTATTTCCCCTCCCTTCAGGCACACGGTGAAAAAGAAGTTCGAGTTCACTGAAAAATTTGACATGGTTGGTAGGATATGAGCCAATTCAGGGACTAGCACTACTGGGAAGAAGATTTAAGACGTGGAGAACGATTTTCAAAAACTCTCTGTCTTCTACGTACTCCACAGTGTTCTAGATGGCAGTCTTCAATGAAACTAGTTTCATCTCAAGCGTCCCAGTGGTCACTGGTAGCACTATTTCCTGTGCTGTGACTGGGCTTTCAGACTCGCCTGGGACGAGTGACACAACTGGAAGCCATGCTTGGCATGGATGCTTGAAGTGGAGGATAACAGGACACAGAGGTTCTCAGGTTTACAACCAAGGGTGCTGAGTCCTCTTTTAAACCAACATGGTAATGGGAACCCAAGGAAGAATGGTGGCTCCTTTAAGTCTGTCCAGAAAGGTTAGGGTAGCAGTTGCAGTGTTAGCTGCAAAGTTCTCTGTTTTCTGCTTCTACAGTTATTGAGAACTAGTTCAGAAGACAGTATAGATATGTAATCCCATAGTTCAGACAAAGAATTAGAAAGAAGACTTGCAGCGTGAGTATAGGAGATGCCATTCAGGACACCTTTCACTAAATTATCTAGTGCTAAGGGCAGTTGGTATCAAGTTCCTTGTAGCTGGGGTTTAGAACCTACTTCAGCTATTGTCAGTAACTCAGTTCATCGTGAGTCCAAACATCGATAAACATAACAGCTCAACACAGCATTTTTTAAAAAGGTTATAAAGCAAATTTTGAGAATGAAAACAAGGGTACCTAGGACTCATTCAGGAATGGGGTAAGAGTTAATATATTGGTCCTAAATTGAGTGCTGCATCAGTTATGATGATATGTGATTCATCAATTCTACTTACTGAATTTATATACCATGAACCAGTGTTTAGGGAGTCCCCCACAAGGAGTACAGGGGCCAGGCTATCACCCAGAAAAAGATCCGGTCACTCACCCCACAGTTCTGTTGCTCAGCTAGGAAGAGGGTGCTTAGCATTGACCACCCTGTCCTTTCTCCTCTGCATGCCTACAACAGAGGATCCAGCTCAAATCCTTCTATAAACAAAGCCTGCACTCTGCAGAGGGAAAGTACCAGAATGGGGAACAAGCTCAGTCACGCTGTAAATGAAACAGTTGGTCTAATTCATTATTAAATTATTCAGTATACATTTCTAAAGAATTACTGAGCCTATAAATGCAAGATGAGTGGAACACCTGTGGAAATCAACAATGATCTTAACTGTTCTCAAGTATCTGTCACTGTCGGTTTTCCCTTGATCATATCATTTTTTAAAGTGGTCTGGTTCAAATAGAACTCCACCTTCCATAGTCTGTTGTACTGACTATATTTTTCAATCTGTAACAAATGCATAGGCACAAGGGAGTTAGAAGAACTTGGCATATTGCAAAAATATGTAACAATATGGATGAACCTTGTAGAAGGCAGAAAATAATGAAGGAAAAATGCTCCATGATGTTACTTCAGTGATACTTAAAAGACAGTCAAATACACAGAAACAGACTAGAGTGGTATTTGGCAGGGACTAAGGGGGAGAAGAAAAGGGGAAGCCTTTTTTGCTCTGTTGATCTTTTCCCCTCTATTGTATCCTTGGTAATTCACTTTCTAATGTTCTTGATATATGTATTTTTTCAGTAGCATTTCAAACATTCTAAAATTGCCGATTTCATCTTTGTATTCCCATACAGGAATAGAACTCCCTGCCAGCATGTTGAATCAGTGGAGGAGTGTATTAAACTCAATCATTTGGCAAATATTTCATGGAAGAATGTGGTGTGTATTTCTTTCAGGAAACATATTGTCTAACTAGTGTGTGTGTGTGTGTGTGTGTGTGTGTGTGTGTGTGTAGTTTGAATGCACTTAGTTTATGTAAATTTTGGTTATTTCAGATTTGGGGATATAATCATGCCCCTAGATGATAAGGTCCTCTGAAATGTCATAACTTATTAACCAGTAGTCTTACACAAGATATGAAATACTTACATTAAAGTGAATGATCTCTTATACAATAAATCATGATGAACCTTAATAACAAGAAAAATAATTACTTCAATGTATTAGCCTTGCTAATTCATTCACTTAAGCTTGTAAAAATAACAATAAAATGTCAAGATTTTTATTAAACACGTTCCCGCTGTTCAAAGTTCTTTACATGTATTTATACTAATTTATTTGAATTAAAATGAAGTTTTCTACCAACATTGTTTCAACTACTTAAAAATATTGAGCAGCTACTGACAACCAGGTATTATGCTTAATTTTGCTCATAAAAGTTTGATTAATGGAGCTGAAGAGACAGATCAGTGGTTAGGAGCATATGTTGATCTTGCAGAAGACCTTCATTTGGTTCCCAGTATCCACAGCAGGCAACCCACAACTGCATAGGAAACCTGACTCCACCTTCTGAGCTCCACTAGCATCTGCACTCATGTGCACATACCTCCACATAAGCTCGTATGCACATGTACATAATTAAAGAAAATAATTATCAATCCTTAGACAGTTAAATCATTTATTCCTAGTCATAACCAGGATTTCAGTCCTAAAGGATTGACTGACTACAAGGTTAGCCCCTGCTGTGAGATATCAGGTGGGTGTAATGAACAGCAGGAATGAGTTGGCAAGCTTATGTGACTGATTTTCATCACCATCTAATTAAATAATACAACGTGGAGAAAAGCGCTCACAGTATCTATACAGCCCTTAAATATTAAATATTGTAACATAGAACTACACACAAGCACACAGACACAGACACACACACACACACACACACACACATACACACACAGAGAGAGAGAGAGAGAGAGAGAGAGAGAGAGAGAGAGAGAGAGAGATTTCATTTATTTTAAAAGAGGAAACGGTGTTAGAGCTAGGAAGGAATAATGCAGTACGAGGGTTTTAGGAACAGCTGATGTTATAGGTTATAGTCTTTGTTTTGTTATGGAAGAAAATAATATTTTTACAGGCAAAGTGCATAACGAGAAGGAAGAAATGCCCAGAAAATAGATCTTACCAATTAAACAGCCATCGAAATGATTGTCATAATTTAGAGAATAAACATTAATAGTGTTACCATAGGAAATTAATGGGATTTGTACAAGTTAATTAATATTTAATTGATATTCTTACAGAAGTATGCAAAGCAATAAATCACAAAATAGTCATATGGTTCTCTTGAAAATATAAAATTTGATAATGGAGGTAAAACAAATATTAAGAAAATAGTACATATTGTAAGAAGGCTAATGTGGAGGAAACTAATGAGTTTAGAAAAGTTCTATCAAATTTCTACTGAAATATAAAGTGGAAGACAAAAATAAATGCAAATTAGCTGAAGATGTGGAAAACACTCTTAGCAACTGGCAAAGTCTGTTGGGTAGACAGAGGTTGTGCAGGCAGGGCCTAACACAATGTGACCATATTCCTCTCACTCAGGAAAGGACTCCCGATGAAAGGACTTACCCTCACTCAGCCAGAGACTTCACAGTGAAATTTCACACTTCAAGGTTTGGCAGTCAATTTTATGCACAGGAATATAAAAATCACACACACATACATGTAGATATATTATAGATTTGCTCATATATATCAGATAACGTGCAAAGAAGGAGTTCAATAAGCTTCCCTACAAGAGAAGTGGAAGCCGGGTTTTGGCCATTGGTTAATCTCCAAATGTTCATTGTACAGCCTCTCATCCAGCCAGAGAGAAACCTATTTTTACTGTAGGAAAACTATCAACTTAGAAGGCTGGAGTTCTGAAGGCAGTTGCCAGGATTTACAGTTGGAAGGAAGATACTGTGTGGAGGTGAAGAGGCCAGGGCATTGCTTTCGGCTTTCCCAAAGAGCCATGTAGCTTTGGACAAACTCTTTCAAGTGTTTTTGCTGTTGTTCCCATTTTCTTGCCTGTGGAGGTAGAAGTTAGATTTGAGGAACTCGGGACCTGTTTTTGCTTTTTCATCCCAGTTTCAACTCCAGTGAAACTTCATGACTCCATTAACTTAACAAAACTGCTGAATGCCAAACTTCCAAGAATTGTCTACAGCCTCAGCTCATTCATATCATTCTTCACTAGCTCTCCTTAGCTAAGTGTCAAACTGTTCTGTCCAGATTCAGTGTTTACAACATCTTTAGTTCATACAACGTGAGTATTTCCCCACTGACAAGAAATGCTGTAAAATAAGAAGCTTCTAATAAGGGGCGATTTTCATATGCTGTCCAGAAGACCATGGTAGCCATGGAACAGTGCCTTCCTCTGAGTAGCACTTAAGGGGCTTGCCTCCCAGCGGTTACCTTTACATGTGTGGTGGTTTGAATGTAATTGGTACCCATAATCCCATAATCTCATAGGGAGTGGCACTATTAATTGGTGTGATGGAGTGGGTGTGACCTTGTTGGAGTTAGTGTGTCACTGTGGGGTGGGCTTTGAGGCTTCATATACTCACGATACTGACTAATGTGTCGGTTGACTTCCTGCTGCTTTCTGGTCAAGACAGCTAGTACCACATCTGCCTGCACGCTGCCATGCTCTCCCCCATGATGGACTGAACCTCTGAATTATAAGTGAGACAAGACATGAAATGTTTCTTTTATAAGAGGTGCATGGTCATGGTGTCTCTTCACAGCAATGAAAACCCTAAAACAGCATGTATCTGTGTTTTCAGTTGTGGAGATGTAATAGCAACTAGATGATGCTATGATAAAAGGGAGAATGATGGGCAGTTGTGTCCTGAGCACCCTCTCTGAGCCAGTCACATTCATAATGAAGTCCCTCAGCAGCACTTGGAGGTGTTGTTTCTTCTTTACAGACACTGAAATGAAAGTATAGAATGCTAGTGATTTGCCCAGCCAAAATTTCAGCTCCATCCTGTCTCTTGAGAGTGGCAAAATTGTGGTTTATCCGCATGGCAAGGATCATCAGCACGGACCACTGGCTTTAAATACTTTTATTTTTGTTGAAAGGACAAGACTGTGGACTGAAATAAATAATGTTTTCCTGTATGGCTTCTTACTATCAGCATATTGAGAATATGTTTTACCAGGATTTTGACCAATATCAAAATGATGTCTAGCTTCAACTCTCTTCTTAATCTGTAGGCACAGAGTTAGAACCAGATAGGGTCCCTGTACAATCCATGTTTTAACTGTAATTTTCTAGTCTCAAAGTGATTGCTTGCCTTCAACCAATTTTAATTTAGAAGCTATCAAAATGCTTTTCTGCTTCACATTTCTTACCCAAAGACCCTGTCTCATTAAGGTAGGGGAGGTTCTAAATGCCTTTTGGTTTGAAATTGAACATTATCTTTTGACACTATGATAAGCAATGCTATTTTGTGGCTCTGATTAATATACCTCAAGCGTTTAATACAGACCAGAAGCAAGCGAGAATGAGAGCCCACCATCTTCCAAGACGATGAACTTAAATTTTTGTCGATATTGCTGAGAGAGAAGTGCAAACAGGTCAAGTTAAATTTCTTAGCAGTAGTGAGACATTAAAAGAGGTTTTTGAAGTTACCTCACCTTTAATAAAATGAAGTCATCTTAAATATGAATTTATTAATATTACAGTTAGGTTTAAAAGCTCGAAAAGCAAGCTTTACTTAATAGTTAAATCAAATTGAATCTTAGATTTTATGACTGATGAAATGACAATAAAACAGGCCTGGTCAGTAAAGATAATAACTTGATTCAGTACTTTGGATGAAAGTGTTTAAGGGTTCCATGATAAAACTGTAATTTTATACCCCAAAGTGTGTTAATAACATTAAGGAGGTAATAGGCAAAGTGCACCGACAGTGTAATACCCACAGGACCACAGTAATAGAAATAATTTATAATGTATCAGCAGTAAAATCTTTAATGTTATCTCAGTTCAGGGGCAGGCACCATATCTAGGGTTTTAGATTACACGTGTTCCTTCTGCTACCCTGGCTATGCGCACAAATGTTAACCTAAAATAATTAAGGAAATGGTTTCAGAGTGTAGAAACCTTTCACAATTATAGACATAATGGCTGTTCTATTCACTATTTTCAATCCCAGTTCTCTCGTATGTGATTGATGGAACTTATTCCAGAGTGTATAAGACAGCATTTCCAAAAATAATCCCGAGTCACTTTCATTCGCTCTTAGTACCCTGTACACTAACAAAAACCAATCCCTAATCTTTAAATAAAGAGATTTTGTTTTCCAAAGTTGGAAGAACCAGTTATTTTTATATCTAGGTAAATATTTTAATTTTATTAATCTTGACTGGGAAGATTTTTGGCTCAAAAGTGAGTCCCTCGCATTGTGTGTTTCCTTGATCATCCTAAAAAGAAGTAATAATAATATGAAAGAGAAAATAATAACACTAAGTGTACTTCACACACTGTGGTGTAGGTGTGTCTCAGCTAATAGTGGCTTTCATTGTAGTGCATAGGAAAGCCAGTTTATGTATGGAGCTAACCTGGAAAATGCATACCATTTCACAAGACAATAGTTTTGTGCAGAGTTTTAAGTTATTTTATGAGTAGTGTGGGATAAAGTTGAGATTCAGTTATTATAGTTTTACTGCTAATTTTTAAATGTGTTTTAAATAATCATATGGCTCTACATTCTCAAGGGAATCCTGGGTATTCCATATTGGGGCATTCAGACCACTTACAAAGATGCTATATGAATCCACTAGTTTAATTTTGTAATAACTGCACCATTGTCATTATTATAACTGAAACATAAAAGGAAACACAGAAAGCGAAGTTTAAGTTACTGCTCTGTGGCACCATAGACTATGGGTAGAGAGCTGAACATGGTGAAAGGCTACCTCACTGTACAGAAGATATCCTTAAGTCCCAGACACAGACTCTGTTGAAGAACCGTTACTCTTGAGTTGTTGGTGAATGAACACGTATAAGCTTTCAGAGGGAGGCTAGTCTTCACACAGGATGTACAGGAGTTCTGAACATTGGCTTGCCTGTTCATTATCTGCGAAGGGATCAGATGCACAGAAAGCGGTTGAAGACAAGCAGAGCTTCCCAATAGACAAATTCAATCAGCTTCCAGGACTCTGTACCCATGTACATCTCTTCCACTTCCAGGAGACCTCTCTCTGTCTTCAGGTATAAACCAATTGCTAGGAGTGACCACCACTCAGCGTGACAATGGAAATACAATTCCTTAGATGGGTCAGCATTTAGCGCTTGTCAAGTAAGGTCCTCCTGTGACCTGTCTGGATCTCACACTCCCTCACAGCTCCTAGCTTCAGGATGAAAGTCCTCCTGGTGTGTGCCCAGAGGCTGATTTTCCACAAAGAGAGCTTTCCTGAAGCTCTTCACACGCTCAGAATATCCACTCACAGCTCTCTGGAGGCTTTGGGTGGAGCTCACGGGTGTCTGAGCTAGGAATTTGCTTGCTACTGGCAAATGTGTCTACTTGCTTCTTTGAACCGCATCTATGAATGTCTACACATTTTCTAAAGAGATGATAATCTTTATTTGTGAGAGGATTATGTTCCTTATCTGATATTCTTCTACTATGGATGAACTTTTCTATTTACTCTATATTTGAAACCTTCCCTGGAAGATAGAAGAATAGGAAAGAGCCAGTGGTGACCTCAGGTTCATATAATGAGAGGACATACATGAATTCAGCTTTGGACAGATGCATAGGTGCAGACTTGCATATGTTCCTTTCTGGCTGAGACTCTTGAGCAAACTCAGGATCTTGGTGACTTCATATTTAAAAAGAGGTATGATAATAGTTATATCTTAGGGGGGCTAGATGACTGGCATGGTTGATGACGGGTACAAGATAAGGTCTCCACCATCCTTCTCCACTGTTCTGGTTTTCCTGTCCCAAGTCTGTCTTTTGGCATCTGACTTTTCAGGCACTTCAGTAAAACGCCCCGTCATTGCTAGGGATGACTCTTAGCTGATCCCAGCCTAGCACTGGGCTTTGCAATGGGGACTCTGAAGCATAGAATGTGAAAGTTCATGGTATCTTTCTTATTCATAGGTTTACCTCATTGAAAAACTCCACAGAGAAAATTAAAATGATGGAGAAATACCTTTCATAATGCTATGACCTGTTACATTGGTACTTGTGATAGTAAACCTTGATTCTCCTCTTGGGATTTAGAATTTCCTGTTGTGAAATATTACTTTAACTATACAAAGGTGTGTTACATTTGTTTATTTTGGACTTGTATAACACTGTAAAGATGTATTGTTTTGCCTACCTAAGGCACCCGATTGGTCTAATAAAAATCTAGGTAATAGAGGTTTAGGTGGGGCTGGTGGCCAAAGAGAGTAAGTAGAAGGAGAAATCTAGGCCCAAGGGAGAGAAGGGAGAAGAGAGAACACAGGAAAAGAAAGAGGGAAATACCCAGAGCCAGCCAGCCAGGTAGCCAACAGTCATCCAGACACAGAGGAAGTAGGAAAAGAAGGACATACAGAACGAAAGAAAGGTAAAAAGCCTCAAGAAGATGAGAAAGAGGTTAATATAAGTTTGTAAGAAATAGTAGGATGAGCCTAAACCAAGGCAAAACATTTGTAATTAATAGTAAGTCTATGTGTCATATGTAGTGGCATTTCATTTATATTTTAATAAATAAACTGTGCCTGAGGATCAGAAAAAACAAAACAGTCACACTGGCCAGCCTTACAGACCAGGCAGCAATGGCACACTCCTTAAATCCCAGTAGCCACACTAACTTGCCATAGAAACCAGGCAGTAGTGGTGCTCACCCTGAATTCCAGAACTAGAGAGGATTATAAAACCGGAGGAGACAGCTCTCAACACACAGTCTCATTCTGAGATTCCTGGAGGCAGGATTGCCATTTCAGACTGAGGTCGGGGTAAGAGCCAGTGGCTGACTGTTTTGCTTTTTTGACCTTCAGGTTAAACCCCAATTTCTCACTTGTGTTTTTATTAATTGTGTTTCAGTCCAGATTTGGGAGCTGCTTGGTGGCCCAAGAGAAAGCCTACTACAATTCCTATGTTAAAAAAATTCTCTGGAAAAGTTTGCACAGGAGTGTCCAGATTATATTATTTGGGGTGCAAAGCTCTACCCTAGATGTGGATGGTAATTTTCCATAGGCTGAGATGCTGGACTGAGAGAAAAGAAAAACATGAGCTGACCCCCATGGATAACTCTGGTCACAATGTGCTACAGTCTGAAATAACAGGAATTATGTTTTTGTATCAGTCCTGAGCCTCTGAGCATGGTTGGGCAGCATGTCACTGTTCAGTATGAAGACCCGTCTTTCACATGGACTCTTTTATGAATGGTACCCTTGCATTTGGCTAGTACCTGGTGATACAGATGGCTATAACTTAATGTGTGGTAACCTACTAAAGGAGTTTCTAAGAAGTTTTTAAATGGCATTCCATTCCTATTTAGTCCGCTTATAATAATCTCCAGATAAGAAAAACTGCTTAATTTCTATCTGAAACTTTCGAAGCCTGTGGCCTTTTTTCATAGGCAATATCTGTTTTGCTCATTACTTCTCCCTCATTTATGTTGATTCCAGCATTGTCCTGACACTTGTCTTAATGCAATGCTGTCCTGCCTCATTCTGGAACCTCTTTCTCCCACAAGACATCCAAAAATGTATCAAAGATGCCAGTAATGTGGGTCACTAATAAACATAACATTTTACGTTAATGTAAAGTCAGTACCGTGTATTTCTAATCTAACTATCCATTCAAAGAGGAGGACCTAATAAATACTGTGTACCCAAAAGAGCAGCACGTTAGAGGTCACCTCCTTAAGAGGGAGCAGGTTGAAGAATGAAGCTTTTAATTCAGTACTACAACATCTCTCAGTAGGAATGACCAGTTCCTCATTGGGCTTGCTCTCCCCCTTCATTGCTTCTAGCCTTTGTTATTGCTTTCTATCTAACCTTCTGATACATTAAGCTTCATTGCCTGCATATTTAGAAAAGAAAACCTCTGACAGTTCTTAGAAACACCATCTGCATCCCAATTCTGTGGGTGCTTTTCATGTCCTTGTCACTAGAGCTGTGCATATACGGACAGACAACACAACGCCTGATGCATCTCTTCAGGTGGCTCAGACAGCGAAGGAAAATTAATAATCTTATCTTCTCAGAGCCCTTAAGTGTAAAAATAGCCCAGCTGTTTATTGCTCCGGCTCTGAAGCCCAGGTATATCACAGGAGTGGAGAAAGTGGGCTGTCACTTTTTCCCTGGCTATAGCAGCTTCAAAAGCAACCACGGATCACAGATTAGAGAGAGTGTGACCACACTCTGCCTTCCTCGGGAAGGTTTAAAGCTTCCTCACTTCGAGACTTATCAGGCTGGAAGGGGTTGGCAGAAGATAAACTTTAAAAATAAATGGCAAGGAGCCCTGATTATCATCGCTGTCTCCTGCCCCACGTCTGGTCAGCAACGTGTTAAGTGAATTGAAACTAGATGGTAGGGAGACAGTCACAACCTGGTTATCAGTGGCAGTAAATGGAAGATAATAGCCTCACTGGAGAGTTATGAAATGACTTGTCTTTGAGCTGCCAAAGTGTTTAGTCTCTCTTTTATTATATTCACAGCAGTAATCCGATATGTCCCGACTTCTGTCATCTGTATGTAATGCTTATCAACTCTCTGTCAGTGATTCACCCTCTTGTCAGGGACAATTATTCCTCAAAGCGCCAAGGTTATGACTGAAGCAATATTATGACTAGGAAAAAAAAATATGAAAGGTGCAGAACACCACAACGAGCGATCTGGGAGCTGACGCCAAAGTCAAGGAAAAACATTCTTGCTAAAAGGAGATAGAAGGTGGGGACTTTGTTTTCTATGCCCAGGACCCAGGATGATGACTGAGGTTAAGTGGACACCCCAAAGGATGTCTTACTAACAGTTTATGACAGTGGCATGTGCCTGCCTCTGGCCGCACAACTCTGTTATCGTCTCCGTTTTATTTCATTTATGAGGTTGTTCAATGCTAAGCTGGTGAAGAACGGCAGTAGGCAAGCAGAGTGGTCATGTTTCCTAGCAGAGCAGAGGTCTATTGCTCTGTGTGCTCTCTGCTCTGCCGGGAGACGCAGGCATGCCAAGGGCCGGGCAGCCCTGCTGAGAAGGCATCGAGGCAGTACAGGCGTTCACTAGCATTTTAGGACTTGAATTGAAAGTCGCATCTCAGGAAGATAATTTTAAAACTTCAACTAGCGAAAATCAGACAGAATTTGTTTGCAAAGTCCCTTTCAACACTTGCTGGTTGTCTGGCCACACACAAGCTTCTTTTCAGGCTAGGAGCTTCCTTCCTGTACAGGATCAAACTATTCTTGGAATTGACTTTCTCAGTGTGGGTGGAGAGCTAAGGCATAATAAACAGAAATGCCTAAGTAAACCTTATGATCAGAGGGGTGACAGATGACATAAATGTGACTGTGTTGAATTTCTTAGTCTTATTTCCTTACGGGTGAATACATCAGATCTTTTGACACAACTAGGCTGGAAGGCCTGAGCTTTGGTTTATGTTGCATGGATGCTGTAAGAACATAAATTGCTGAGTCCTATGGACATACAGGAGGGATGTTGTTAAATACTGCTGATTTCTTAGTTCACACGGTTCTTGATGTGTGGGAGTTCTAGTTGGAACCAAGACAATGGCATTTCTTTTTTTAGTTCTGCATAGGGAACAAGGTTTATGCTGTGCAGTTATCTTACATTTTATTTTAAAATTCTTTGAATTGCTTAGTTTTTTATGTCATATGCTTGCATGACTAAGGCAGAATTCATAGACAAATACAAGATGTGTGCTTAGCCGGACATCATAGTATCATGTTTAGAATACTTAACTGATACCACATGGGCCTGTGATCCTCACAGCACGTACTTTCCTTATGATTGGAGCAGGCTCTTTTAGGTTTGATGCTGGACTCAGGTACAATATGAAATTACTGATGAAGGTTTGTGGTCCAGGTAGAGTCCAGTAACTTAATTGCTAGTTGGGGCTATTTGAAAGATTGTTAATAATACTCTTGCCTAAAATCCTTCCATTTAAACTTGTCTGGCTGTGTTGGGCACATCTGGATGATCGTCAGCCCTGCCTGGAGGGAAAATACAATTCCATGGTATATAATTCATGTCTGCCTTCAATGTCAAGACTTAACCTCAGGTGTTGCTTGTGTTCATGTGTTTGTTTTCTGGTGATATTTGCACAAGAGTTTTGGTTAAAGATTATACTACCAACTTCTCATAACATTTTTTTTTATTTTCTCCATGCATATAAATTTTGGCTATGGTCTTGATTTTAATAAAAATACATTTTAAATTTTGCATCAAGCCTGGGAATTTAATTGGTTTGTGGAAAAATTCTGTGGAATATTTTGGAATATCAATATTTCATGCCAGTGATTCATTTAATGGGTTTTATTTTTCAATTAGGAACATAATGTGAAATTTTATAAAAATATCTATGTGTCATATGTCAAGATTGACACAAATAATTTTACTTTTACAATTGTGAATTATTTAACTTGGTTCTCTAATTCTGAGTCAGCTTCACATTCATCTAATTAGCTCTAATTAATAATTTTACATGAATTTAAAAGAAAAATATATTTTAGAAATTTTTTGCTGTGGCCTATATAATGAATACTAGGGTTGTGTTAGGAAGAGATGGCCAGACTCTCCTTTGTTTAGGATCCAGATATATTACTGACAGCCGGCTGTAGTTTGAAGTGTATAATTGAAAGGTTTGAAGAAGTTGAGCATGAACTTCAGGCTTGTAAATAATCTTAAATTGAATCATTAATGTTTCTTCCGCCCCCTCTCCTGAACCCTTTTTTTTGAGACAGGTTTTTTTCTGTGTAACAGTGCTGGCTCTATTAGAACTCACTATGTTAACCAGGTTGGCCTGGAACTCAGAGATACACCTGCCTCTGCCTCCTGAGTATTGGGATTAAAGTTATGTGCCTGGCCAAAACCAAACCAAAACAAGTTTGTTTGCTTGTTTATTATTTATTTATTTAGGTTTTTCAAGACAGGGTTAGTCATGGCTGTCCTGGAACTCACTCTGTATATTAGGCTGGTCTCATATTTCTTTTAATTTTGATGAAAAGTTGGCATTTATAGTCAGTACAACAATTTTTATAATATCAGCATTCCTATATTGGTTAGGATGGAATTAGACATGGTTGATTCTTATAATAAAATGTTCGCAGTTCTAGAGATCATAAGATTATATTCCATGGTACATCGTGTTTTGCAAACTTCCACTTTTTGTTACATATTTTTCCCAAACTGTATCATTGCGGTTAGTACTTTAAAAGAGAAAAGTTATCTTTAATTTGTATTTGAAATATTTTATTAAAAAGTCATTGTGTATAAGCATGCAATGTAGAATGCTTATCTTTATTTTATATAAGACATTATCTTCCACATGACACAGTGGCAATGGAAATTCACACCAACCTTCCTATTCATATCGACCTTCCTATTCACATGATCCTTTCTATTCACACCATCCTTCCTATTTACACCAACCTTCCTATTCACACCATGCCTCCTATTCATACCAACCTTCCTATTCACCCCATCCTTTCTCTTTACACAATCCTTCCTATTTCACCAACCTTTTTATTCACACCATCCTTTCTATTCACACCAACCTTCCTATTCACACTATCCTTTCTTTCACTGGGTCTTTATTTTGTCTTAGTCTACACTATGCTATTGTGTATGAAGAAGAAGATAATTTATCATGCTAATGATCAGAGTTTGAGGTGGCTGCTAATAAGCCCTTCTAGAGAACCTTGTTGAACTGGGATGAACTAGGCTAATGTTTCCCACCTCCAAACCTATCCTAAATTCTATCTGGAATAATGTGAATGATTAGTTATCAAACAAACCTCCAAGGACCTATTGCTGTATGATGGAGACAACACTTAAAACATATCTGCAACCTCATGTCTGCCTGCTCATAGGAAATCCACAGCATTGGGGAAAACTTTCCTACTTCTAATGTGCTCCTGGGGTACAATATTATTGAAATTGATTTCAATTTTTTTCAAATTAATACTACTTGTAAAATTAAGAGTTCTCTTGTTTTCTATAAGTTCTGAGCAATTAAATATGCAAATTCAGAGGTTTGAGTCTTGTACCTTGTAGATGTTTGTGTTACTGTAAAGAAACTTTTAGTGATTTAGAGTCATAGATAGTAATGCACATATATGTTCATGGTAAATGTTCATCTTTCAGGAAAAACAATACAACAATATGCAACATAATCAAAATACTGTATATTCATTTTCCTCTTGATAAGGCTTGGAATTTTAGAAACAGCTGAGTCATGATTAAGACTATGAATATCATTTAATACCTTATTAGCTTTTAATTTATAATAAAATATACTTTCAGGGAAAGTCGAAAAAATTAAATTTTCAATTGTGGAAAATCTATGTATTTTTCTAAAGTAAAGCATTTAAGTTGACCTTAAAAAGTATAATTTTAACAGCATAATGCCCTTAAATATGAAATATGAAATAAAAATAGACAAACAGATTATCGGATATATTAGAGGAAATTGTGCTTTAATGCTCTACAACTTTTTTAAAAAGTTAATTAGAAAAGTTTATTACTTTATGTGCTTTTGTGCTTTCCCTGAATGCATATCTGTGTGCCACATGTGTTCAATGCCTAGGGAAGCCAGCAAAGGTTATTAATCTTCTCAAACTGGAGACAGAGAGTTGTGAACTTCCATGTGGTTTGTGAAAATCAAATTCTGTTTTCTGGAAGAGAAGCCTGTGCTCTTAACCACTGAGCCATATCTTCGGACCCTTTAGTTCTTTTCTCTACACACAAACACACACAGATTAAGGCCCATTATTTAAAAAAAAAACAACTGGAGAAATGAGTGAACATTTAGAGCAAAGGAGTTGACTCAGAAGGTGAATGGCTTGACTGGATGCCAGAGGACCTGAGTTAAATGTCCAGGACCCAGTGAGCAAAGGGAGAAAATTAATTCCTATAAATTGTCCTTTGACATCTGTATGGTTGCAGTGGCATATGCATGCTTATTAGCATACACACATACACACGAGAGAGAGAGAGAGAGAGAGAGAGAGAGAGAGAGAGAGACTATAATGGCTAACCTTAGTTGTCAACATGACTAGTGGGCATCCTTATGAGGGATTTTCTTAGTTGGATCATTTGATGTGTGGTATGATCTGTTGTGGAATCATTTTGTACACTGTGAAGATGTGACAATCTGATTGGTTTACTAAAAAGCTGAATGGTCAATAAGTAGGCAGGATTTTGAAGACAGAGAGGATACTAGAAAGAAGAAGAGAAGAGACACCAGGGACATAGAACAAACATCATGTACATTACAAAGTAAAGGTAACTGACCCACCTAAAAGAACATAAATTAAAAGATATGGGTTAATTTAAGTTATAAGAGCTAGTTAGAAACAAGTCTAAGCTATTAGTTAAGCTTTAAAAACTAATAATAAATCTCCATGTCATTACTGGGGAGCTGACATTCCCATGAAATATTCAGACTGCAAAGATCCATCCTATATCTGGATTATTTGAGGTTGGAAAGCATACTCTGAATTGGAGCCATAATTTCTGGTGGCAGCCTACATAACAGGACATGGAAGAAGATCCTCTTTTCTTCTTGCTTGCTGGCTAGTTCATGTATCCTGTGACTGGGGAATTCCTCTGATGGTATTAGAACCTACTTCTTCAGAATTCAAACATAAAATCGGAGATCAGCAGCTCTCTAGGAATTTCTTTGCTATCCGGCATCAGATTGGGACTGGTGAGACACTCAGTCTCTTGGACAGAACAATAACTGGATTATTTGCTTTCTGTATATGGACAGCCATTGTTGGATTATCTAGACCACAGCCAGTAAGACACTCCAATAAGTCTCCATTATATGTTCCTTCTGTCAGATCTGTTCCTTTAGAAAACCATCTTAGTTATTGATCTACTGCTGTGAAGACAATGCATGACCAAAGCATGCAACTGGGTGTTTGCTTACATTTTTAGATATCTAGTCCATGACCATCATGGCAGGAATAAGACACACTGGACAATAACTGATCTACAGGTAGAAGAAAGAGAAAGAGAAAAGGAGAGGGAGGGGGAGAGGGAGAGAGCAGAGAGCAGGGTGGGGGGCAAGTGACGTTTTACTCTTTTGGTTTCTTGGGGGAGGGCTGCCACCCAGCTCCCAAGTAAATCACACACACAGAGGCTTATTATTACTTACGACTGCCCAAATTTAGCTTGGCTTGTTTCTTGCCAGCTTTTCTGAAATTATCCCAACTACATTTTGCCTCTGGGCTTTCATCTTTCTCTATTTCTGTATACTTTTCCTTACTTCTTTCTCCATGACTAGCTGGGTGGTCTCCTTGTTCTCTTGCTCTTCGTTGTCCTCCCAGATTTCTCCTTCTATTTATACTCTCTGCCTGCCAGTTGTGCCTATCTTTGTTTCTGTCTTGCTATTGGCTGTTCATTTCTTTATTAGAACCATCAGGTGTTTAGAACAGGCACAGTAATACAGCTTCACAGAGATAAAAATGCAGTGTAAACAAAAGGCACACACCTGAAAGTATTATTCCTCAACAAGAGGAGAGAGAGACTAAGCCTGGCATGTAAGCTTTGGAAGACCCAAACCAGATCCCAATGAGACATCTTCTTCAACAGGCGACATTTCCTAATCTACTCTAAAGAGTATAAGTATTCAAACATATGAGCCCATGGGGGGGGTCATTCTCATGACCTAATATGTAAGTAAATAAATAAATGAAAATGTTCTTTAACTGGTAACAATCTACCAACTATAGTATTAATTTCACTTAAACATCAGAGTTTGGAGTTGTGATTCTTTATCTTGGGTTGATTTCAAAACCATTAAATGAAATTCAAAAAGTAAAATAATACAGTAAAAACCATGTAAAATCAATTAAACATAAATGTACATATATCTATTATCTATCCAAATATCTATCAACACATGTATTTTATATATAGGTGAGGCTTAGGTACATATGACTGATCAGTCATTTTACACATGTTATAATATTATTCAAAGAGAGAAATGAAGTTTTAATTTCAGGTGGTGGAAATTAATTTGGATGATCAACTGTAAAAAGCAAATAAGAGAAAAAAAGGTGTTTGAGACCAAAGAGAACAAATCCTCCACAATTATTAATAAAACATCTCTCAGTGTGTTTCTTAGGGTGGCTTCCACATCTGATTATAAATTTAAAATATTGTCCTGTCTTTATATAGACATGGGAAGGAACACTCTATAGAGGCTCAACACACAGGAGGGTATCAGAAGTAAGCACACTTTACTGATAGCAGATGACATCTAGTCACCTTCCAAGTCTGTCTTTAATTCTTTCTGATCACCAGGAAACAATATCAAACAAGGTTGGCAAATTCTAAATTCCTTTCTCCCAGACTTCAGTCCTTCACTGGGCAGGATTTTTCAGTGTCCTTAGCTCTGAACTTACAGTCACAGGAGCATCAATGATGAAGAGTCTGTTCCCTGCCCATTGCACTTGTGTCAGCATTGGGGACCAGCAGCTGAAGGTTGTTAAGGACCTATGGCAGGTTTCTATAGCAACCAATTCACAAGTGGGAAGCTATGGCACAACAAAACAAAACCACCTCACAAACAGACAAAAAAAAAACTTCTAGGAATAGGTGGAGAAAGAGAGAGAGAGAGAGAGAGAGAGAGAGAGAGAGAGAGAGAGAGAGAGAGAGTGTGTCTTGGGGATGTGGTCCCCAGCTGTTATAGTTACTCTTCCGTAATACCAACACTCAGGAGATCAACACAGGAAAATTCAATACTGCTATTTGAGGCAATCCTGAGATACAGAGCTAGTTGAAGGCCAGTCTTTGCTTTATACTGAACCAGTGTCTCAAAAAGACAAGGGTTGGGGCTGCAGCTCTCTAGTACAGTGTTTGACCAATGTACCCAAGAATCTGTGCTCCAGTTTTGGAACAGTTAGAAGGAGAAAGGAGAAGCTGGCAGAGAATGTGCAGTCTGTAGTACTGGCCTGACCTGACTGGAAATGGCGGCAACTGTTGATGCAGTTCCCAAAAGATGTTTCATCTTGCTCAAGTCCTCCCAGGTGTCATCGGAAAGGTCTTGATTAAGTGAAGCCTACAACTTTTTTCATTTTTAAAACTCTGATTGGAATATGAATCACATCTCCATAATACTTTATGAGCTAAAACTGTCTCAGGTACTTTGTTATAATAAAGGAGAATGCCTACGATCACCCTCTAGCACAAGGTCTTAGAAACAAAACAGCCCCTGAATATTGATGAAGACACAGTCCTGCATTGAAAGTATTATTAAGACCAAAAATTACTTCAGACCATGAGCTACCTGGGTCATATGAACTCATATCCTATTCATGAAAGGCTGTAACCACCCTTCAGTAAAAGAGCAAGTCCTCAGGAAGCTTCCAGACAAAAATGGCCTGTGAGAGGAATGGATGGGGAAAGGTGTGTGGGGTTTGTGTGTGTGTGTGTGTGTGTGTGCGCGCGTGTGTGTGTGCGTGTGTGTGTGCGTGCGCGCGCGTGCACGCGGTGTGTGTGTGTGTTGTGTGCTCGGGTGTGCTTGTTGTATTTTATTTTTAAGCCAAGATTTTGAGATCAGACAGAGTGAGTTAGTACACTGTCACCACCATGATCCTGCAAATAAACACAGTCAAGTCACTGGTTCAGCAAGCTAGACTTAGGCAGAATTGTTCTCTCGGTCTATTGTTGATGTCATGTCTAGGTTGAGTGGACATTTGTTTATGTCTTCCCAGGGAAAGTCTACACGATGGAGGCTAGAAAACCCTGGGGTAACAACAAATACAAAGAATACTATCTGGGTAGCTAAAATTCTAGGAGACCTATGAAACAAAATTATAACAAAGATAAACAAAGAATGTCATTTTTCTCGCTCTCTGGTTTTATTCTACACCGAGGTAGAAAACACTGCTCCTGGTGACTCTCTGATACCCTCGGTGAGTACAAAGGAAAAGTAAACATCATTCACTATGCTTTATGTCTGCGCTCTCTCTGAAGAGATGTGGATTTATCCTGGGTTAGGTGTACGGAGATCAAAGAGACCCATCTCCAAGCTTAGAGATAAATGACTAGCATACTTTGGGGAAGATAAAATGAGGTTGCAGCAGAATAAAAGCCTTTGAGATAGTAAGGGCTGCAGTGGTGTGGTGGTCCATGGTTTTTGAGGAATGGGAGAGTAGAAAGCAAGTGTGCCGGTCAAAGAGCACCTGTTATTCCTGTCTTTAGAGGAGAGAAGATCATGTCACAAAGAACAGATTGTAACCAACACTTACTCTGAATTAGATTCTAGAAGCAATTTAATTTTGAAGCAAAATTTCTTATGGACTTTTCTCCCCTTCCCTTTCTTTCCCACCTCTCTCTTTCTTCCTCCTTTTCTTATTAGTCAGAGTTTTCTAGATCATAGAGCTTATGGAACGAAACTCTCTCTCTCTCTTTCTCTCTCTCATATATATATACATATATATACATATATATACATATATATACGTATATATATACATATATATAATACATATACATATATATTACGTTTCTATACTTTTATAATTTAATTCACACACACACACACACACACACACACACACACACATATATATATTCCCACACTCCCATTTATTGGAATGGTTTACAGGCTGCCATCCAAGGTAGCTAATGAATGGAAATGGAAAGTCTCAAGAATATAACAGCTGCTCAGTCCCGTGAGGTTGGGTGTTTCAACTTGTCTTCTGTATATGCTGGAATCCCTAAGAAGTAGGCTCCAATGCCAGCAAAGGAACAGAAGAGCTGACAAGCAGAGAGCAAGCAGGCGAAGAAGGAGCACGCCCCATTCTTTCTTCTGCTTTCCTTATATAGGCTTCCAACAAAAGGTGTGGCCCAGATTAAAGGTGTGCTTTCCAGTCTCAGGATCTGGATTAAAAACATGCTGTCTTCTTTCCTCAAGATCTAGATCACAAGTGTGCCCTCCATTTCTGAATTATAGCTATAATATAATTATAATATAATATAAATATATATTATGTTTAATATATTATATCCAGGTATAGTCAAGTTGGTAACCAAAAATCACCACCCTACTTCCTTCCTTTCTTTTGTTCTCTTTTTTTTCACAGCTAATTTGGGAGCCACAAGATGGTAGAGCTCCTACTGGCATGTAAATTATACAGGGGAGGGTATTGTTAGTGTTGAAAACTGAACTATTTCATCGTGAGTTGTTGGATGATGAACTGATATCAAACTGTAGTGGGATTCTACCAGTGTGCTCAAAGAAGCTCTGCTCAGTCATGTCTTACTCAGAATTGCAGGAAATTATTGGAGCATTTTCTCTTAAGGAAAGTGTTCTCTCTATAGTTCCCTTTGGAAATCACAAGCAGGTGTCATAAGGGTATATTGTGATAGTTGGCCTGCAGAACACCTTTAGGGAGAAGTAAAAAAAAAAAAAAACTTCACATCAGAAATCATATGGTCTTATGAGCTGAGAATCTGGCCTGAGTTATATCCTGGAATTAGCCACATAGATGGCATGGCAGGTACATGATGAGGGACCAACTCAGAGACAGTTCTGGAATCTGTGCTGATGGGTCATGCTGTTTACAGCCTCTAGATTCCTGCTTTGGTCTCTGTTTTTCACTTCATACTTTCTTTATTGAATATCTCTTTTTACTTTAAAAGGCCAGATTTTCTTTCTTGCCCTGTGTCTTTCTACCTTTTTGTTTTGTTTTGTTTGTTTGCTGTGGTTTGTAAAATAGTTTTCTGAAGAACACGGAGTGTCCTGGAGTTGGTATAGAGGGGGAAAGTTCCCCATTAGTGTAGTTGTTCCTTTTCAATTCATGTAATAAAACTTCATGACCAAGGCAGTTTATAGAAGGAAGGGTTTATTTGGATCTTACAATTCTGGAAGACAGGAAGTATATCCTTGTCCTGGTGAGAAACATGGCTTGCAGGCATTCAGGTAGGTAGGCAGGCAAGAAGGCAGTCAGGTAGTCAATTAGTCAGGCAGACAGGCAGGCAGGCAGGTAGTTAGGCAGGACACCCGTGTAGTAGTTGAGAGTTCATATCTGATACCAAGCAGGAGGCAGTGAGTACAGTGTGACTCTTTTGAAACCTCAAGCCTTCCCCAGGGACACAGCAAATACAGTTAGACCATATATTTCTTTTTTTTTCAAAGTTTATTAAATTATGAAAGTTTCCATTTCCGCCCCTCCTCCCAACACCCTCCCCCTCCCCCTCCCCCCCTCCCCCTCCTCCTCCCTCTCCATCCCTAAGAGCAGTCAGGGCTTCTAGCATATATATTTCTAAAGCATAAACAATTCCATGAACTGAGAACAGAGTTTTCAGACATGAGCCTACCAAAGCCATGGTCATTCAAATGACCACAGTTAGGTATTTCCCTTCCTGTCAAGTTGAAGCAAGCCATGCTCCTCTGGGAAGAAGGCACTTTATTTGCAAGTGTGTACCAATTGTAGTGTGAACACCAGCATATCGGAAATGCTATAGCTGTGGAATAGCCACCAAGGGCAACAGCAGCTATGGAGTTGGGCTGGCCCTATCCCACTGACAAGCTGTATGGGTGGCAGGCATAGGATCCAGAGAAATAGTTCTGACCAAGTTTTTTTGGACCCCAGAAAGTCATGAATTTCTGACACTTATATTGAACTAAACATTTTAGTCATATTGGTAGATGCAGGTTTTGTTTGTTTCAGTTTTTACTGAGTCCAGGTTATTAACTCTTGGTTATAATTGAGAGATTTTTGGATATTTTAAAAAATGCTTCTGTACTTCTCTCTTTACCTTTCCTCCATTGTTCTAATATTAATGGCTAGTGTTACTTATGCTGTTACCATTCCTACCTATAGTAACTAACATATTACACTCAGCCAAACTTCCCCTTTATTCCCCTGAAGTTATAAATGTTGATGGAGAGCTTGTTTTTAATTGATCATGTCTGCATTGTCTGTGATTGCCTCTGTACTTAGTAGTCTAGTCTTGACATAGAGCCAGAGTGGGTCTGATACCTGTGCATGAGGACTGAAAACCTAGCTTTGTAGGAAGAAAGATACCTCAATCTTATGACAATCAGGTAGCACTTGAATATTGAAAGTATATCTACAAAAAAGAATGCTTGTGTGTTAAAGAAGAACCAAATCAACTATAGAATCACAGATGTGTAAGTCCCAATGCAGAAAGAAATGAAGCATTAAACGGAAGGCAATATGACACCTCAAATTTACCATTTCTACTATAGTGGACTCCAAAGGCAATGAAATATATTACATCCCAAATAAAACTTCAAAAAAGTCATTACAAATATATTCGACAAAATCAAAGAAGACAAAAATAAGCCCTGGAGTGAATCCTATGATAATATAGCTGAATAAAATGAGGATGTGAATAGACAATATGAAAAAGAAATTTAATAATAAGAAATACTGCAAAGTATCACATTGAAATTTCATGAAATAAGAAGCTTAATAAGTCAAATAACAGGTAATGGAAAACCTCACCAGTCGAATAGATTGAGTGTAGTATAGAACATCAAGGCTTGAGAAGACAAAGTATTTGAATTAGTATACTCGCACAATTACAAAGTAAATTAATAAGACAATATAAGCATATGAGATGTATGGGAAATAATCAAAAGACCAAATATACAAACCATGGACATAGAAAAGGGTGAAGAAGTTCATGTTAAAGGCATAAGAAATATATTCAATAAAATACACATCAGAAAAATATTCAAATTTAGGAAAAAGAATGGCCATCCAGACTTGTTGCAGAAGGTATTTTGAATTTCAAACAGAAAATCAAAAAATATGTTCCTCGTGTCATGTTATCCTTAAAACACTAGGTATAAAGGACTAGGAACCAAAGAATGCTGTCATCCGTGTTCTGAAAGACAGTAATTGCTAATGTATATCACATATCCAGCAAACCTATCCATCATGATTGAAGGAGAAAGAAAAAGTTTGCTTAATAGACATAAATTTAAAAATCACAGCTATAAAGCCAGTGCTGCAGAATGTAGTGGGAGAAGTCCTACACAATGAATTCAGAAAGGGGTAAGTACAGTCATGAAACCATAGAGGAAAAATATGGTGTTAGACTGGTAATTATGAAAATAAGGATTATCAATGCTTCAAACAATAAAAGGACAGAAACTAATATTTATGTCCCTTCCCTTGAAAACTCTTGAGTGTTAACCATCTCAACTCCCAGTGTCAAGACACAGACTAGCAGATTGGATGAAAAACAGGATCCAGGTATTTGTTGCCTACAAGATATATACCTCAGTGGCAAAGAGAAATTCAGGCCTTGGATGAAAGGAAAGAAAAGGCATTCTAAAGAAAGAGTTTGAAAGAAAACAGGTGTTATTATTCTAATAGTTGTCAACAGAGAAATCAAACCTAGTCAGAAAAGAGTTTTAAAAGGTGACAAATAAATGGAATAATTGATCAAATGGTTATTTTGTTTAATTTTTTACAATCTTACATGAACCAGGTTTCAACAATTTAATTTCAGAATACATAGTTCTGGTTGTAACAGTACAAAGTGTTCCAAATAAAAGAGTTAGAGATGTTGATACATCATTCTCACCTACAGTCTTATCATCTTTAAAAAATCGAAAACTATGAGAAATAAATAGCATGATTAGTCAAATGGATTTAACAATTATCTATAAACTATTCAACCCAAACACAGCAAAATATATATTCTTTTCTAAAACGGAAGTTTTTTTCCCTTAAATAGGTCACTGCTGTGTGAACTCCTTCAGCCAATATACTTTAAGATACCAGTTCACTTGGGTATGGTCTCTTATACTATAAATGCATCTGTAAAGCTTACATGCTCTCTCTCCTGGTTGCTGGATTTGGTTCTCTGTTCATGCAGTGAACTGTGATCTGTGATTCTACCCCTAAATAAATAACCCTTTATTATAATCAATTCTGAGCTAGTGTGGAGTTATTTTTTTAACATCTATCTTCATCTGGCGCCCACGTGAATCCCAACTCCATGCCTACTGGGTGGACGCGCCTAAAAGGCCCAAAAGGTCTGTGGTCCAGAAGATCTCCCAATCCCTACATGGCTGGCTTGATTTCACCTAGTAAGTGGTTTTCTTCCCAAACCCTGCCCCAGTGGAGCTATGCTGGTGATCTGATAATTTCCCTGGCTTGTGACATTTTACAAACATTAACTAAGACTGTACAAATAGGAGCAATAGACCCAGAAGCTAGACAAGTACTTATTGAAATACCAGCATAGAATGCAAAAAGATACTTGGTCTTTTAAAGGTTAGATCAGCACCAATAGATCAATGGATCCTGTATACAATAAACATTGAGACATTTGACTATAATACTGTGGCTTGGGTAGGAGAAGCAACTTCCAAAAGTATGAAGAGACATCAAAATGCCAAATGTTTTAATTGTGGTAGAATAGGACATCTGAGAAGTTATTGTTGACAAGGAACTTTTAGAAATAATGTCCACTTTGGGAATGGCAAAAATAGAAGGCCTCAACTGTCTGTATTATATAGAAAATGTGGAAAAAGTTGACATTGGGCCAATGAATGTAGATCAATATAAGACAGACAAGGCAACCTGATACCATTGAGAAACTCCTTTGGGGGTCTCTCACAGGATCCCAAGTCAAACATAGTCTAGTCATTCCCAGTCAGTGTGGAGGACATGTCTTACCAAGAAAGTTAAAAATTCATTGCCTGTTGTAAAAAACCATACTCTTCTGGATAATGAAATAATTTCCAATAGGAAATAGGAAGTATCAATGGTGTGATGTTCATATTTTAATTTTTCAAAATCTGCAAAGTAGAATACATCCATATACCAGATTTTATTACTTTGAGTACCCTGTGAGTATTTCCCTGCAGGAAGCAGTGTATGGCTATAGAAAGAACAAGTAGGACATCTCTTTATAATCTTCTTAGCTTGTTGTCATATAATAGGAGACTCTTTAAACCTTTGCTATTGATATAATGTTTTTATGAAATTCTGAGGACTTCAGCATATTTTCAATCAATAATCAATAAATTTCTGCATTAGCTTGCGCTAAAGGACCTGGCAGACCTGCATGGGATTGGATTTGTGTTATGTATATGGGACAATGCCTATTTCTGAATATATCTTGAACCTGACTGTATAAAAAGGAGAAAGTCAGGTTGTTGGAAGAGGCCACTCAGAAATTCCCAGCTGCCCGGCTAGCTTAGACCCAAAATAATAACACAGAAACTAAATTAATTAAATCACTGCTTGACCCATTAGCTATAACTTCTTATTGGCTAATTTTTACATCTTAATTTAACCCATCTCCATTAATCTGTGTATCACCAAGTGGCAAAGACAAAAAGGCATCCTACTGATTGGGAGAAGATCTTCACCAATCTCACGTCAGACAAAGGTCTGATCTCCAAAATATATAAAGAACTCAAGAAACTAGACATTAAAACTCTAATTGACCCAATTAAAAAATGGGGTACTGAACTTAACAGAGAATTCTCAACAGAAGAAGTTCAAATGGCCAAAAAACACTTAAGGTCATGCTCAACCTCCTTAGCGATCAGGGAAATGCAAATCAAAACAACTCTGAGATTCCATCTTACACCTGTCAGAATAGCTAAAATCAAAAGCACCAATGATAGCCTATGCTGGAGAGGATGTGGAGTGAGGGGAACACTCATTCATTGTTGGTGGAAATGCAAACTTGTGCAACCACTATGGAAATCAGTATGGCGGTTTCTCAGGAAGCTGGGAGTCAACCTCCCTCAGGACCCAGCAATTCCACTCTTGGGAATATACCCAAGAGATGCCCAACCATACTACAAAAGCATTTGTTCAACTATGTTCATAGCAGCACTATTTTTAACAGCCAGAACCTGGAAACAACCTAGCTGCTCCTCAATAGAAGAATGGATAAAGAAGGTGTGGCACATATACTTTAGAGTTCTACTCAGCCGTAAAAAACAATGACATCTTGGATTTTGCATGCAAATAGATGGAAATAGAAAATACTATTCTGAGTGAGGTAACCCAGACCCAAAAAGATGAATGTGGTATGTACTCACTCAAAAGTGGATTCTAGCCATTATAAAGGACATTGAGCCTATAATTCATGATTCTAGAAAAGCTATATAAGAAGGTGAACCCAAAGAATAACATATAGTTATCCTCCTGGATATTGGAAGTGGACAAGATTATGGGACAGGGGTTTGGATCACGGGGGTGGGGGTGGGTTGGGGATAAGGGGAGATGGGGAGAGAGAAGGGAGAAGGGGAGGATGGGGAGAACATGAGGGAATGGTATGGTTGGGATGGAGGAGGGGTGGATGAGGGAGCAGGGAAGTAGACATCTTGATTAAGGGAGCCATTTTAATGTTGGCAAGAGACTTGACTCTGGAGGGGTTCTCAGGTGTCCAAGGAGATGTCCCCAGCTTGTTCCTTGGGCAGCAGAGGAGAGGGTGCCTGAACTGGCCTTATCCTATAGCCACACTGATGAATATCTTGCATATCACCTATCACCATAGAACTTTCATCTGGCGATATATGGTGATAGAGACAGAGACGCACATTGGAGCACTGGACTGAGCTCCCAAGGTCCATATGAAGGGCAGAAGGAGGGAGAACATGTGCAAGGAAGTCAGGACCGTGAAGGGTGCATCCACCCACTGAGAGGGTGGGACTGATCTAATGGGAGATCACCAAGGCCAGTTGGACTGGAACTGATGGAGCATGTGATCAAACCAGACTCTCTGAATGTGGCTGACGGTGGAGACTGATGGAGAAGCCAAGGACAATGGCGCTTAGTTTTGATTCTACTGCATGGACGGGCTTTGTGGGAGCCTAGCCTGTTTGAATGCTCACCTTCCTGGACCTGGGGAAAACAGGGAGGACCTTGGACTTCCTATAGGGTAGGGAACCCTGACTGTTTCTTGGACTGCAGAGGGAGGTGGAGGGGAAGTGGGGGGAAGGGAGGGAAGTGGGAGGAGAGAAGAAGGTGGAAATTTTCAATTAAAAAAAATCATGGATGAGTTAACCCAGACACAGAAATAGGAGAACAGTATCTACTCACTCATAAGGGGATATTAGATGTAAAGCAAAGGATAGTGAGCCTATAGTTCATGACCCCAGAGAAGCTAAGAAACAAGGTTGTGAAAACTTTTAATGACTGCTTCTATTTCCTTTGAGGTTATAGGTCTATTTAATTTGTTTATCTGGTCTTGACCTAACTTTGTTAAGTGTCCTCTATCAAGAAAATTGTTCAGTTTTTTTCAGATTTTCCAATTTTGTAGAGTACATGTTTTTGAATTATGACCTGATGAGTCTCTGAATTTCCTCAGTGTCTGTTATGTCCCACTTTTCCGTTCTGACTTTGTTAATTCACATATTTTCTCTTTCTTTTTGTTAGTTTGAATAAAGGTGTTTCTATCTTGCTGATTTTCTCAAAGAACCAACTCTTTTCATTGATTCTTTGTATTGCTCTTTGTTTCAATTTTATTGACTACAACACTGAGTTGATCATTTCCTCCATCTACTCCTCCTGAGTGAGTCTGCTTCTTTTTTTTATTATTCTAGAACTTTCAGGTGTACTGCTAAATTGCTAGGGTGAGATTTCTCCAAATTGTTTATGTAGGCACTTGGTGCTAAGAATTTTCCTCTTAGCACTACTTTCATAGTGTCCCATAACTTTGGGTGTGTTATATATTCATTTTCATTGAATTCTAAGTGGTCTTTAATTTGTTTTGTATTTCTTCCTAAACCCAGTGATAATACAGTAGAGAGTTGTTCTGTTTCTATTAGTTTGTAGGCTTTCTTAGTTTGTGTTGTAGTTGAACTCTAATTTTAACCCATGGTGATCCAATATAATACAGGGGTTATTCTAATTGTTTTATATCTGTTAAGATTTGCTTTGTGACTCAGTATGTGGCCAATTTTAGAGAAGGTTTCATGAGGTGCTGAGAAGGTATATTCTTCTGTGTTCTTGTGAAATGCTCTGTAGATGTCTGTTAAGTCGATTTGAATCATGACCTCGATTAGTTCTCTTATTTCTCTCTTAAGTTTCTATGTGGTTGACCTGTCTATAGTGAGAGTGTGTTATTCAAGTAGCCCACTGTTCATGCGTGTGATTTGATATGTGATTTAAGTTTTAGTAATGCTTTTTTTTACAAATGTGGTTGCCCTTGTGTTTGGACTATAGATGTTCAGAATTGAGACTTCATCTTGATAAGTTTTCCTTTGATGAATATGGAATGTTCTTCTCCATCCCTTGTGATTACTTTTAGTTTGAAGACTATTTTGTAAGATATTAGAATAGCTATACCAGCTTGCTTATTAGGTCCATTTGATTGAAAAATCTTTTCTGAACCTTTTACTCTGAGGCAAAGACAAACTCTTTGAAGTTAAGGCGTTTTTTTTTTTTGGTTTTTTTTTTGCATATAGCAGAAGGATGAATCCTGTTTTCTTATCCATTCTGTTAGCTCAACTCGGTTGGAATATTCAGGGCTTGCTGTAGTAGGGTAGCTGGACTCTGATGGTGACATATTGCCTTGGTTGTTGTGAGTTCTTTGCTGATGTCTAGGCATCTGGGTTTGGGGTGATTATCGGTTCAGGTGCTGATTTTTGGGTTTTTCTTTGTTGGATGGAAATATTGTTCTTGAGTTTCTGTTTCCTCTCTGGTCTCCAGGCCTATGTAGCCTATGGTTGAACAGTGGGTCTCCACCTGAATTGATACCTGAACTTCTGGTACTCTGGTATGGTCTCTGATCTATCAGGCTGTCTCTGCCTGAGTTGGGTGCTGGTACACAGCGATGAAGAGGTTAGGCAGGATGGTGCTCAGATGGTGAAGGGGCACTGAAAAAACAGAGGAGGTCTTTTGGCAGGTATACCTGGTATTCCTATGGTTGGTATGGTTGCTGGTTCAGCAGTGAGTCTTTGTCCGAGTTGGGGGCAGGGATATAACAATAAGAAGTAGGGAGGGCTTGGGGTACTGACCAAGTGTGGGCAGGTTACATGATCTGGTAGGTATGGCCTGTGCTTGTGAAGGAGTGTCTGCTGGAATTGCAGGAAGAGTAACAACTGAGGATTGACTCTATTGGAAACTAGAGAGTGGGGGAGGTGAAAGGGCAGGCAGTCTACCTGATGTTCTGACCAACGAGGCCTGTGGTTGAACTTGGGGTGTCTGCCCAAGGGAACAGAGAGAGTAGGGATCCTGGTTTTCTCCCAAAAGAACTTTTAATGATAAAATATTTTATAGCAGAACACAAGTTAGAAAGGAATTCATAATGTTCCCACTTTTATTATGAAACCAATTAACATTTTATAAATTACATTCACAGACATCTTGCTAAATTCTTCAAATGCATTACCTTATTTAATTAAAATAAATTTTAAATGAAATGAGTACATATAGCTGATATTCTCATTGTAGATTTAGGTGTAAGTGCAAAATGGCATGCGAAGAGCTAAAGTGAGCTTCTTTACACTTAAATTCTAGAGTATTCCAGAGAACTCAATTCTGGGTTTTATCTGATTTTAAATACAACATTTTGAAATTCTAGGAAGACATAGCCAATAGATACATATTATAGACTGATAGATTGATAGAGGACAAATCCTCGAGTATATAACTTTCACATGAATATAATATTGACGTCTATATCTTCCTCTTACTACCTTAGCAGATGGGAACACAGCAACCTGTTCTCAGTTCTTATCTTTTAACAAGAGGAATAGAAGTTACTATGGATATTTTAAGTAAATTTAGCTTTCTCTTTCTTTGCCCATAGTAAGAATGAGTTGTTTAAAAAGAAATTGAAAATATGTATTTTAAAAATAAAGATTTCTGTTTATAACCATGCTTTCTTTGAGAGGGAACCTCATAGAACTGAATCAGGCTTCAAACTTGCTGTACAGCCAAGAATGACCTTGAACTCCAGAGATCCACCTTATCTCTTATCCTGAGTGCTGCAGCCATTGAAAGTCCTTGAATGATGCACGTGGCATCTAGCAATCAAACCCAGTGCGAATGCTAGATCAGAAGTCTATTAACTGAGCTTCAGCCCAAACCTTCTCTAATTCTCTAATTCTCAAGCCCTATTTTCTAACCCACAATATCTCTTTCTCATTTGTACCTCTTGTAGATGAACAACGACCCTCCCATTTCCTTCTCAGTGCTATTTGTTTTTAGAAACCTTTATTCTCTGATCTTGAACATGAGTTACAGATACTCAAATTATGTTCACAACAAAGATCTTGTCAAGGACAGATAGATAAAGGAGCAGGAATTTTAAATTTGGCCTGCCCTTACACGGTGCACTTCATATACCACACTTGGGTCTCATTCTAATTCATATCCAATTGTCGACTTCAAAAATGGGAATTAAAATTTAAAACTTTTAATGTGTCATTCATTCATAAGCATGTATACAAATAATTATTGAATGTGCTCTGCATGCCAAAATCCATACAAAGATCAACAGGATTTGGATAGATTTCTTTCCAGGGAAAAAGACACTCACAGCAAACCTGGGAAACCGGGAAAATAATGATGCCAGGAGTGGAATGATTGGAGGAGTCATGAGTGGAGTGGCCTGGCAGGAACAACTGAGGATTTCTCAGCTCAGGCTAGCAGTAGCCTTGGGTGGCTCAGTGGCTCCTAAGACCTGCATCCAATATGTGGTACCAGTCCTTCCATCATGTTTCCAATGAGATCCGTATTATATTTCAGACAATACTGTCAACATATGGCTCATTTAACATTGGTGTGACTGGCCACTTGCTGCTCTTCTGGAAATATGCAAATTGACAACACATTGTTTGCCCTCTCTGGTTTGTGTCAGAGTTGCCAAGGAGGTCAGTTCTTACCTGGTCCCTTTTCTTTCTCCTGGCCCTTCGGACCTTTTGCAGAAGTAATTGCGTGCAGCTGGGTCTGTTCTGCCCTTTCTCTTCCCCACACCCATTTTCAAAGGCTTTGCCTGTCCCCTTGGAATTTGTGGTTCAGCAAACCACATCTTCCTTGGCTCAACTCCCCAATTACCTTAATAGCCTATAGAACCCACCGACTGACCTCCACTTTATCCTGGCTTCAAGAGTGCCTTCAAGTCACACCTGTAGTCATTTAAAATGATGACACCCAGTTCTAGTCAATCTTGACACCAGCTGTTAAGCAATGTTCAAATTTCATATTCCTTTAGTATGTAGAACTGTGATTTATAATTAGAAATTCTTTTTGTCTGCTATTATCAAATATTAGAAACAAATCATCTTTATCTTAATTTTCTTTTTTATCCATATTCCCAGTATCATAACAGCTTAGTATAAAGAAAAGGGGTTCATTGGACCCTATTTCATATCTAATCCTCAGTTTCTTCACATGTAATATGAATAACATGTAATTCAGGTAATAGTTAGAAACAGAAATTTACAGTCATTGCCACATGATGACAGGCAACCTTGTTATTGACTGTGGACCCAGAATATTATAATGTGGTGGAAATCTTCTTGCTTGTAAGGGACATCATGCTCATCACAACATTTTAGCAGAACACATATACTTAAGGGTGTATGATTTCAAGAAAGTCATTGTGCTGTTTGGCCTACAGAAAAAGAATTCCTACAACTATGGAGAGCACAGATTTCTTAATTAATAATGAGGATAAAGATATTGTTGATAAATGTGCTTTCAATATAAGCATTTTATTATGTACTTAGAGTATGCTACTTATAAACATGAGTGTATTATAAAATAGTGTGTGCAGTACACTAGCCACAGGCTCATTGATCTGTTGACTGTCGTGTGTGTGTGTGTGTGTGTGTGTGTGTGTGTGTGTGTGTGTGTTGATGCATCCCTGTGCGGGGCATGTGTAGTCATTTGCATCCCTGTGGAACTCAGACAATGACATAGAGTGTCTTTGTCATTCACTGTCTTATTTTCTTGAGACAAAGTCTCTCAATGGATCTGAAGGCTCCCCAGTTTTCTGCTAGGTTGGGACCATGTTCCAGGCTTTTATTTTATATTTTCTAAAAAGAATGATGCTGGGTTCCAAACTCAGAGCCTTATGCTTGGCCAATAAGTACTCTTGCCCATTGAGCATGCAGTGAAGAATCTCCCCAGTTCTTACTTGGCTGCCTGCTTGGGAAAAGGGGTATTATCTAGCTATTGTCTTAGATAAAGGCCTATGTCAGTCAAATAAATAATATTTCACAGCTAAACCTTTTATCTCATCCGCTTGTCCTTTCATAGTACCTATTTTGACGTTTCAGTACATCCACTCTTCTTATTTAAATTAATGGAAGGATTGTTACAGAATATGTCTTTAAATTTCAGTTTCCCCCTTTCCATTATTACTGTTCTTGCTTCATCATACACTTTCTTTGCTTAAACTTTTGTGTACAATAACAGTCATCTCACTCTATGTAGCTCCTATTACATGTGTGCATTTGTCCTGTTATCCTCACCATCCCAAGTTTAATTTTCTCTAGTTATTCTTCCTCTCTGTGGACATCTTCTTCTCTGCTGTGTAGTGAACAGTATTCAGTGTTCAGGCTCTGTAACCAAGTTAGGTGTTTAGTTCAACCAAAACTTACCTTAAATGCCGAGTGCATAAAGAACTTCAATAAGCATCTGTTAACTATAGAAATAAGGACGGGTTATATATGAAAATAATTTAAGTTTCTTTCCACTCCAAATAGTAGCAATACCATTGCCTTTCAGTGAAAGAGATCTCAATTAAGCACACTAATATTTAGATACAATAAAGAAGGAAAGATTTTCTGCAGCTAAAAATTATTTAAAATGTTAGGAAAGTTTTTAAGTTATGAGAAAATATTTTGAATAAATAATCTTAAGGGCTGCAATATTTAACAAGCCATAGAAATTTACATAGTAAAGCATGAATAAATGAATAATGAGAGAAAATAGCCAAAGGAGAAGAGAAAGGCAACTAAAATAAATCCCAGATTCACAAATTACTAAAGAAATGAAAACAAAATGAACATTTATTTTGGAACATTGGAACGCAATGTTGACGAGAGTGGTAACACTTATTCACAAATTGATGATATAATTATACATTCATGAGTCTAGTTAAGAACTCAGTTTAGAATTAGGATTAATAATGTTTTATCAGAAAAGTTGATGGTCATAAAATTGGAACTATAGATAAATCATAAAACTAAAAATTATAAATTACAGGCCTCCATAAATTTGGAATGATATGTAGTCTATATGCTTTGGGGAAAATTTCAAGTCATAGCTTATTTTTATAACTAATAAGTTAAAAGCCTAGAAATAAGTTATTTATTTGTTACAACCTAATTATGTAAAAAGCCAATACACAGAGTTTTAATTTCAATTTTCACATTGCTTGTTTGTATGAGTTTCCGTTTTTGGCTTATATTCTTTTTTCTGGTTCTGTCATTTCTATCTCAAGAAGAAATTGCTTTGACAACCTTTACAAAGTCAACAATAACAACCAGAGCAGAATACCCATGGATCTTTATGAACTATGTTAGAGGTCATAAGATACTTATAGAGTTATCTGGTTCCCTCAAGCCTGTAAGTGACAATTGAACAGCAATTTCTTCATCTTCAGTTGAGGAGTATGATTCAATGGTGTCGGTCTTGACTTTCCCCAAGGTCACTGAACTCAGAAGCAACAAGACTTCAATGCTTGTGCCATGGTTTTTAGGTTGGCATTCATTCTTCTCATCAAGAGCCTTCTTATTTTGTCTGAAGTAGGTAACACGATTTTATGACATGATTGTAGATTGGCTTTGGCGAATGATCTGAGTCCCACTTCTGGACTCCAAATAAAATCCCCTGAACAATCCAGGAGTATTTCTAGTAGCCTGGCTGAGAAGAGTAGAGTTTTTGACCAGTATATTGCATGCGGGAGTAAATATAGCAATAGGGAGTTAATTAGGCACATCACATTGAGCCTGTGTTCATGTAAAAAATTATGATAAATAGCAGCTTCCCCTAAGAGGAACTTTGAAATTACCGGAATAAAATCGGTATGGATGGGCTATACCCAGTGATCTAAGGTGAGGTGATACATTTAAGCATGTTCCACTTGTATTCACTTCTACTGTAAAATAAAATCCGAATACCTAATATACCACATCTAGAAAAAAAGTCTGCTGATGAAAGAGTTCTTCGATTCTTGTGAATCCTTGAATTCTTGCACATATTAAGTAATTGAAGCTGAGAAGTTTATTATCTATCTTTAGTGGAGACTGGCTACATAAAATAAATTCTTAGCTCCCTGGAGCCTGAATAGACCCAGAACACAGAGCTCAAGGTCTGAAGTGGGATTCTGAAGTTTGTCATTATAGACTTAAGAGAGGGAGGGTAGGTGGTTGCTTTGTTTAATGCCTGCGACCAAATACATGCTATATTCTTCATGGGTGGACTGTACACAATTTTCTAGTAATTTAAAAGTCAATAATTCTCCATACAGGGATTGAAAAGGAAATCCATTTGAAGACCAACTTCCTTTCTGCCTGGAGTCAAAGTACTGAACATGGTTATGAAGAAAAAGCAAAGATGTCCATAATGATAGTTTCCACCAGCAGTCAGTCACCTTTGTTATACTATGGCATCTAACTCCACCCACTTTCCTGGACAATTAATAATTAAAATACTTTAATATTAAATAATTTGGAATCATATCAAAGTTAACATTTCCTGCAATATCCAGATATGTGTTTTACTTAAACATGCCACTGTTATTCTCATGTGAAAAGTATCAATTTATTTCCTCTTCCTGTCAATCACTTGTATCATGCAAGGTCCTGGTATGTCGGGTTATGACCCTTCCTCCTGGACATGGGCCAAAAACCACAGTAATTTGACTGATGTAATTATTTAGGCTGTTTCTAATAAGCCTAAAAATGTGCTGCTAACATTTTTCAGATGTTTATAAGCTTCGGCTGTTCAGTTTACCCTTGATATACTATTGATGTTTTTGCTTAGTTACATTAAAAGAAATTGCAGTCTCTGAATAGCTGAATTTTGATAGCTTTTAATTGTTTAGATCATTTTGAACATTTCCATACCATGACATTATTTTCTTTTTTCGCATTTTCTTCACGGTAGACCAAATATTTGACAGTAATAAAAGTTTGCTCAGTTTATATTTGTTGAGCATCTACTTCATGCTAGACACTGTACCACATATTTAAAATGAAAAGTGCTGTAAGATATTAAGTTATATCTGCATAAAAATAAATTAGCATATAATGTGTTTAATGGAGACTCATGTTCTAACTGAGCTCCATAGATTGTGAATGTATGACTTTGGGGGAGATTTCATTATATTTCAAAATGGGAAGCAAGGTTATAAAGATCACATAACTAGTAAATTGTAGAACTGAGAGTTCAATCAAGAAAGAAGGACTTTACACTTTGTATTCCCAATGACTAAGACATGTTGGTTCTGGGATCAGAATTAATGACTTTGATTTAATAGGGAAAAAGCTAAGAATATTTTGAAGAAGATAATACTTAAGTGAAATAACCTGTTGCTTCTGAATGGATCCTATAGTCGGGTCTTCACCAAAAATATGTACTCTGTAGTTCTTCCTGTTTGACCCAGAGACACGAGAAGTCTGTTGGTAACAAAGAAAAATATAGTTTTTCTCTAACAAGCAATATGGAACAAGCAGTGTGCTTTCTGTTAGCTTGACAAAAGCCTGAAAGTCAATTGGAAAGGTTGAGCATTGACTGAGAAAACGCTTCTATCAGATTGACTGGTAGACAAGACAGTGGTATAAAATGGTAGTAGCCATTCTCTTAATTGATGATTGATGCCCATATCAATTGATCTCAGCCTACTGTTGGTGGGCAGGTGCTATTAGGTTATATAAGAAAGCAGGCTGAGAAAGCTATGGTGAGCAATCCAGTAAGCAGCATTCCTCCATGGCCTCTGTATCAGTTCCTGCCTCCAGGTTCCTGCATTGACTTTCTGCCCTGATTTCCCCCAGTGATAGACTAATTGGAACACATAATCCAAACAAACCTTTTCCTGTTCAAGTTGCTTTTGATCATGGTGTTTATCACAACATCAGAAAGTAAACCAGAACAGTCATTCATTATTAAAATTCATTATTGTAGCTGAAAGGAAAGGAGTCAGTGTGTACTTAAAACATTTAATGTAAGTTAAGCAAATGAAGTCTGCTTACACAGAAACACACATATAAAAACATTAAAGGAAATAGAGGCCTGAAATTGAGATAGAACAAGGGGAAATACATGGAAAATATTAAAGGGAAGAAGGATAAGGGGAGGATGACCAAATAATACTTTAATTTCAAAAAATAAAAATAGATCTAAAGAGAACTTTGCCCTGTATTTGTGTTTTTACAAGAGCCATATGTAGGGACAAACAGTGCACACTGGGTAGGGTATCCCTGTAAAGTGAGACTTGGGGGTGACAAAGGGCTGCAAGAGTGATGATGACAACCATTGATGTCCTCATTCTGTTTAGCTGTCCCAAAATGGTTGCCCTACTCAATACAATGTGAAAATGGAATAGCAAAGTCACTGCCCCCTCCCCCAATATTCATTTGTAAAGCCACTGGGGAAAGAAAAATGGTCAATCAAAATACTTAGGTATTCATCTGGTCCTTTGTCATCATGAGGTTAAGTCTTACAACTTATTGAAAGTTGCAGACATCTGGAGTAGAAAGCAAGGAGCATGTCCCTGACCTTCCAAACGCTATGACTCAGTGCACAGAGCACAGTGTGCCTGCCTCTCATGCTGCTTCTCATGGTCCTGCAGCTGAGTGGGAGCTGCAACTCACCGCTGCTAAATCCCTGCTGCCAAAGAAGAGCACACTACATATCGCCACCCCTGGAAAGAAGCCAAATTCCAATGAAGAGGGTGGTTTTCAGTGAGTACATATGGCTTCCATACCAATGGATGAGAAAGCCTAAGTGGAGCCATCATAAATCAAGAGCAAACTCTCTAGGTCTTAAAGGTGAATGCTTCTCTTGGTTTAAACACTGGTTCATCCACTAGTCATGCTATTTTGAGCACATAGTTAACAGACCTGCAATTCAGGGCTTACATCCCTACAGTGGAATCAATGATTGATATTTACAGTATGTAGCTCATAGCGATAGAAGATGAAATGGACAAAAATGTAAATCAAGTCTGGGGATATAGATGAATGGAAGAACATTTGCCTAAAAAGCTTGGGTTTGATCCCCAATATAGCAACTAGCTAGCTGACTAACTGAACAAACAGGATAAAGCACAAAAGTATAACATCCAATAAGTGTATAATTTTGATTTATCACTTATAATTATTTTTGAGAGCAAATTGGGATGCCATTTGGGAATATGAATGCAAAACCAGAAAATACGTTATTGGCATCTCTTTTGCAAAGACCAAGAGAGGCATAGAACGTCTGAAATCTGGTTTTAAAACGGCAAGGAATGAAATGGGCCCAGTCATAAACTTCCTGTCTTAAGGCAGTGATTCTCAATCTCCTTTTCGGTGGCCTCTAACCCGAGTCCAGCTGCCCTGATTTCCCCTGTTGAAAAAAAAATCCCAGATATGATTTCTGTGCAGGTGAGTCATTTAAAGGAGAATGAGTCTAAGTTCCACAAAAAATCTTTGGTTCTAAAACAAAACAAAACAAAAAAAATGTGCAATAGCCAAAGGCCGGGGCTGCTGCGCCCAGCTGTCAGGAGCTGAAAACACACGTGACACAAGATTTCAAGTCTAGCCTCCAGCAGGTACCAGAGGCAATTAAGGTTTCCAGTCCCTCATGTTGGAGTCTCTCCAATTTGTCTGCAGAAGTGAGCAAGATGACCTCAGCGCACCTCTGCTTTTCACTTGAATTTATTTATTTATTTATTTTGAGTGACAGGATGCTGCTTTTTAGGCAGAGAACTTTCATTTAATAATTCAGCAATTAGGTGTGCCGCTGTCAGCTGCACAGTCCCTAACAGCTTTTCAATGACAACATATGGAGTCTCTCATGGACGTGCAAGGTCCCTCTCAGATGTCCTGAACAGGAAGGACGGAGGAACACGAGAGCATCCTCACTCGGGTATGTGCAAACCCAGGTGTGGAGGCGGCTGAGGGTTCAAGTCCAATGCCTTCATTTCCGCTCCTTCACATCATCTTACTGACAAGCGCCCAGGCCTGGCCCAACAAAGTGAGAAAGAGTAAAATTAAAATGCTTCATCATTGGTGCATGCCATCCTGCCAGAGATGTTAGCTTATGGTTCACAGATGAATGCTACCTTGCAGGAGATAAGGGAAGATGTCTCAGTGTGCCTTTGTGTGACTGCTGCATGCATATATCTGCTTTGTTTGGACTCTCAAAAAAAAAGAAAAGAAAAAGAAAAAAAAAAACTTTTGCCAGTAATTTATATTTCCCCAAGAGGAAACCTAAAGAAACAAACAAAATAAGAGGTGAAAGGTACAAACAGCAACATACTAATTAGCCAAGACACCCCAGCTACTCTGCATTAGCAGAAGGAGGCACATTATACTGTGTGTCTTTGTTCACCAGCAAGGACTTCCAGTAGTCTAATAATTCACTCGCAGGTCTGCTTTAGCAAGGAGACATGGGGTTTTAGGAACTATAAAAGATCATTTAGAGCAGAAACAAATTGCTGCTTTTAATAAAATGATCCCCCCGCAAACTCAATAGAATACCATAAAAAATAGTCTGCAGAGACTAGTCTATAGAAGAGCACTTTTTACTATGAGGAAATGGTAGTGTGTAGAGAACCATGATGCAGAAGGGTAAGGAGCGCCCCCCTCTGACATCTCACCCAAGTTGTCTGTTCAACCTCTCTCCTCACTCCATTAAGGTCTCTGCAGCAAGTTCCTCTCATTCCAGGCTTGTTGCTTAATGCTGACTTCTAAAATATTAATTTTGTCTTTAGTTCTTCTCCCTATACAGTCCATGAACTGGTCCAGAGGATCATTTTCCAAGATTTTACGCAGCGAGCTTCTTAGAGTGCTCTCTACCCAGACAGATTTCTGGCTACTTCAGTTGATGTCTAGACAAGGACTGCTTGGATGTGGGCCCGTGAATCAGTATTTTTCTGTGAGCTAAGAATCTAGTTGAAATCTGATTGTATCACTTAAGCTAGCCAGAACCGTAAGGTTATTTGTTTTTAGCTTTAACCTTCCCCTCAGCCTCAGGCTTTGAGCATAGGACGATCTGATAAAATCCAGATCTGGGTGTCAATTTAGATTTTCTACATGTTACATTGCCTCAAAGCAATCTGACCTATGGCACCCAAGGTATGACTATTATACCCACCTTGACAGCTGAGACCTCATTTTCCCCAATATACAGCAAGGTCTAGGGCATATCCTCTTTGCTCCCTGCCCTATTATGGGTCTGGTTTCCATTGTTTGCTTCAACGACCAAGTCCAAACTGGAATGGGTGGAATATGAGGACACTGAAGGGGTTAAGTAAGCAAGACTCTAAAGACTTTGTCCAGAGAAGAAAACGTGATGCATTTACACCATGGAGTGTTACTAAGCAGTTAAAAGCAATTACATCATGAAATTTACAGGCAAATGGATGGAACTAGAGAAACAAAATCATCAAAGTGAGAGAACCCAGTCCTAGAAAGACAAACACGGTATGCCCTTATTCATAAGTAGATATGCTGCATTCCACAGACCAGAGAGGCTCACAAGGTGGACTCAAGGCGGGGACGGCATGGATCTCCCTGGGAAGGGAAGCAGAATAGTCTTTGGTGGTTGGCTTGGACTAGCTGGGGAGGGGAAGAGGAGAAATCAAGCAGCAGGGGTGGAAAGACAGTACTGGGAGAGACTATTACATGGGGAGGGACATTTAGTGGCGATTGTGAAACTTAGTGCAATGAAACTCCTTGGAATCTATAAGTGACCCTAGCAAAGATTCCTATTAATGGGGGATATAGATAAATCCTGAACTGGCTCTGTTCGAGGTTAGGCTTCTAATAGTGGGACTGAGGCATCAACCCAGACACAAAACCTTCAACCTACAATCTGTCCTGCTTGTAAGATATGCTGAGGTAATGACAGAACAGAACTTGTGAGAGTAGCCAACCAGTGACTGGTCCAACTTGTGTTTCAAGCCATGAATGGGAGCTCTTCTCTGACACTGTCTTCAGGACAAGAAACCAGAGGCAGGGTAGCCTTAGAGACCTAAGATGAACCAAACACAACTGGAAAAAATTCAATGAAATGATAGCTAACGATATTCTGCTGTAGTAATAGATTGGTGTCTAGCCCAATTGTCATCAGAGAGGATTCATTCAGCAACTGAAAGAAGCAGATTCAGAGATCCACAGTCAAAAACTAGACTGAGCCAGAGGAACCCTACAGAGGAGGGAAAGGAAGGATTGGAAAGCCAGAAGGGTTGAGGATACCGCAGATTCAACTAAGCAGAATCCATAGGAACTTAATCACAGACACTATATGGGTCTGGGATGGTTCCTCTACATATACGTTATGGTTGTGTAGCTTGGTGTTCTTGTGAAATTCCTAACAAGGGGATTAGAGTTATCTTTGACTCGTTTGCCCCCATTTTCCGCCTACCAGACTGCCTCACCCAGCTTTGACATGAAGGTTTGTGCCTAGTATTATTGAAAATTGTTATGCTTGTCTATTGAAAGCCCTGAGAGACCTGCTCATCCTTTGAAGGAAAATGGAGGAGTAAGTGAATCTTGGGGAGAGTGGGGTGGTGGACGGAGTGGAGGGAAAGGAAGCTGTGATGGGAATTTAATATATGAGAGAAGAATGACTAAAAAAAAAAAAGACTTTTCTCAGAGAACTTGATGACCTTAATGTCCTTTTAGGATATGACTAATGCTGACACAGAACACTCTTTTACAGTGAAATAAAAGCTCAAGTTTGACATATTAACTGAGAGGCCAATAGCACACCCCTGTTGGGATATCAACAGGCAGATTCAGACAGATGTATTAGTATATAAATTTTCCTCTCTTGGAAGGCGCTAAGCCTGCAGCTGTACAGTTCAGGGTCTTTTTATCAATATGCTCTAGTTAAAGCAGTGAGATAGGCAAAGACTAATTATAAAGAGAAGAAATGAATGACCAAAGTTTCAGGAATGGCAAATATTTTCTAGACTCATTTTCTTTATTCTATTCTGTTAGCGAAACTATATTCTAGACATATAGAATCACTGTTTCCCAGATTAGCAGTAGGTTGTAGAGGCCAATTGGAAGTAGTGTCTGGTCTCTTCCTAAATTTTTCACTGTCAATACTACTCTTTAATTGAGAATTTTAACTTGCAAGCAGGATCAAGGAAACTGCCAGTTGTTGCCACATCTGGAATAACGATTTCCCGGCTCTCCCAGACTCTCGATGCATCTTTGTAGATATAAGATCACCATCCCTGAGGAATCAAAATTATCCCAGTCCCAAGACCTGTGGCTGTAAATTGCTACAAGCTCCTCCCCAACCTGGAAAGCTTTGGGGGCCTTCTTAGTGGGACTTCGTTTAGGTTTCAATTGACAGTAAACCTCTGTGATCAGACCACCAAGCTCCACTAGGGACATGTAGAAAGACATGTTTGGAATTTAGAAATCTTTTATGGAGCTCAACAAAGCTAGGCTTTTAAGACCATGGACTTAAAAAAAAAGTTAATTCGAAATTCATGCTGGGCAATGGCTTCTTTGTTCTAGATGGCGTGTACCCTGCTCCCGAGACAATTAACGCCATTGATTCAATGGGTGAGAAAAGTCAGAGCAAAATGACTGACAGGAAGGGAAATGCATTGTTTTCAATATCAGCTCCTTCACCCACAAGCTCCCCCTGCCAGACCTTTGCACCTGTGAAAGGCACATTTGTTCCCAGGGACGATATCTCTGGCCTTCTTCCCAGGAAGTGGGCAGGCAGGGTGGGTGTCAGTTTTTTGTGTGGAGTTGCTCCCGGGAAAGTTAGCCCACCCTCCGAGATTGTCTTCAGCCCAAGCTAGGTTAGGGAGATCCCTATCTTTAATACAATAAAAAATAGATTTCACCAAATTTCAGTGTGTTCGTATTACCCACTGGGACAGAAACAGCAGAGCGGGAATCCTGGTTTAGTGGATAGCATCTGGAAGTCCTGAACTTGGGGAGGCTGAGAGAGAGGATTGCAATGAGTCTGAGGCTGGCCTGGACTGCAGAGTGAGATCTTTTTTTCATAGAAACTCAAAACTACCACCACCACCACCACCACCACCACCACTACCACCACCATCTCCACTACCAACCCAAATCAAAACATGATCATCAACAAAGAGGAGAGAAGGAACTCACCCATCAGCTAAAGGACTACTGCTTCTATCTATGGTTGTGCACTTAAATACATCATTGATTGCACTTGTAAGAATTCCAGCCCCTATGTTTGTTCATGGTGGCTGTAACCAGAAAGGAAGAATAAGATTTGAGAACAGGAAAAGCAAGAGAAGTCAGTTACTAAAGTAGGCAGGTGCCCATTTCACCTTTTCAGAGTATTATCCGGGAAAGAGATGAGGAGAGAAAACTGGGATGTTAATATCACTACCCCTTTGAGAAGAAGCTGTGACAAGCCTGTCAATCATGGGCTGAAGCCACGTGCTCACTTACTCATAAAATTATCATGATTAAAATTCAGACTGTATTATGTGCTAATTGGTTAAATACTACAGATTTCTTAAGATGATTGTCTATCTGTATGTCTCTCCTCTCCACACACACACACACACACACACACACACACACACACACACACACACGGTGCAACAAGGTAGATAAACTTTGAAAGTCTCTCACTAAAAATAAAATTAGATCCTCAAAATATTTCAAGCAAATAGCCATGACAAAAGAAGACGAAAAGATGTTATTCTGAGCATATTTTTCCCAAAGCATGAACTAGACTTCTCAGATAGTTTTTAGTTGTATCTTCTGTACTCTGAGATCAAATGGTCTCAAGACTTTATGTTTCCCCAAAGGCAAAATCCAACAGACTAACTTAGTTTATAAAAAACAAAAGAAATCCCTTGTCTGTGAGTGAACAGGTGAGTTGCTAGAATGCAGATGAACTTGTTTTGAAAAGTGGCAGGACTAAGCTCTCCTGTAAGATCCAGATCCTCACCAGCCAGGGAAATCTGGGATTCTTTTGGCAGCACAGATTATCACAGAATCCACAATTGCTCAAAACACAGAGGGCAACTCCCTCTGGGTTGAAGAAGCCCAACTAATACATCTACAATACAACCTCTAAGACTGAGGAAACACTTAGAAAAGGGAAGGTAAATGTAGGAAGAGTCAGAGCACCAGAGTGTCAGCTCAGAGATAGTGTCTTCCGTATGTAACATGAAATCTGCACCCATAAAACCTCAAAAATATGGTCACTTAAATAAGACCTGGGCAGTGATAACCCAAGCTAACATGCCAATATGGATGGAAGAAATCTCACACAGGGCCCCATCCCTAGAAGAAGAGCTAAAGGAAAATAAGGGCTGCTGAGAGAGGGCGTGATCATCACTAAGCACAAACAAATACGAATGGCACTCAGAGTACTCTGCAGGCTATATTTATTTCTGCATACCTAACAATAATAATTGAAGAGCAGGTCATGAATTTGAGAGAGATTGAGAATCTTAAGAAGAGTGGGAGGGGGTAGAGGGAAAGGTAGAAATGATATAAATACAGTATTCATCTATGAAATTCTATAAGCAAAAGTCTTCACCCCTAAACTCTTCAATTTAACTGAAGTAGAAATGATATGAGCTATTAGGAAGAGCTTAAAAAATTGCTTTTCTTCACTTGTTCATGTCTCTTTGGACCCACAATACTCTATGTCCTCTTCCCTCTCTCATCCTTACTCATATTCACTACCTTCGTGGGCCCAACCCATTGTCTTCTACTTGCCTGGTTCCTTTCCTTGGCATCACTCCCTTCACACAAGACCACCTTAAGCTAAGGATTCTTCTTCTTCTTCTTCTTCTTCTTCTTCTTCTTCTTCTTCTTCTTCTTCTTCTTCTTCTTCTTCCTCTTCCTCCCCCTCCCCCTCCCCCTCCCCCTCCCCCCTCCCCCTCCCCCTCCCCCTCCCCCTCCTTCTTCTTCTTCTTCTTCTTCTTCTTCTTCTTCTTCTTCTTCTTCTCCTTCTTCTTCTTCTCCTTCTCCTTCTTCTCCTCCTCCTCCTCCTCCTCTCTCCTTCTCTTTCTTTCCTTTTCTTTTTCTTTAACTTCTCTTAGACTCTTGATTCTTTGCTCTTAGCCTCTATGTACAAAAGTTCAGAAAAAGGTCAATGCTCTGAGTCTTTTCCATCTTAGTTTAAATTCAGTCATTCCACAGTGCATGGGATCCAAAAGACTCTTGAGAGTTGGGGAAAGAATAGGAAGTACATAGGGAATAAAGCAAAAGGAGAATTTGGGTAGTTCACCATGTTTTTTCTAAATATCTCAGTCAGTGAGCCTCACAAAATAAATTTTATAAAATGACAATGTCTGCCTTTGGATTGCTATATGCATTGACCTAATATTAACAGAAAGTGTGAGGCACTTGTTATAATTAAATAAATGTCTAAATTGAATAGATATCAAAAAAGCAAAAACAAAGGAAAACAGCAAACCAATTAAACAATCAAATTAAAATAGGGATCTAGCAGAAGGTTGGTGAAGCATTAGTGTTTTTTATTTTACTTGGAATAAAAACTAAGGAAGGACTATTGCTGGTTTCTCTTAAGTGCTTAGAACAATAATAGATATGGTTAATGGAGGGTAGAAAGCTAGGATTTGGTGACAAAGAATAAGCAAGATGAACACTAGTGGATGATGGAAAGTCATAACAAGTCAAGATAAGTCAAGAATAAGAGAACATAAGACTCAAATATTAGCAAAGAGTATCCTTGATTAGATGATGTGGGATTCCCTTCTCTTTGCTGTGGATACCATTGGTGAATAAAGAAACTACCTTGGCTTGTTGATAGGACAGAACTTAGGTAGGCAGGGAAGACTAAACTGAATGCTGGGAGAAAGGAGGCAGAGTCAGAGAGAAGTTATGTAGCCCCAATGGAGACTGATGCTGGAACTTTACGAGGTAAACCACTACCACGTGGTGAAACACAGATTAATGAAGATGGATTAAATTTATATGTAAGAGTTCACCAATAAACAGCTAGAGCTAATAGGTCATGCACTGTTTTAAATAATATAGTTTCTGTGTGATTATTCCGGGAATTTGGGCAGCTGGGAAACGAAGAAGTGGCCTTCTTACAACAAATAGAGGGGAAACATGAATCAAAAAGTACCTGTGTTTCAGAGGTGACCTGAATCTCTCTTCCTTGATCCAGAACATCATACATCTTTTGCTTTTATTTTATGTATAAACTCTCATGTATTTTGCTTTTATTTCATGTATAAACACATGCCACATAGTTTCCCACTGTTACTCATGCAGCAAACCGAGACTTTGTTGTATTGTTAAACTTTCTATTGATATTCATGCATGGAATTTCTTATTAGTTCTTATTATAGGATGTGTATTGATGGGTACCACAATGTCACAATCCAGTCTAATGTTATATGCATCATGGAGTTCACAGTATAAAAGTGCGTTTTTATATAGAACAGTGATAGGGAAACCTGCATGTCTTGTCTGGATTTAAAAGTTTTCATCAGGTTATATTTTACTTTGTGACCGTTCCCATAAATTCCTATTTACATTCCTCCTTGTATGTGGTAAGGTGTGCCTGGATGTGTGTTTTTTCCTAGCCACCTATGTTATTACCTGTCATCACTGCCTTGTATAATGTGAACCTACGCTAAGATCAGACATTCACTCTATAGCTACTGCTGAGTTGACACAAGCTCCCAAAGGTGTGCACACAAGTACAGCTGCCAGCGTTTCCCTTTATGACCTTATTTTTGCTAGGTGAGGTCCCTGAGCCTATTCTCTTGTAAGAATAATTGAGAAGTTTCCCTCTGGAGGAAATCGGTTGAATAGAATGAAATAGAAGATCCAAAGTAGTACCAAGGACAAACCTGTGAGTTTACAACTAGACTTTCCCAAAAGCGTTATGGACTAAAGAGAGGGTTATATTAATTTTGCTAAAAGATTTGGCATTAAATAAGAATCTATATGTAAAAATGTATCTTCTTTCCTTTCTCTATACATAACTCCTTTTTTTTGGAATGGTCTTTCATGTTTTAAAAACTTCTTCAGCTACTGCTTATAACGTTGCATGACTTATGTTCAATGACCTCTTAGTGAACACATGGCTCTTCTTTGTATAGTAGGTACAATAAATAGTGCCAGGCTCCCCTGACAAAGAAATCCATGCATGAATCTCCACATCCTGGAGATATTTTGTGTTACATACCCATGGGCTTTAAGGGGGCAGAAGAGACTAAGTTTCTAGTCACCTCTTGTTAGAATGAGGACAATATCATGAGCTTTTTGAGTGGGTCCAATGTAATCAGAGTCCTTAATTGGTGAAGAGGAAGGAGAGAAAGTCAGAACAGAGGAATGTCGCCATGAGACATATTAACCCGTGCTACTGGATTCCAGATGCATAAGGTGCAGTGGTTCAGGAAGAGGACATCCTGAGGCTGGGAAAGGTCAGAAACCATGTTGGCCCCTAGACCCTCAGGAAAGAAATGCAGCCCCCAGTGCCTTGATTTTAGACCTGGAGAATGATATTAAGCTCCTGACCTCTGAAACTCCCAAGATTGAAATAGTTGTTTTATGTCACCGTGGTGATAATTCGTTACTGCAGTAAAGGTATATTCATACACCCAGTCAGCACAAACACCACCCCAGTGCGTTTACTGTAGAATTCTGTTACAGGGAACTGCATAAGGACAAAGACTGGATATATTCAGTCATAGTACACCAAGATCAACACCTCATGTAATTAGTTTCGGGTAGGATAAACTATAGCTAAAAGATAGGGAAATAAAACTTTCAGTGATTATTTATATCTGTGAACCTATCTGTATTTCACTTATATAAGTTAACTATGTAAGGGGTGACCTTTTGGTCCTACTGGTAAAAGGCCTCTGCGGTTGCCTTGCTCATTTTGTGACCCTGGAGCTTGTAAGCAACTGTGTATATCTGAGCTATGTCCTCAGCCTTATTTTTACTTTAAAAATAATAATTTGAATTTGAAATAGAGTCTTAATAAGTTACCCAGGTTGATCTTTAATTCACTCACAGGCTAGACTGGCCTAAAACTTTTGATCCTCCTGCCTCAGCCTCCTGATTATCACTTGAGTCCGGATTGTTAAGCAGTGACTCGGATGCTCTGTTATATATAAGCCCACTGTGACTCATGTTTAAGACCCGTGTCAAAAGCCAGATTATCTTACTCTGGCTGAAAAATTTGGCAGTAGAATTTGGCAAGATATAATTATAGGGTATGAGCAATGCCAAACTAACAGATAAAATATAGCACCAAAAGTTTTGATTCTTAATTTAAATATATATCCTGCAGAGAAGGAATAAATCTTTTCCAGCTAGACATTTGGGAGAGGATTAGTATCTGGAATATATAAAGAACTAAAATTGAAGCCAATAAAACAAATATAAGATGGACTATAGATCTCATCAGAGATTTATCAACAGAAGAAATTTTGAACGTCTACGAAATATTTCAAAAAGTGCTCATAATTCTTGCAGGTTGGCGAAATGCATATTAAAACCCCTTGAGATTTCTTTTCACACGAGTGACAATGGATAAGATCAACAAATGACCAACAGCAAATGATGGAGTGGATGTAGGGAAAGGGAAACATTTATTCCCTGTTGGTGAGACTGCAAACTGGTGCAGCTACTCTGGAAACCAGAGGGAAGAATTCTCAAATAGTTGAAAATAAATCTACCTCTGGTCCAGTTGTACCAGATAGCTTGCCTCAATAGCTTGACATCATTCTCCACCGATACTTGCTCAGGCATGCTCATTGCTCCTCTATTTACAATAGCTAGGGAACACAACCTAAATGTTCTTCATTTGATGTAACATGAAGGGGCCTGTTTGTTTGGGTTTTTCTGTCCCTGCCTGGTACCCTACATCCGGCAGGCCCCAGAGAAAATCAACCACACAAGAGATCTCTGTAAGTTATAATGCTGATTGGCCCATTAGGTCAGGCTTCCTTCTTACTGGCTAACTCTCACATCTTGATTAACCCATTTTTCTGATCTTTTTTAGCCATGTGGCTCAGTACCTTTTTCAGTGGGGCAGCTCACATCCTGCGGCTTCCGTGATCTGGGCAGGAGTGGGAGGAATCAACTTCCTCCTCCCCAGAATTCTCCTGCTCTCCTTGCATCATTTCCACTTCCTGTCTGGCTTTCCCGCCTACACCTCCTGCCTGGCCAATCAGCGTTTATTTAAAACATGATTGACAGAATACAGACAATTCTCCCGCACCAATTTGATGAATGGATAAATAAAGTGGACCTTTATACAACAGAATACTATTCATCTATGAAGAGTAATGAAACCATGAAATTCACAGGTAAATGGATAAAACTAGAAAATACTTTATTGAGTGATGCAAATTCACACCCAGAAAGAAAAAACGAAGCATGCTCTTTCTCATTTATTTTTTTTTCTAGCTCCAAGTTTACAAATATGAATACAATCTGGAGTAACCAAATTAATTTAGATAGTCAAAAGTAATTATGGAGGGTGGGCTCTAGAGAGGGAGTAACAGGATATATATATATATATTATATAGAGGGTAAACAGAAAAATTGGGGGAAGGTCTTTAGTTGGGGAGGGAGCGTTATTCAGGAAAGGGAGACAGGCATTATAAATAATAATTGTGATATTTTAAATTGTCATTGGGAACCATACAATTTTATATTCGTCAAAATTATATGTAACACATGTAAGAGTATGCATATGTGTGTATGTATGTTTTATATAAAAGTATACTGCTTAGGATGAAAAGTGTTCCCAAAGAGCCATAGGTTATCTGACTAAGACTTTAGTACAAGGTAAGAGATACCTTATTTTGAGTTGTTGAAATCCATGTGACGTTTCAGTGTTGCCCTTGGTTGCTCTGTAGAAGTAAAATGTAAGTCCCTGTTGCTGGAGACACCATATACTTGTGTGCAGGACTTGGAAGATTCAAGATTTTTCTGTTTTCCCTATGATATTCCTTCATGAGAGCTGAACTAACATAAGGTGCTTGTAAGCTCCTGTGTGGAAAAGAAAGCAATAGTCCTCCTTTTCTCTCTCACCTCTAAACCACACTAATGACTAGCTCAGCAAGATGGCTCACTGCGGTGGTCTCACTTCTACCTTGGCAATACCCAACATTTGTCTAATTGGATTGAATAGACTAAATAAGAAAGAAACCATGTTTGATTCTGTAACCTAGCTAAGTAGCCATGTTTAGTGTTGTCGTGGTTCTTAGAAGAGAACCCGTTTCTGCTGCTTTCCTCACCAGTATGATTCCTGACTGCATTCTAAATACTTTACAGAATACCCATAGATCAGTGGAACTTCTTTTTTTTTTTTTTTTTTGGACAAAGAAGCTTCTTTTTTACATCAGACTGAGACAATTCCTGAAATTCACAGCTAGTCAAAATTCTCAGAACACTAACAGTTGCCTTCCCCAGCAGATATATCTACAGTACAACCTCTATACCTAAGGTTCAAGAAACATAGCAGGGGGTAATGAAGAGTGTAAGGACCTAAACAACAGCCGAAATCTACCACCAGTTGGCATACCACTGTGAATGGGGTAAAATCTCAGGAGGCCCGGCACTTAGACGAGGAACCACAGAGCATTAATGACTACTGAGAGGGAAAATTAGTCTTCTTCAGGAACTGAGCCTTTCAGTTTGTTATCCAGTAGGTAGAAGTCTCCTTCAAAGCCCATACACACAAACAACACTAGGTGGATTTAGGAGAGAGAGAGAGAGAGAGAGAGAGAGAGAGAGAGAGAGAGAGAGAGAGACTAAATCAAGGTTATATAAATAATTTAAAAATCTCCCAGCAAGAAAAGTTTATGGCTAGATGGATTCAGCCCAGAATTTTAGCAAATCTCTAAAGAAAGCCTAAGATAATCACTAATCAACCACAAAAGTTAAAAAAGAATAATTTAAAAACTTTTTATGAAGACAACATTATGCTGATATCAAAACAGAAAAAGACCTTACTGCTCAAAAGAATTGTATGTCAGCTTCCATAGTGAACATATACCAACAAATTTTCAATATAATATTTGCAAACAAGATTCAAGAACCCAGCAAAAAAATCACACATCATAATCAACTCAGTTTAATTTAATAGATGCAAGATAGTTCAATATGTGGAAATTAATAAGTCTCATTCATCATATACTTATTCACTGTTGGTAGGAGTGTGAAGTGGCCAGCCCCTTTGAGTGATCTACCATATAATCCAGCAATACCACTCCTGGGTGTATTCACAAAGGACTCTAGATCCTACTTTAGAAGTACATGTTATCCATATTTATTACTGCTGTGCTCACAATAGTCAGGGCATAGAAACCTCCTGAGTGTTAATCATGTATGGATGGAGAATGAAGTCATAGCTTATTTACACTGTAGAATACTATTCAGCAGTAAAAAAAGTGAAATCATGGCATTAGCAGGGAAATCGATGGAGCTATAAGTAATCATTCTGAGTGAAGTAACTTGGACCCAAAAAGAAAATTAAAACATGTGCTTGCTCATGTTTGGTGCTGATTTGGAACCTTTTGATTTTTGTCTCTAAATTAAAATATATGCAGAAGGCAGGAAACTAGAACGTGGTTAAGGAAAGGGGGTTGAAATGCATATGGTATTCATGGAGAAAGTTAATAACACAACAGGAAAAGTGGGGTTGAGAGTGAAGGGCACAGTAGAGGAGGAAGTATGAGGTAGAATATCTAACACTAAAGACCTTTGAAAATTTTGTATCTAAACACACAACTGTAGAAGCTTCCTGAAATACATACATGTACATGAATAAAGGAGTTTGAATGGAGATGAAGAAGTCAAACTAATACTGACCTGGAAGCTTTGTCACAAGTGCTGGTAAACTCTATGCACATTCCTGGGGGGAAGTCTTAATCAGTCTTACCTAGTTGTGAACTTTATGACCTATACTAATAGTTTTTCCTAGCAAGATAGTCTTACTTATACAAAAAATATTTGTCTTTAAAAAAGACTAAGATACTAAAGTAGATGCCTTTCCCTCTTTCTTGCTTTTCTCTATCTCTCTTGCTTTCAAGTGAAATGATGTGAAAAACATGTGAAAACCATTCTAATGTAACATAGAACAGTGAGTGGGTGGGAATATAAATAATATAACATTTAAAAATTATAGTTTATTCTCTTTATGCTATTTTAAAATGTAAAATGATAACAAATAAGCAAGTAAACAAGTGAAAAAATATATGGAATAGTTTTTAAAAACTATTAAGATAAAATACTAAAGTAGATGCCTTTTTTCTCTATTGCTTTCCCTCTGTGTTTATTTCAACATATCATATAGTAGTGGAAGCATTTAAATACACAAAAAATAAATTATTTCTGAATAAGTCACCTTGCAGTTTTTTAAAAGTAAGTTAAATATTTGTCTTTTCCTTCCAACTGTTGAGATTTCATGAGATAAGTTTTCCATTAAATTATCAACAATTTTATTGTTTCAACCTGGAAGAAAATGCTAAATATGAAACTAAAAGAAAAGTTAACATGGAAATTAATATTTAAATCTCATATTTTATATAATTCCAAGGAAAGATGATACCAGTTAAAAACAGTAAAGTTTTCACTGTGTTAAACTGATAGAATTGCTTACAAGCTAGATATTCAACATTCCAAATAATATCGTAGTCAATAGTGGAAAAATACATATAAAATTATAAATATTTAATTAAAATTATTTAATAAATATACTTTTAACTTAACATTAAATTACTATTTAAAAATTTAAAAAGAACAATGCTGTCTATCATCTATTTTCTATGTATTTATGTCTCTTAACTATCTATCTGTTTAATATTTATCATTAATGATTCCTATCTATCTATCTACTATCTATCTATCTACCTACCTTTGTATCTCCATATTTGCCTTTCAATCTTTTTCAAAATTGGGAACACTCAAAATTATTTACTGTTATCAGGATTTGACTGTAATCAAGTATGTCAAAGTTTTATATAAGAATTATTGAAAACGGCCAAAGTATTGCATTTTGGAGCAGCAGAGGAACCCTAACATGTGCATGCTTTCATTGATTTACATGGGTATGTGTGTAGCCCAGAGGTCAAATTGAAGACTCTCATCCTCTGTTCTCCGTTTTTTTTTTTTTTCCAGACACAGTTGGCCTCTGTCCCAGTAGCTTGCTCATTCAGCAAGACTAGCTATTCCATGAGCTTCCAGGATTTTCCTTTTTTTTTTTTTTAATTAGGGGGCTTCAGGTACATGGATTTCCATGTTAGTACTGGGGATCTGAACTCAAGTCCTCATGCTTGCATAGCAGACCAGCCATACCACCTTAGGTGTCCCTCAGCAATGTCCTGAGGATGATGTTGCAAACATTGTAAGGAAGTCCAATCCAAGTCTATTTGTGCAATTTGACTTTGATTCTATGTTTCTAAGGTTTCCCTCTAAAGGCAAGCAGCAACCTTGTAAAGTTTATACATAAACTATTAACTATAGCATTTTCCATAGAGAAGAAAACAATGTTAGTGACTCATGTATAAATGCATAGCAGATTTGATGCATTAACTGAAAATGGTTGCTTTGAGAAGTGTTTTTTGAAATAGTAAAATTTCTCGGCATTATTTTGAATAGACAGTATGTTTTCAATTTTACATCTATTATATCTGAGCAATGAAAAGGCTAAAAAATATGTTAATGATTGTCTCTAATTGATGAAAGAAGGAGCTCTGGCTCTCCTATCTACCTTTTCTCTATTCTCCATACTTAATGCAGTATTTCTCCATTAGCTTTAGAAATAAACCACATACATTTTTTAAAAGGTACTGGAAGCTTTTTTTTCATCATTACCCATTGAGAAAATGAACCAGCAATTTAAAAATTGCATTTCAGCCCATATTTGAATAAAGCAAATAAATCAACCACTCTCACTTTGCCTACCAATGCCAAAAATGAAATTAAATTGGACAATAAAATAAATTCACACAATGAAACTTTACTGTTGGTGTGTGTTGTCTGGTAAACTATTCGTTCTCACATCTTGGACTTTGAAGGAGATGCAGCTCTCCTTTCAAGTACAGAACACTGTATGGTTTAAAATCAAATCCATGATCTTTATGTTTCCATACCTATCAAACAGCTCTTGGAACAAGCAGAAAAGCTGCAAAGTGCAGAGAACATGTCTAAAGAAAATCATGGAGGTGGAAATAAAGGGAAAAAGTCGTAGGGTTAGATAGTACCTTCATAACAAATAGTGCACTGTGCATACGTGGGAAAAAAAAGAAAAGATGCAAAGAGTCGAAATTCTTTATTTTGTAGAAAGCAACCAATCATTTTAGCTTTGTAAACACTGAGTTTCCTTTTAATGGCACCAAAACTTAGGGAAGAGCCAGGGATCCAAAAATATTTTAATTACAGGCAGTGAAATAAAGAAAAATAATATAAAATAAAATAAAAGACTGGGGATTAGCAAAGGTGATACATGTTCCCTTCCTTTAATGCCCTGCCATGTTTCACTGCACCCTCAATTTTTCAGTCTAACTTGGACTCTGACGATGATAACACACACAGAGAAAAGCATATAAAATATCAGTGATTTGGAAAGAGTAGAAAATTCACTTTATGCTTGCAAGGTTCTTCCTTGTTATATAGGAGAGTTATTAATGCTTAAAAGAGACAGGATCCTGATACTGGACTTCCTCCCACAGGAACACAGCCTTGGACCTTTCCTCTGGTACTTTACTGGAGAACCATGCTTCACAGAATGGGAGGGTGGGTACTTCACTTCTCTTCAAGACATAATAAAGATATTTTTCTTCATACAAATGTGCCATTCTGTTGACTGAGGTTTCGGTCCCACCAGGTCCTGCAGTCGTTTGGTCCCAAAGAAATACACAGAGGTCTATATTAATCATAAACTGATTGACCCCATAGCTCAGATTTCTTATTAATTAATTCTCATAACTTATATCAGCCCATAATTCTTAGCTGTGTTTGCCATGTGGCTTGGAACCTTTTTGGGCGAGATAGTCACATCTTGCTTGCTTTGTGTCTGGCTTCCTTTGCGTCTCGCTGGCCTCTGTGGACTGAAACTTTCCTCGTCCCATAATTCTCATTGCCATGCCTCTCCTTCCTGCCTGGTCGCCATCGTCCTGCCTATATTTCCTGCCTGGCTACTGGCCAATCAGCATTTTAAAAATCATACAAGTGACAGAATAAAAAACCATTGTCCCACAGAACTTCCTCCCCCATTTTTAAACAAGAACTCTGAATCTAATATCTATCTTTTCTTTAGATTTTTCTCCTGACCATTATCCATAACAACTTGTAGCCAACATACTAAACAAAGGAAAATATTCATAGTCGATTTTTGGGGAGAATGTGGATGTAGTTTTCTAGGCTACTTCCTGCTGACTGGGGACACTGGTAATCTTATGAGGACCTAAAGAAAATTTAGAATTATGACCAAGTCATGACTGGAGTATCCTGTGAGGCTTAATCAGCTCAGGAAGCAGTCTGGAATCTGTTCTGGATATAGAACTCATACATCTAGGCCATCTGCTCCTATCATTGATTTCTCGTGGAGGGGGGTCTTCCTTCATCAAACCTGATTTTTCTTAGCCTGGAATGTTAAAAAAACAGCTTCTCATTTCCTGTGGAAAAAAAAAGCAAAACCTCTTCTCCAAAGTAACATATTTTTTGACTTCAATTTCGAAGCCAAGGTATTTTCTAAATACCTATCTTGGATTAATCCAGCAGCATTTATCAACAAATATCTTTTAGCAGCTGTTGCTTCTTCCTCAGCATTCAAACAATTCAAAGAGAACACAATAACATATTCAAATTCTTTATGTATTTTTCATCTTTACATAACTTTATTTTAACCTTCATTTCTTTTATTTTTATTTTTTGGCTTCTGAGACAGGGTTTCTCTGTATATCTTTGGCTGTCCTGGAATTCACTCTGTAGACCAGGTTGTCCTTGAACTCACAGAGAGCTGCCTCTGAAGTGTTGGGATTAAAGGTGTGTGCCATCACACCTTGAATTACATAGAGATCTGTCTGCCTCTGTCTCTCAAGTGTTGGGATTAATGGTGTGTGCCATCATATCCAAATACTCTCTATTTTTCTTTTTATTTTAAGGACTTTATCTTTTTCTACTCCCAAGCCTACATATATTTTTAAACACACAGTAAACTGTTTCGAGGTTTTCTTCATCTTTGAATCTATCTTTACTATATATCTCTCTTTTTCCGACCACATGAGTCTTTGATTTGCTAAGCAATATGGCTAGGATTAAAACCATGGCTTTGACAGCTGGATCCAGCCCATTCCTTAGATTTTTTCTGAGAGTCTACCTTCATGGCAGAGGTCCTGGTACCACAACTCTATGGCATTTCAAGGTCCGTGACACCACTAAAAAAATATGCTGTCAGCTTTTTATCAACACCATTTAAGTGTTTCATGGCAGGACCTTTTAAAAGAGCTGCAGGTTTTACAGCTAAAGCTAATTCAGGAAGCCTCTCTTAGAGCCCACCTAAAAAAGTGGTGCTATCAATCAGCTGTGCTTAACTCTATTCTTTTCTAATAACTTCCCAAGCTCTGTCAGGTTTTTAAGTGAATTTGGTCAGCCCCACGTTGGCACTCCGTGCCAACTAAGGTTATGCTGATTAAGGTTTCTGTCCTGCCCAGTTCCCACATTCGTTAAGTCCCAAAGGAATCACACAGAGGCCTACATTTATTGTAAACTGATTGGTCTAGTATCTCAGTCTTCTTATTAACTCTTATAACTTATATTAGTCCACAATTCTTGACTGTGTTAGCCATGTGGCTTGCTACCTTTTTCAGTGAGGCAGTCACATCTTGCTTGCTCTATGTCTGGCTTCCTCTCTCTCTGGGTGACGACTGCAGACTGAAACTTCCCTCTTTCCAGAATTCTTTTTGCCCCACTTCTACTTCCTGCCTGGCTATTGGTCAAGCAGCATTTATTTAAAACACAAATGACAGGATACAGACCATTGTCCCACAGCACAAATGTTTAAAGAAATGATTCCAAAGATGAATTTTTAACCAGAACCCTCAAGAAATGTATCTTTTGTGTTTCACCAGAGAGACCCAGCATTTTCTCTACATGAACATCTGCTTGGAACACTTGAAAGGGAGGCGGTTTAAATAATGAGGGTTGGATCTACTTGTCCTCAATAAATTTGAAATAGGAAGAAAAATAATTTGTAATGCATTCCCTCACAAAGCTTCTTTTATTTGCTGACTTGATGACTTAGATGTGAAAGTGTCAGCATCACACTGGAGGAAAATGGTTCAAAATGTTTCTCTGTACGGTCTACATTATCATTTCTGAGAGACAGCTATAAAGGTTAGGTCCTTTTAACTCCAGAAATCCACAAACTCATTGTTATGCTTGTTCTTTGTGGCAATTATATTGTGTTTAAATTTACACAATAATTGGGTTTCCTATTAAACTAAACATCAAAAAAAAAGTTCCAACAAAGAGTCAAGGTACTGTAAATTAGCCTTACAACCTGTAGAACTCAGACTCATTTATAGTTAAAATGGAAACCTCATTTTGTTCAAACTAAGAAGGATGTTTGGGAATAATTTTCTGTAGAAAGCATAAGATATATAACTAGGTTCTTCAAAGTCTCAAGAAAGCAACACAAACAAATTGACTGTGGTAATAGGTGTTTATTACCCAAATAGACTGTGATATAATTTGCAGTAAATCCTATCTCATAGGTATTCCGAGTACAATGTTTGCCAAGAATTAAGGACACTACAAACATCTGGAAGTATCTGGAAAATGACTTAGCATCTTTCAGATTATAAGACTGGGTTTTTTGTATTTTCTCCTTTTACTCAGCATTTGTCACTTTCAGGTACTTATTTCATTTATAACTTTAATACCATTCCCCCCAAAAGAATATCATGAGCCTGGGAAATATCTCATTGTGTAGAAGTAGTTGCTACACAATCCCAATAACCTGAAGTTAATGCAGGGAACACATAGTAGAAGGAGATGATAATCAGTTCCTAAAAGCTGTTCACTGACCTCAAAATTAATGTAATAGTACAGGTGTAAATGTACTCGCATGTTCTCTCTCTCTCTCTCTCTGTTTCTGTCTCTCTGTCTCTCTCTCTGTGTCTCTCTGTCTGTCTGTCTGTCTGTCTGTCTCTCTCTCTCTATCTCTCTTTCTCTCTCTCTCTCTCTCTCTCTCTCTCACACACACACACACACACACAATTATTAAGACTTCCATGTGACGTCATCTCATTGCAGTCATTCCACACATAGAATGCTGCTTTCCCTTGACAGATGGAATTCAAGCACACGAGTGACTGGTTTAGTGCTGGTTTTGGTTTATATTCTTCGACAGTTAGCAGTGGCACCGATGAAACTGTTCTTCTGTCTCTTCTAGTAGCACATTCAATAAATTAGGCTCAATGAAACAAGATTTGTCCAACAAGGTTTCAAGGTGCATGATTTCATTGAGTGCCCTGCATGCACACTTTTATTGGGTTGTCTGGAACTAACATTAGAGAATGTTTCAAGGCCGAGAAGCAGTATTAATTTAAAGTTGTCCCTCAAAAACGGTGGAGTGAAGAGTGTCTTAAATTCATACTCCAGAAAAATAATTTCACATATGGAATTGAAAAAACAACAACTATGCATTGCTTTTCTTTTCAGTTTTTGTTTGTTTGAGACTATGTCTTGTGGCTCAGAGTGGCCTTGCATATGCAATGTAGCAAAGAATGACTTTGAACACTTGATCTTTTTCTCTTTACTTCTTAAATTCTGGAATCGCTGACATATACCACTTTCAATTATTGTTCAATTATTGGTGGTTCAATTACTTGTTGTTCATAGAAATTAAATACAGAAAAGTATACAGGAAAAATTAGAATATTGATCCAGAAAAACGTAGGATGTCACAAAAAGTGAAGTTCAATGATATCTCTCTATTTACTGTTTTTCTTCTCCAATCTGTTTCAGAAAAAAACCTGTACCAAGTGTTCTGCTCTGGACTGATGCATCCAAGAAGATGAGGGATTCCTTTAAAGCATTCACTGATCAAATGGCATGCACTCATAATCACTGATAAAAGTTCTCATTGACAAAAACACTTGCATACAACTTTTGATTAATCTTATCCTGATCCAAACAAAACTTTTAGGAACTCAGGCCCTAAAATAATTCTAGACAACATTGGAAACCTGAATAAATATGTGGTTGTTCAAGACTGAGTCTTTCTAGGAACAGTAAGACAAAGTACTTCCAAGGAAATTGTCACTCCTCAATATAGGCTATAAAATATACATCTAAAATATCTATCTATCTATATATATATCTATCCATTCATCTATCCATCTATCTATATCTATCTATCTAAATGCAAGACAGGAAATAAACACTTTAGAATGTATGAACTCAGTCATTAAAGTACATACACAGACATTCAGCAAGAAGATACCAAAGTATATCTGATTAAAAATATTTAATTATCATATAAAGATGCAAGAATACTACTATGTCATCTGGGGGACAAGGTAAGGACAAAGATTAAAATTTGAACAGAAATAACAAGCTTTAGCAGGAAATAGATTAATTCATCAGAGTAATTATACAACTATAAGATTAATTTTAAAACTTCCTGTAGTTTACAAATATACAAACACAAATAAAGAACCTTGCCAAAAAAAAACCTCTGAGATGGGAACTTGCTAAAATATAATAGTTGAAAATCTTCAGCTTGTTACCAATGATAAGATCCATAAAAAACCAGGAAATTTTGACTTGTATATGAAAGAAGAAAAAGAACATTATGTTGGAAACAAACGTGAAATTAATGGATAAACAACTGAAATAGATTTTATAAACATGATCAAAGATTAACTGCAACTGTGTTTCAATAATTGAATAAAGTCTGATGGCAGTTTTATTAAATTGTTCATATAAATAAATTATAGAAATTATTCTAAATAGTAAAATAGAAATTCTGATATTGAATAAATAAAATTCAAACTTAAAATTAAAACTTGCAATCAAGGTATGGTAATAAATATTAGAAGCTGAGATAAAGTGAGAGTAAATTTGAAAATAGTTTAAAAAGATTCATATAATAAGAGAAATTAAATAGTTATTCATAAGCCTTCAGAAAATGTGCTATAAAATTAGTGTAAATATACTAACATAAATATAAAAGAGTTACCAGAAGCACTAGAAGGATAGAAAGGTAAAATATTATATTTATGAAAATTATGAGACTTGAGGTAGTTACCTCCACAGCGGCAGGTACAAGGGACTGACTGCTGAGGGAGCAGACCTGAGCCAGAGACCTCCGTGGGACAGATCACAAGTCAGGCATTCAAGGGAGCAGGCTTGAGTTAGGACAGCTGTGGGAACAGGCCTGAGCCAGAGACCTCCGCCAAGTAGGCCAGAGGCAGCAGCCTCCACAAAAGTAGGCTTGGGCCAGTGACCTCCCCCGGAGCAATGACCTGTATAGAAACAGGTACAAGAGAGTCAACCACTAAGGGAGCAGGCCCGAGTCAGAGACCTCTGTGGGACTAGGACCAAGCCAGGGACCTACATGGGAGCAGGTCCAAGCCAAGAACATCTACAGAAACAAGACAAAGCAGGCCTGAACCAGCAACCTCTGTTGGAGCAGGCCCAAGGCAGTGACTTCAGTGGGAGCAGACCCAAGCAAGCAACCTCCATAGGATAAGGCCCAAATGACCCCCAGTATTGCAGAGTAACCTTCAGGAGTTCTGAGCAACCTCCAGGAACACCGAGTTCTGGAAGTGACTGAAACTGTGACCCTGAGTGCACTACAAGGAGAAACCATCTGAGCCTTTGATCCACTGGCACCTAGAAGATTGATCACCAGAGACACAGCTTCAATCAGAGGAAAAGATGGATAGACAGGGTAGGAACACACTCAACACCCCAAAAAAGCAACATGACACCAATAAAAAAATAGTGACCCTACAACAGCAAGACTTGAATAACAAAATATAGATGAAGCAGAAAAAAAAAACCTAAAAATAACTTTAAGAGAATGTTTAGGCCCTTAAAGAGGAAATGAAAAATTCCCTCAAAAAAAATAAATGAGATAGGAGGGGTGAGTTTGCTTCGGGCCCCTGGCAGGGTCCGGGTGAGGAGGAGAGCGGGCTTTCCCGACCCCATAGACTCCCAGGTCACCCTGCAGTGCTGGCTCCCCCCTCCCGCCTGCCATCCCAGCACCCATCCAGGTACGAATTTCTATATTTCTCCCTTCCCCCTGGGGCCATAAAATTTCCCCAGCTCAGCTGCCTTGTGAACTGGGCCTGGGCTGTAGGTGCATCCCAGCTGGAGGCAGTTCCTGGGTCTTAAAGGCCTCCTTGAGGACAGGTGGACCTGGTGCCAGCTCAGCGATATTCCTGACCAGCAGGGGCCCTGACTTCTAGCAGAGGGCCATAGGAGGGGTGAGTTTGCTTCAGGCCCCTGGCAGGGTCCAGGTGAAGAGGAGAGCGGGCTTTCCCGACCCCATAGACTCCCAGGTCACCCTGCAGTGCTGGCTCCCCCCTCCCGCCTGCCATCCCAGCACCCATCCAGGTACAAATTCCTATATTTCTCCCTTCCCCCTGGGGCCATAAAATTTCCCCAGCTCAGCTGCCTTGTGAGCTGGGCCTGGGCTGTAGGTGCATCCCAGTTGGAGGCAGTTCCTGGGTCTTAAAGGCCTCCCTGAGGACAGGTGGACCAGGTGCCAGCTCAGTGATATTCCTGACCAGCAGGGGCCCTGACTTCTAGCAGAGGGCCATAGGAGCGGTGAGTTTGCTTCGGGCCCCTGGCAGGGTCTGGGTGAGGAGGAGAGCGGGCTTTCCCGACCCCATAGACTCCCAGGTCACCCTGCAGTGCTGGCTCCCCCCTCCCGCCTGCCATCCCAGCTCCCATCCAGGTACGAATTCCTATATTTCTCCCTTACCCCTGGGGCCATAAAATTGTAAGCGCATCCCGGAAAGAGGGAGTGCCTGTGCTTCAATAGCCTGCCTGAGGAAAGGTGGGCATTCTGTCAGGGAAGTCCCTGCCAAAGAAGGGAACCTGACCTGGTACCAGAAGTTTCAATAGAGAGCATTTGAAGTAAGAGATGGGCAGACGCCAAGGCAAGACCTCATCCAACAATCTGAAAAACAACATGAAAACACCAGATCCAAAGGACCCTACAATAGAATGACTTGAACACCTTAACCCAGAAGAAGTGGAAAAAAGTGCCATTATGAAAGCAATTGAGTCCCTTAAACAGGGTATGAATAACTCCCTTAAAGAATTGGATGAGAAATATAACAAAAAGTTTGAAGAAATGAGTATAGAAATAGATGAGAAATATAACAAAAAGTTTGAAAAAATTAGTAAACCCGTGAATGATACCCTGAGAAACCAAGAAAAAACAAACAGATAAAGGAAACAGTTAAAGAATTGAAAACTGAAATGGAGGCAATGAAGAAAACACAAACCGAGAACCGGCTGGATATGGAAAACCTACGTAAATGAATGGAGACTACAGAATCAAGCATAACCAATAGAATACAAGAGATAGAAGAACGAATCTCAGATTCTGAAGATACCATAAAGAAAATAAATGCTCTGGTCAAAGAAAACGGCAAATCCAACAAATTCTCTTCACAAAACATTCAGGAAATCTGGGACACAATAAAAAAACCAAATCTAAGAATAATAGGGATTGAAGAAGGAGAAGAACTGCAGATTAAAGGCACAGAAAATATATTCAACAAAATTATAGAAGAAAACTTTCCCAATCTAAAGAACGGTATTCCTATGAAGGTTCAAGAAGCATACAGAACACCGAATAGACTGGATCAAAAAAAAAAAATCCCCTCGCCATATAATAATCAAAACAAAAAAACATACAGATTAAAGAAAGAATTTTAAGAGCTGCAAAGGAAAAAGGTCAAGTAACTTATAAAGGTAAACCTATCAGGCTTACACCGGACTACTCTATGGAAACCATGAAAGCCAGAAGATCCTGGATAGAGGTACTGCAGAAACTAAGAGACCATGGATGCAAACACAGACTACTATACCCAGCCAAGCTATCATTCACTATCAATGGAGAAAACAAAATATTCCAGGATAAAAATAAATTTAAACAATTCATATCCACAAATCCAGCCTTACAGAAAGTAATAGAAGGAAAATTGCAACCCAAGGAATCCAACATTGCCATCACTGCCTACAATAACCCAGACATTTAGCGACCTTTCACAACCACAACTCAAAGAAGAGAAACACACAAACTCTACTACACACCCACACAAAAAAAATAATAACCGGAATCAACATCCACTGGTCATTAATATCACTTAATATTAATGGTCTCAATTCACCTATAAAAAGGCACAGACTAAGAGATTGGATACGAAAACAGGATCCAACATTCTGCTGCTTACAAGAAACACACCTCAACCACAAAGATAGACATCTACTCAGAGTAAAGGGTTGGGAAAAGTTTTTCAAAGCAAATGGACCTAAGAAACAAGCGGGCGTGGCCATTCTAATATCTAACAAAACTGACTTCAAACTAAAATCAATCAGAAGAGATGGAGATGGACATTTTATACTCATAACAGGAACAATTAATCAAGAGGAAGTCTCAATCCTGAATATCTATGCCTCTAATATAAAAGCACCCACTTATGTAAAAGAAAAACTTTTAGAACTCAAGGCAGTCATCAAACCACACACACTAATAGTAGGAGACTTCATTGACCTGACCAATGGACAGGTCAATCAAACAGAAACTCAACAGAGAAATAAGAGAATTACTAGAGGTAATGAATCAAATGGACTTAACAGATATCTATAGAACATTCCACCCAAAAAGGAAAGAATATACCTTCTTCTCTGCAGCTCATGGAACCTTCCTGAAAATTGACCACATACTCGGTAACAAAGCAAACTTCCATAGATACAAAAAAATATTAATAACCACCTGTGTCTTGTCGGATCACCACGGAATAAAGTTAGAATTCAATAATAATTCTACACCAGAAAGCCTACAAACATGTGGAAGTTGAACAGTCAACTACTGAATCATCCCTGGGTCAAGGAATAAATAAAGAAAGAAGTTAAAGTCTTCCTTGAATTTAATGAAAATAAAAATACAACATACTCAAATCTATGGGACACAATGAAAGCAGTGCTAAGAGGAAAGTTCATAGCACTAAGTGCCCAATTAAAGAAAACGGGAAAGCACATATTGGAGAGTTAACAGCACACCAGAAAGCTCTGGAAAAAAAAGAAGCAGACTCTCCCAGGAGGAGTAGAAGATTGGAAATAATAAAATTGAGGGCTGAAATCAACAAAATAGAAACACAGAAAACAATCCAAAAAATCAACAAAACAAAAAGTTGGTTCTTGGAGAAAATCAACAAGAGTAACAAACCCCTATCCAAACTAATCAAATGGCAGAGAGAGAACACCCAAATTACTAAGGTCAGAAATGAACAGGGGGACATAACAATAGACATAGAGGAAATTCAGAGAATCATTAGATCTTACTACGAAAGTTTATATGCCACAAAGTTGGAAAATGTACGAGAAATGGATTGGTTTTTAGATAAATACCATATCCAAAGTTAAATCAAGACCAGGTGAAGAATCTAAATAGACATGTTATTTGCGAAGAATTAGAAGCGGTTATCAAAAACCTCCAGACCAAAAAAAGCCCAGGGCCAGATGGTTTCAATGCAGAATTCTACCAGAACTTTTAAGAAGAGCTGATACCTATACTCCTTAAGGTATTTCACAATATAGAAACAGAAGAGTCATTGCCAAACTCTTTTTATGAAGCTATAGTTACCCTGATACCAAAACCACATAAAGACACAACCAAGAAAGAGAATTATAGGCCAATCTCACTTATGAACATCGACACAAAAATTCTCAACAAAATCCTGGCAAACCGATTCCAAGAACACATTAGAAAAATTATCCATTATGATCAAGTAGGCTTCATTCCATATATGCAGGGCTGGTTCAACATACGCAAATCCATCAATGTAATCCATCATATAAATAAACTGAAAGAAAAAAACCATATGTTTATCGGCCAATCAATCCCACACCAGTTATGTTTTAAGGGGTTATTTATTTTGGGGGGTAAAACTTACATACACCATAAACTGTCAGGAAGGGAGCCTAGTCGCAGGAGCCGGGAGCAGGAGCCAGGAGCAAGCACCGGAACCAAGAGCCAGAACCAAGAGGGCCTGATCCGGATCTGCTTCTCTTTTTAAAAGAGAAATATACCACGCCCCAGTGGGCTGGTATTTCAGCAGCTATTGGCTGACGGAGCGGAAGTCGCTCCCCGCTGCACTGTGGGCTCATATTTCAGCGACTATTGGTTGAGGCAGCGAAAGTTACTCCCACAACATATAATCATCTCATTAGATGCTGAAAAAGCATTTGACAAAATCCAACATCCCTTTATGATTAAGGTGTTGGAGAGATTGGGGATACAAGGATCATACCTAAATATAATAAAAGCTATTTACAGCAAGCCAACAGCTAACATCAAACTGAACGGAGAGAAACTCAAAGCCATTCCATTGAAATCAGGAACAAGACAAGGCTGCCCAGTCTCACCATACCTCTTCAATATAGTGCTAGAAGTTCTAGCAATAGCAATACGACAACATAAGGGGATCAAGGGGATTCGAATTGGAAAGGAAGAAGTTAAACTCTCATTATTTGCAGATGATATGATAGTATACATGAGCGACCCCAAAAACTCTACCAAAGAACTCCTACAGCTGATAAACACCTTTCGTAATGTGGCAGGATACAAGATCAACTCCAAAAAATCGGTTGCCCTCCTATACACAAAAGATAAAGAAGCAAGGAGGGAAATCAGAGAAACTTCACCTTTCACGATAGCCACAAATAGCAGAAAATATCTTGGGATAACTCTGACCAAGGAAGTGAAAGACCTATTTGACAAGAACTTTAAGTCTTTGAAGAAAGAAATTGAGGAGGATATCAGAAAATGGAAAGATCTCCCTTGCTCTTGGATTGGGAGGATCAACATAGTAAAAATGGCAATTCTACCAAGAGCAATCTATAGATTCAATGCAATCCCCATCAAAATCCCATCAAACTTTTTCACAGACTTTGAGAAAATAATAAATAATTTTATATGGAAAAACAAAAAGCCCAGGATGGCCAAAACAATCTTATATAATAATGGAACGTCTGGAGGTATAACCATCCCTGACTTGAAACTCTATTACACAGCTACAGTATTGAAAACAGCTTGGTACTGGCATAAGAACAGAGAAGTCGACATATGGAATTGAATAGAAGACCCAGATATTAACCCACAAACCTATGAACACTTGATTTTCAACAAGGGGGCTAAAGGTATACAATGGAAGAAGGAAAGCATCTTTAGCAAATGGTGCTGGCATAACTGGATGTCAACATGTAGAAGAATGAAAGTAGATCCATATCTATCACCATGCACAAAAATCAAGTCCAAATGGATTAAAGACATCAACATTAAACCAACCACTTTGAACCAGATAGAAGAGAAAGTGGGAAGTAGTCTACAAGACATAGGCACAGGAGACCACTTCCTAGGTAGAACCCCAGTAGCACAGACAATAAGAGAATTAATGAATAAATGGGACCTGCTGAAACTGAGAAGCTTCTGTAAAGCAAAGGACACTGTCAGTAAGACAAAAAGGCTACCTTCTGACTAGGAGAAAATCTTCACCAACCCCTCATCAGATAAAGGCCTGATCTCCAATATATACAAAGAACTCAAGAAACTAGACACTAAAAATCTAATTAACCCAATTAAAAAATGGGGTGCTGATCTGAACAGAGAATTCTCAACAGAAGAACTTCGAATGGCCAAAAGGCACTTAAGGTCATGCTCAACCTCCTTAGCGATCAGGGAAATGCAAATCAAAACAACTATGAGATACCATTTTACACTGGTCAGATTAGCTAAAGTCAAAAACACCAATGATAGCCTATGCTGGAGAGGATGTGGAGAGAGGGGAACTCTCATCCATTGTTGGTGGGAATGCAAACTTGTACAGCCACTGTGGAAATCAGTGTGGTGGTTTCTCAGGAAACTGGGAGTCAACCTCCCTCAAGACCCAGCAATTCTACTCTTGAGAATATACCCAAGAGATGTCCTATCATACTACAAAAGCATTTGTTCAACTATGTTCATAGCAGCACTATTTGTAATAGCCAGAACCTGGAAACAACCTAGGTGCCCCTCAATAGAAGAATGGTTAAAAATGGTGTGGAACATATATACACTAGAGTTTTACTCAGCGGTAAAAAACAATGACATCTTGAATTTTGCATGCAAATGGATGGACATAGAAACGCTTTACTGAGTAAGGTAAGCCATACCCAAAAAGAGGAATATGGTATGTATTCACTCATAAGTGGATTTTAGCCATAATTAAAGGTCTTTGAGCCTATTATTCAAGATCCTAGAGAAGCTAAATAAGAAGGTGAACCTTAAGAAAATCATGTACTTATCCTCCTGGAGATTGGAAATAGACAAAAGTCCCAGGTAACCTCGGGTGCATGGGGGGGTGGGTGAGAGGGTTGTTGGAAGGGGAGAGGGTTAGAGAGAAGGGAGTAGGGGAGGAATGGGGAAAACTGGGGGACTGAGATGGGTGGAGGGAGGAAGGATGGATATGGGATCAGGGAAGAATATATCTCAACTAGGGGAGTCATTTTAGGGTTTACAAGAGACTTGATTATAAATGGGATCCCAGGTCCAAGGAGAGATCCCCAGATTCTTCTCTGGACAGAGGAGAGGGTGCTTGAACCGGCCTTGGCCTATAACCATACTGATGAAGATTTTGCCTATCACCATAGATCCTTCATCCGACGAATGATGGCGATACAGATGGAGACCCACATTGGAGTACCGGACTGAGCCCCCCATGGTCCAAATGAGGAGCAGAAGTAGGAAGAACATGAAAAAAAACCTCAGGAGCGCGAGGGGTGCGATCACCCACTGATACAAGGGGACTGATATAATGAGAGTTCACCAAGGCCAGTTGGACTGGGATTGAACGAGCATGTGATCCAACCAGATTTTCTGAATGTGGCTGGATTCTCTGAATGTGGCTGGCCCGGAGCCTTTCTGAAAAGCCATTGACAATGACAATGGGACTTGTTTCCTCTGCATATACTGGATTTTTGGGATCCAGTCTGTTTGAATACTCACCTTCCTGGACCTGGAGGGAGGGGGGAGGAACTTAAACTTCCCACAGGGCTGGAAGCCCTGGCTGCTCTTAGGGATAGAGAGGGAGGAGGAGGGGGAGGGGGGAGTGGGAGGGTGTTGGGAGGAAGGGCGGAAATGGAAACTTTCATAATTTAATAAACTTTGAAAAAAAAGGTAAAGTCTTTGAAAGACAGTACAGCTAGTCATAGATTAAAGGAGTCAAAAAATAAGCTAAATAAAGATGAAATATGCACAGAGAAAAAAAATAAATGAGAAGACAAACAAAAAATTGAAGGAAATCAACATATCCTTTAAAGAAAACCAAGAAAAAGCAATCAAAGGACTGAAAAAAAAGCTATTCAAGATTTAAAAGCCAAAACAGAGACAATAAAGAAAACACAAACTGAGGGAATTACGTAAAAACAGAAATTATGAGAAAATGATCAGGAACCACAAATGCAAGCATAATCAGCAGAATGAAAGAGATGGAAGGGAAAAATCTCAAACGCTGAAGATACAATAAAGGAAACAGACTCATCAATCAAAGAAAACATTAAATCTAACAAAAGCTTAACACAAAATATTCAGGAAATTTGGGACACCATTAAAAGACAAAACCTAAGAATAAAAGGGATAGAAGAAGGAGAGGTAGAACTCAAAAGTGTCCCGCGCTACTGTCTCGCCAGCAAGAACGACGCAGGGCACGTAGGATCCTTCTGCAGAACAGCTTTTTAATGCATCTTGAGAGCGAGAGCATAAACCGACATGGCGGAGACCCAGAGCACGGCGAACCCAGCCCTTATATAGGAAACAGTCCCCGCCTCGGACGTGTCACTCTCAGATTGGTCAGCTGCCCATCATCCCAGATGACGCCTCGGGAGAGGCAGGGACTACAGCGTTGGAAATTTGCCAACACATGTGCGTTATCCTGTTTACTGGGCGGTGGAACCGAATGTCAGCGCCATCTTGGAATGGCGAATGTGGTTACGGTCCTCTACATCTCCCCTTTTTTTTTTTTACTTCTTTGCAGAAAGACAATTCCCTCAGAAGGCAAAGATAGAGGTCGCACTTCCCAAAGTGGAAACATTATAATGAGCTTGCACGGAATCTGCCCCTAGGTTCATGACACCTGGAACTTATCCGGCCTGCCCTCTGCCATTTTTCTGGGAAAGGGAATATACGGCAGGAAACCCATACGTAGGGCGACATATCTCTCAGAGAGGGCCATTCTCTGTGCCATGCTCTTTAGCTCGACAACCTTCAGGGCTAGCTAAGCCAAGCACTCCACCCTGTGCAATGGACAGAGGTGTCCTAGGGGTGCAGGAGCTGGTTGGCATAAACCTTACTGCTTCAGCATAGATAACCACATCAGTAGAGGTTCCCTGTTCCAGGGCAGCCAGCGCTTGTGCAATAACCACACTTTGTCCCTATGACTTTGGGATTTGAGTCAGCAGACCATCCAGAGGAGAAACACTGATCCACAGCATAGGGCTGTTCCAAACATTCCCACCCCCACCCAATCTTAAAGTAGGAGATGAAGGACACAACCCAGGACTGGAATCCTTCGGCTAAGCTTATAAATAGAAGATAGGGGAGCCCCAGAGTCTTATTGGTTGTAAAATAAAAAAAACGAGGAAACACTGCCACTCTATGGCTGACTGGTGTCGGTTTCAGGAAGGCTGAGAGTATCCCCCATCGCTGCTCCTTTGTAACCGTTGTCATCCATCCGCAAAATGGTAGGAGGAACAGAAGCCAAATCTTCAAGCGAGTCCGCGTGCTGTGGGTCACCCCTCACCGTTCGGGTCAGTCTTTCTGGCACCCAGAATGGATTTTCCTGGTCCTGCAGGAACACACAAACAGCTCCCCTGGATCTCAACAGGATGGGATCCAGGCCTTTCCATTCATTAGAAAACACATCTTTCCATATAACCATATCCTTGGGCCGCTGCGGATCCGAACTATGTCGTGTTGCAGCATTCTGGCCATTATCATCCAGATTTAAAAAATTTATAGTGAACAGAGCCATGGCAATGGCTACTCTTGGTGTCGGGGGTAATTCCTTCAATATTCCCCCTTTTTGTTTAAGTAGATAACATTTGAGTGTGCGATGTGCTCGCTCTACAATACCTTGCCCCTGGGGGTTATAAGGCAGGCCTGTAATGTGTGTGACTTGCATCTGTGCACAAAATTGTTTAAACTTTTGAGAAGTATAGGCAGGCCCATTATCCATCTTTAAAGATGTGGGCTTGCCCCAAGCACTCCATGCCTCAAGACAATGTTGAATGACATAAGAGGTTTTTTCTCCTGTAAGTGGTGTGGCATGAATAACGCCAGAGCATGTGTCAATTGACACATGCACATACTGAAGTTTTCCAAAGGCAGTTATATGAGTCACATCCATCTGCCATATTTGCAAAGGCGCAATCCCTCTGGGGTTTATGCCAGTGTGTCTGACGGGGAGAAACTGGCAACAATTGTGACATTGGGTCACAATATCACGAGCCTCCTTTCTGGTAAGAGAAAAACGTTTACGCAGGGTTTCAGCTGTAACATGAAAATTATCATGAAATGTTTTAGCGGTCTGTAACGGGGAGGCAAGAGCTACCGCAGCAAGCTGCGTAGCACGATCAGCCAGATCATTACCTAAACTCATGGGGCCCGGGAGCCCCGAATGTGCTCTTATGTGTGTGATAGTAAACAGTCCTGTATCCTCTGGAAAAGAGCTGCCACTGTACTAGTAGGTTTTATAATTCCAGCAATCTCTAATAATTTAACAGCATTAACCACATAGGCAGAATCAGAAACAATATTAAGAGGACAATGAAATTTTTGAAGAACCTCTAAAACCACCATACATTCCACCACCTGGGGTGAGGTGGCAGAAAAGTTCTTTGTATATATTTTAGAATCCACAACATAGGCTCCCACACCATTTTTGGAGCCATCTGTATACACCATCACCCCGTCTTTTAGCGGGGCAGAAGACATAACTCGGGGAAACACAATGGGAACCGCTGGATGCTTACCAAAATGACTAACAGACATTTTAAGGCCTTTAAGGGCAATTTGAGCTATAGCAGCTGGATACCAATCAATACTTTTGTTAGGAGAAGCATGCGGATGGATCCACAGTAACGGTCCATCCTGCCATAACACAGCAGTGGGTAGCTTTCTTGTTTTCAATTTTTCCTGAAAAGGTGGTAACCAAAATTGCCCAATCACCAGAGGTGGCTGCCAAAGTTTGTATCTGAAAGGAGGTATAGGGAACTATCATCACTAGTAATAAGGCTGCTTCTGCTGCCGGCGTCAAGGCCTGAGGGGAGGTAATATGAGTATCCCCTTCCAAGATATCAAACAATGGCTTCAAATCAGCAGAGGGGATTTTTAAAAACGGTCGCAGCCAATTAATATCTCCTAACAACTTTTGGAAATCACTTAATGTTCGCAAATCGTCCCTATAAATTTTTACTTTTTGTGGTAGAATCTTTTCAGGAAGAATAACAGAACCTAAGAATTGGCTAGTGTCTGTAATCTGGACCTTCTCAGTGGCTATTTGAAGACCCCATAGCTGTAAACTCTTAATGAGCAATGGGTAGTCTTCCCTTAGGACCTGTAAGTCCTCATGACACATGAGTCTCTTGACCTTGTCAGGGATAAATGAAAAAGTCTTTGGCCCAAGGTGTTCCTCATAAGGGGGCGCCGAAGGGGCAGTCGGGCGAGGGCGCAGCTTGTAAGGAGGTGGATAGGCCCTTTGGGATGACCTCATGGCCCTACCGCTGGTTAATTCTGCCTCCTCCTCTGTATCTAGTTCTTCTACCTCTTCTCCTGAGCCAGAACTTTCATGCTCACTTTCATGGTCACTTTCAATTTGCGGAGCTTCAAGCTCCTGCAGAGGATATAAACTACTGTCCTTTCCTTTTTTCTTATTGTTGATTCCAGAAATCTTTCGACCTTGTAAATCAGTCTTCTCCCCCATTCTTATTTTCTTAAAACCACTGGGGGGTCTTTTTTCCTTATTTGAGACTGTGCGCGCACCTAACCTCTCACTGTACTCAGTTTCTGAAATGCTATCCTGGACTTCCTCCGTTGCAGCAACCGCCTGGCAGGATTCGTCTTTTAAGCAGTCTTTGGCGAAAAATAAGAGGACTACTAAAAGAGATAGCAAGGCCCCTACGAAACCTTCCCAATGCGGAAACAAGTCAAGCCCAAAACTGAAAAATCCAGGAAAAGCCATACCTCTCTGAGTATACAGGCCTGCAGTTCTGAATCCTCCTTGTGTCCAAGGCGTCTCCGGCGGTGCGAGCAGTTGTCAGGGTCCCTCAGCGTCCCGAGGGATTCGGCACCAGATGTCCCGCGCTACTGTCTCGCCAGCAAGAACGACGCAGGGCACGTAGGATCCTTCTGCAGAACAGCTTTTTAATGCATCTTGAGAGCGAGAGCATAAGCCAACATGGTGGAGACCCAGAGCGAGGCGAACCCAGCCCTTATATAGGAAACAGTCCCCACCTCGGACGTGTCACTCTCAGATTGGTCAGCTGCCCATCATCCCAGATGACGCCTCGGGAGAGGCAGGGACTACAGCGTTGGAAATTTGCCAACACATGCGCATTATCCTGTTTACTGGGCGGTGGAACCGAATGTCAGCGCCATCTTGGAATGGCGAATGTGGTTACGGTCCTCTACACAAAAGCACAGAAATATATTCAATAAAATCATAGAAGAAAACTTTTCCAATCTAAAGAAAGATATGCTTATTAAGATACAAGAAGGTTACAGAACAACAAATAGACTGAATCCAAAAAAGTCCCCTTGCCATGTAATAATTGAAACACTAAATATTCAGAGTAAAGAAAGAATATTAAGAGCTGCAATGGAAAAGTGCCAAGTAACATATAACGGCAGACCTATAAAAATTATACCTGACTTCTCAATAAAAGCATTGAAAGTTAGAAGGTACTAGTAAAGTGTTATGCAGACATTAAGAGACCATAGATGCCAGCCTAGACAACTATGCCCAACAAAACTTTCAATTATCATAGACTTACATAACAAGATATTCCATGACTATCAAGATATCCCATGAACCAGATTTAACAAATACCTAGCCATAAACTAATCCCTATACAAAGTAATAGAAAACAACCCAAGGAAGTTGGCTACATCCACAAAAACATAGACAATAGATGATCTCACAGCAGCAAATCTCAAAGAAGGGAAAAACACACAGAGTAGCATTGCCAACAATGAAAACTAAAATGACAGGAGCTAGCAATCACTGTTCATTAATGTCTCTCAATATAAATGGACTCAAGCCACCTATAAATGGACACAGGTTAACAGAATGGAAACGAAAACAGAATCCATCCTTCTGTTGCATACAATAATCACACCTCAACCTCAAAGACAGATATCATCTCAGAGTAAATGGTTGGGGAAAATTTTCCAATCAAATGGACCTAAGAAACAAGCTGGTATAGCTATCCAAAAATCTAACAAAATAGATGTCAAAGTAAAATCAATCAAGAGACCAAGAAGAACATTTCATATTAGTCTCAGGAAAAATCCATTCGGAGAAAACCTCAATACTGAACGTTTGTGCCCTAAATACAAGGGCACGCTCATATATAAATGAAATACTACTAAAGCTTAAATCACACATCTAACCCCACACACTAATAATCAGAGACATCAACACCCCACTCTCACCACTGGACTGGTCTGTCAAATAGAAAATTAACAGAGAAATAAGGGAACTAACAGATGTTATGACTCAAATGGACTTAACAGACATTTATAGAATGTTCCATCCAAACATAAAAGAATATACCTTGTTCTCAGCACCTCATGGAACCTTCGCAAACATTGACCACATACTAGGTAGCAAAGCAAACCTCAACAAATACAATAAAATTTGCGTAACCAATCCTTACCAGCTCATCATGGTTTTAAATTCGAAGTCAACAACAATATTAATTCCAGAAAACCCACAAACACACAGAACAATGCTCTCCTGAAGCATCAATGCATCAAGGAAAAAATAAAGGAAGAAATTAAAAACTTCCTAAAATTCAATGAAAATGATCACACAACATACCCAAATTCATGGGATACAATGAAATCAATGTTCAGAGAAAAAAAAGTTTATAGCACCAAATTCCTACATAAAGAAGCTGGAAAAATCTCACACTAGTGAGTTATCAGAACATTTGAAAATGCTAGAACAAAAAGAAGCAAACTCTACCATGAGGACTAGATGGCAGGAAATAATTAAATTAAAAGCTGAAATCAATAGAATAGTAGCAAAGAAAACAATACAAAGAATCAATGAGACAAAGAGTTGGCTCTTCAAAAAAAATCAACAAAATAGAGAAACCTTTATTCAAACTAACCAAAAGGCAGATAGAGAGTATCCAAATTGACAAAGTCAGAAATGAAAAGGGGACATAACAACAGACATGGAGGAAATCCAGAAAATCATTAGGTCACCATTCCAAAAATCTGTACATCACAAAATTGGAAAACATAACATAAATGGATAATTTTCTGGATAAATCCCACTTACCAAAATTAAATAAAGACCAGATAAATAAACTAAATAGATCTATAATACCTAAAGAAATAGAAACAGTCAACAAAAGGCTCCCTTTACGAAGACAAACCCAGGACCAGATGGTTTTGACTCAGAATTCTATAAGATTTTCAAAGAAGAATTAGTATCAATACTCCTCAAATTGTTCCACATACTAGAAAGAGAAGGAACATTACCAAACTCATTTTATGAGTCTACAGTTACCTTGATACTAAAACCACACATAGACTCAACCAAGAAAAAGAATTACAATCAATTATGAACATTGGTGCCAAAATACTCAATAAAATACTGGAAAACCAAATCCAAGAACACATCAGAAAAATCATTCACCATGATCTAGTTGGTTTTATTCCAGAGAGGCCAGCATAATTCAACATACAAAAATCTGCTAATGTAATCCACCATATAAACAAACTGATAAAAAACCCACATGATCATCTCATTAGATGCTAAAAAAGTCTTTAACAAAATACAACATTCTTTCATGATAAAGGTCTTAGAGAGAGAGCAGGGATAGAAGAAACATACCTAAACAAAATAAAGGCAATATATAGCAAGCCAACAACCAAGATCAAACTAAATGAAGAGGAACTCAAAGCAATCCCACTGAAATCAGGAACAAGATAAGGTTGCCCACTCTCTCCATATCGATTTAACATAGTTCTTAAGGTCCTAGCTAGAGCAATAAGACAACAACAACAACAAAAAGATCAAGGGGATACAAATCTGAAAAGAAGTCAAAGTCTCGCTATTGGCTGATGCTATGATAGTTTACATAAACAACCCCCAAAATTCTACCAAGTAACTTCTACAACTTATAAACACCTTCAGTAATGTAGCAGGATACAAGATTAACTCAAAAAATCAATAGCCCTCCTTTACACAGATGACAAATAGGTTGAGAAAGAAATTAAAGAAATATCACCATTCATAGAAGCCACAAATAGCTTAAAGTACCTCGGAGTAACTCAAACAAGTGGACGACTTTTTGACAAGAACTTTGAATCTTTGAAGAAAGAAACTGAAAAAGATACCAGAAATTGGAAAGATCTTCCATGATCTTGGGTAGGTAGAATTAACATAATAAAAATGACAATCTTACCAAAGCAATCTACAGATTCAATGTAATGCCCATCAAAATCCCAGCAAAATTATTCACAAATCTTGAAAGAGCAATACTCAACTTCATATGGGAAAGAAAAAACCTAGGGTATCCCAAACAATCCTGTACAATAAAGGAACTTCTAGGAGCATCACAATCCCTGACTTCAAACCCTACGACAAAGATACAGTACTGAAAACACCTGGTATTGACATAAAAACAGACAGCAAGGCCAATGGAATGAAATCGAAGACCCAGATATCAATCCACACACGTATGAACACCTGATTTTCGATTAAAAGCAAAAAGCATAAAATGGATAAAAGAAAGCATATTCAACAAATGGTACTTGCCTAACTGGATATCAACATGTAGGAGAGTGAAAATAGACCCATATCTATCATCATGCACAAAGTTCAAGTCCAAATGGAACAACGATCTTAACATAAAGCCAGTCACACTGAACCTCGTAGAAGAGAAAGTAGGAAGTACACTTGAACACATTGGCACAGGAGACCACTCCCTAAATATAGCCCTAGTAACACAGATACTGAGAGAAACAATTAATAAATGGGACCTCCTGAAACTAAGAAGTTTCTGTAAAGCAAAGGATATGGTAAACAAGACAAAGTGGTCGCCTACAGAATAGAAAAAGATCTTCACCAAACTCATATCAGACAGAGGACTGATCTCCAAAATATGCAGAGAACTCAAGAAATTAGTCATCAAAAGAACAAATAATCCAGTAAAAATTGGGGTACAGACCTAAACAGAGAACTCTCAACAGGGGAATCTAAAATGGGTGAAAGACCCTTAAAGAAATGCTCAACATTCTTAGCCATCAGAGAAATGTAAATCAAAACAACTCTGAGATTTTATCTTACCACTTGTCAGAATGGCCAAGATCAAAAATACTGAGGACAACTCATGCTGGAGAGTATGTAGGGGAAAGGGAATACTCCTCCCTGGTGGGAGTGCAAACTGATAAAGCCCCTTTGAATATCATTATGGTGATTTCTCTGAAAATTAGTCAAGAACCTACCCCAAGACCCAGAAACACCAATTTTGGGTATATACGCAAAGGTTGCTCAATTATACCACAAGGACATGTGCTTTACTATGTTCATAACAGCATTTGTTTGTCATATTCAGAACCTGGGAAAAATCTAAATGCCCCTTTACTGAAGAATTTATAAGGAAAATGTGGTACATTTACACAATGGAGTACTTCACAGAAGAAAAAAATAATGATAAGTCGAGATTTGCAATCAAATTGATAGATCTAGAAAACATCATATAGAATGAGAAAACTCAAACCCAGAAAGACAAATAGCATATGTACTCTCTTATAAGTGGCCTTTATACATAAAACAAAGAAAAACCAGCCCAGAATTCACAATCCCAGAGAGTCTAGACCACAAATGAGGACCCTAAGCGAGACATAAATGGATCGAATCTAAAATATCTCCTGAGTAAATTGGGAGTATGGGGACCATGGGAGTGGGTAGAGTGGAAGGGAAGAGGAAGGCAGAGGACTGGAGAAAAATACATAGCTCACTAAAAACAATAAAAAGAGAAAAAAAGATGAAAATTATTTAAAAACATTGTAAAAAGACATCTAAATATCTAAGAAGGGCCTTCTATTTATTGAAGTACCAAAAGTACAAATAAAGCTGCCAACCCCGATATATATGCCATGGTTAAGCTATTAAGATCCCTAAAATGTTGAAAAGATGACTCAAAGGCAAAGGACAATTTCTTCTGGGTACACCTCACGAGTTTGAGACCCAGGACTCACAGTGTAGTTGGAGAGAAAGGACTCCTCCAACTTTTTTTCTGATCTCCATGATGTGCCACCATATGTGCTTGCATACATGAGCACACACATACACCCAAACCTAGTAAGCAAATCTTAAATCCTAAACAAAAATAAAATTCTGAAAGCAGTAAGAGAACGGTGTCCAAGGGACCTCATCAAGGTTAGTAATTGACTTCTACCAGAAACCATGGAAGTCTGAAGGGTGACAAAGTGTTGTAAATAAAAATATCTGTCAACCTAGTGTCACCTCACTAAGAGAATTCAATTCACAAAGTGAAAAACAACCATGAATCTTCAAAGCTAAATAAAACCCACAATATTTTTTTTACCAGAATTGTCTTACTAGGATACTAAAGAAAGGTCTTCAGATTGAAAGCAATGTATGCCACTTAGTAACTCAAATCCATGGAGTACACAGAGCTCTCGAGTGAACAATTATGTAGGCAATTACAAGATGAGATAATTGCCCATTTCTTCCCATTTTCTTCTCTTAACCAATTTAAAAATCAATTTGTAAAAGCACTTAAACAATTATGTTGTTGAGACTGTAATATATAGAAATGTAATACACTTGACAATAAGAGAAAAGAGGGAGTGGGTACAAAAAAATGTTGTATTGGAATGATGAAGCTGCACCAGATGGTAACTCAAATAGACAAGAAATGAAAGCAATCAGAAAGGGTATATGGGAAACTGCTATATCTAAATCTATAGATGTGTGTCATCTTCAGCTGTATTATAGAGATGGATACTTCATATTGGTATGGATCTTGGTTTATTGATACAAGTTTTAGGTCAATTTTATTATATATATTTATTTTTACTCTTGATTAATGTATTGTGGTTATGTAGCTCATTTGAAAATGTAACATATAATTAAGAAATATAGGTCAATAGAAAGTCATCTATAATAGTCAAGCTTGTAGTCATGTTAGTTAGATATTTCAGGTGGATAGAGATTCTTCAAATCTTTCAAAGACCTTCAAAATATATCCTTCTGAAGTCTTTGATGGAGTTAAAGAGTAGATAGTAACAATATAGTTTTCCTTAGTTATGATAAAAGATAAAATAAATGTAATTCTTGCTTGATAACTGTTTTGTTGTATGTAATTTTACTATGTTATAGTTAAAACCTTCCTTTTTATTTAAACAGAAAAGTGGAGGTGATATGGGAGTTCTCTCTGTGTGCTGTGATTGCCATTAATGAACAAAGAAACTTCTTTGACCTATAGCAGGGCAAAACGTAGATAGGCAGGGAACACTAAGCTGAATGATGGGAGAAAGAAGGGCAGAGTCAGAAAGATGTCATGGAGCCACTGCTGGAGATAAACATACTAAAACTTTGTTGGTAGGCCGTAGCCTTGTGGTGATATACAGATTAATAAAAATGGGTTAAATTAATGTAAGAATTAGTCAATAAGAAGCTAGAGCTAATGGATCAAACAGTGATTTGATAAATACTCTTTCTGTGTGATTATTTTGGGTCTAAGCTAGTGGGATGCCCAAAAAACACAAGCAGCCTCCCACTACATTTGGTGCGCCAATGTCATTGATTAAATCCATGTAAAACATAAAGAAGCTTTAAAAAAAACTCTACACACACACACAAAATTAAAGGTTAGCCTCATTTTCTTTCGGCTGGCTATCCTGCAGCTCTCTTAAGGGAGATTTTCCTGATTCAGCCATAACAACAACAGCAACAACAAATGCAGTTTTAAAATATGGCTTCCTGGGCCATACTGCCAGTACAAACTCTGGCCATGGAGCATTTAATTGGCATCTGTGGATCTGGGTGTTTGTGTGTTCACTTGGGGTTGGAGTGCATTCCCACAGCTCAGCACTACCTACCTGGGCAGGCAGCAGGATCAGGTCTACTAGGCATATAAAGGCAGGAGAGCATGGCAGATTCCTGCCACCATATACAGAGATATTCTTAGGCCACACAGTGCTCTGCATGGCATATTTAGCTATTACTCAGATAAAAATGATTTATGTGCTACATGCTCATTATCAGAGTTAAAGTGATGAGTATAGCTCCTACCTGATGGTCCCAAAGCTGGCAGTAATGATATGTCCACTATTTTAAAAATGGAAAGAGGCTGAGCTAACATCCAGAGCAACTGCAACCAAGCTGCTTACCATTTTAAAAGCTCTTCAAGACAGTAAAAAAATTACAAATAACACAATAAGGACAGGTTCAGACATAAAAATCTCTAAATGGGTCACAATGTTAAATCAATGTACATAGGCTTAAAAAAGAGTATAGAGAATCATAAAATAAAGTTAATACTTAAAAAAATAAAGTCTTTAAGGAGACAGAGTACAAATAGTCATAAATTAAAAGGAGTAAAAAAAATTAATCCATGTAAAAATAAAAAATTCAGAGAGTTTGAATTATGTATATTACTGTGTTATGTTTAAATTTTTATTGTAAATGAGAGACATTTCATTGTTTGGGCTGCTAAGCTAAACCAGCATGTATATTATAAAGGTATCATAACTTCCAAATTTGGATCTAAGGATATGTTGCCTTAGAAAAGAGGTCTTTTTATTGTTTCCACAGAGGATGAGGACCTGTGGATTGCTTCCAAACAAATATGGTTTGATAAAAATAAGACCCCCTAAATAGTTGCTATAAGCACCCCCACTGCACATTTGTTTTAAAAGAGACATCTGATGGTCAAAATTAGAATGTCTCCCATAGGCTCATACTTTTGAATTTTTTTAATCCCTAATTGGTGGAACTGTTTGGGAAGGATTAGAAGGTGGGCCTTGTTGGAGGAGGTGTATAACTGGGTTCATGTCTTGAGGTTTCAAAAGTCCATGTCATTCTCAGTTAGGTCTCTTTCCTTGCGATTGGTTCTCATGATGTGCACTCTTAGCTACTGCCTCAACACCATGCCTGTCTGCCTGCTGCCAAGCTCTCCTGTGATGGTAATAAACTCTCTAATCTTCTGAGAATGCAAGCCTCAAGTTACACATACTTTATAATGTCTTGGTCATGGTGTCTTATCACAACAATAGAAAAGTAACCAAGAGAATGTGTGATGGTAATCACTTTATTTTTTTTTGAACAAGATATTTTATTTTTTTCCTTATTTCTTGTTTCTTCTTTTCCATTCAATGAGCTACACTTCTTTCCCTCCTCCCAATTCCCTCCCACTCTCCCACACCTCCTCCTCCCTCTCCCACCCTGCTTGAGAGAGGGCAGGGAACCCTGCCCTGTGGGAAGTCCAAGGCCCTCCCCCCTTCATCCAGGCCTAGGAAGCTGTGCATCCATATAGACTAGGGTCCCCCAAAACATGCCATAAAAACAAGTCCCAGTGCCTTTATCAATGGCTTCTCAGTCATCCCCCTTTGTCAGCCTCAATCAGAGCATCTGGTTTGATCACATGCTCACTCAGTCCCAGTCCAGCTGGATTTGGTGAGCTCCCATTAGAACAGGCACACTGGCTCAGTTGGTGGATCAACCTCTCACGGTCCAGACATCCTTGCTTGTCTTCTCCCTCCTTCTGCCTTTCAACTGGGCCTTGGGAGCTCAGTCCGTTGCTCTAATGAGGGTCTCTGTCTCTATCTCCATCCATTGCCGATGAAGATTCTATGGTGATATTTAGATAGTCATTAGTGTGATAGTGGGACAATATCAACCCAATTAAAAAAATATGGCACTGAACTGAACAGAGAATTCTCAACAGAAGAAGTCCAAATGGCCAAGAGACACATAAGGTCATGTTCAACTTCCTTAGTGATCATGGAAATGCAAATCAAAAACAACTTTGAGATACCATCTTATACCTGTCAGAATGGCTAAAATCGAAAACACCAGTGATAACCTTTGCTAAAGAGGATGTGGAGTAAGGGAACACTCATCCATTGCTGGTGGGAATGTAAACTTGTGCAACCACTTTGGAAATCAGGGTGGAGGTTTCTCATGAAATTCAGAATCAACCTACCTCAGGATCCAGCAATACCACCCTTGGGAATATACCCAAGAGATGCCCAATCATACTACAAAAGCATTTGTTCAACTATATTCATAGCAGCATTGTTTGTAATAGCCAGAACCTAAAAACAACTTAGATGCCACTCAATGGAAAAATGGATAAAGAAAGTGTGAAATATATAAGCATTAGAGTACTACTCAGCAGTTAAAAAAATGACTTCTTGAATTCTGCATGCAAATGGATGAAAATAGAAAACACTATCCTGAGTGAGATAACCCAGACCCAAAAAGATGAATATGGCATGTACTCACTCATTTGTGGACTTTAGCCATAAACCAAGGACATTAAGCATATAGTTCACAAGCCCAGAGAAGCCAAATAACAAGGTGAACCCAAAGAAAAACATATATAGATCTTCCTGGAAATTGGAAGCAAACAAGATTGCAGGGCAAAAGTTGTGAGCATGGGGGTGGGGGCAGGGATAAGGGGGAGGTTGGGGGAAGAGGAGAGGGGGAGAGAGAAGGGAAAAGGGAAGGACTGGCAACAACTTGGGGGAGTGGGAGGGTGGAGATGGAGGAAGGGCAGATATAGGAGCAGGGAAGAAGATATTTAGATTAAGGGATCCATTTTATGGTTGGCAAGAGACTTGCATCTAGAGGGGATCCCAGGTGTCCATGGGGATGTCCCAGCTAGGTCTTTGGACAGCAGATTAGAGGGTGCCTGAACTGGTAATCACTTTCAAAATGTCACCAGGGAATTGTAATATAGAAAGGAGTCATTTTTAAGTACATGAGTGATCCATCTTTCTAGTCCCTAAAGGAATAATTTGTATAAAACCAATGGTATGAGAATTCATAAGATTGAATTAAATAGAACTATAAGCTTTTGATATTATAATGGAGTTACATTAGCTTTAATTTGAAGCAATTTGAAATTTCACATATATACTACAAATAATCCTTAGAGAGCCTGCTTGCAGGCTGGGACTGGGCTGGAAGTACAACCCGGCAGGAGGGAGTGCCTGTGTTTCAATAGCCTGCCTGCCGGTAATGGAAAGGTAGGCCCTGCATCAGCTCAGCAACCATCCTGGCCACCAAGGGGCACTGATCATCTTGCAGCAGATTCATCATTGTGGTGAGCTTGGTCGGACCCGTGGCAGAAGCACGACAAGGAGGAGCTCAGACATCCCCCATCCCCCTTGACTCCCTGACCACTCTACAGGGGCTAAGCCCTCTTGCCTCCTAGCCCCTCCCACCTTTCATCCAGGAACCCCTCCTTTTATTCCTCCCTTCCTCCTCCTCGGGGCTATAAAATCACCCAGCTCAGCTGGCTTGCAGGCTGGGACTGGGCTGGAAGTGCAACCTGGCAGGAGAGAGTGCCTGTGTATCAATAGCCTGTCTGCCGGTGAAAAGGTAGGCCCTCCATCAACTGAGCAAGAATCTTGGCCAACAAGGGGCTCTGATCCTCTAGCAGAAGATTCATCAGAGGGGGAACCTGACCTAGTACCAGAAGATCCACTAGAGAACATTTGAAGGAAGAGATGGGCAGACGCCAAGGCAAGAATTCCTCCAATAATCTGAAAAACAACATGAAAACACCAGATCCCAGCGATCTTACTACAGAAGGACTTGAACACCCTGTTCTGGAAGAAGTGGAAAACAGTGTCATTATGAAGGCAATAGAGTCCCTTAAACAGGGTATGAATACCTCACTTAAAGAACTAGAAGAGAAGTATAACAAAAAGATTGAAGAAATGAGTAAAGAAATGGAAGAGAAATAAAACAAAAGGTTTGAAGAAATGAGTAAATCCATAAACGACACCCTGGGAAACCAAGAAAAAACAATCAAACAGGTAGTGGAAACAGTTCAAGAATTGAAAGCTGAAATGGAGGCAATGAAGAAAACACAAACCGAGGGCCAGCTAGATATGGAAAATCGAGGTAAACAAACAGAGACTTCAGAAGCAAGCATAACCAATAGAATACAAGAGATAGAAGAACAAATCTCAGATTATGAAGACACCATAGAGAAAATAAATGCTCTGACCAAAGAAAACAGCAAATCCAACAAATTCTCATCACAAAACATTCAGAAAATCTGGGACATAATAAAAAAAAACACCAAATCTAAGAATAATAGGGGTAGAAGAAGGAGAAGAATTGCAGATCAAAGGTTCAGAAAATATATTCAACAAAATTATAGAAGAAAACTTTCCCAACCTAAAGAACGATATTCCTATGAAGGTTCAAGAAGCATACAGAACACCGAATAGACTGGATCAAAAATAAAAAATCCCCTTGCCATATAATAATCAAAACACAAAACATACAGATTAAAGAAAGAATATTAAGAGCTGCAAAGGAAAAAGATCAAGTAACTTATAAAGGTAAACCTATCAGACTTACACCAGACTTCTCTATGGAAACCATGAAAGCCAGAAGGTCCTGGATAGAGGTACTGCTGAAACAAAGAGACCATGGATGCAAGCCAAGACTACTATACCCAGCCAAGCTATCATTCACTATCAACAGAGAAAACAAAATATTCCAGGATAAAAACAAATTTAAACAATACGTAGCTACAAATCCAGCCTTACAGAGAGTATTAGAAGGAAAATCACAACCCAAGGAATCCAACATTGCCAATACTGCCTACAATAACTCAGACAGCTAGCGAACCTTCACAAGCACAACTCAAAGAAGGGAAACACATACACTCTACCATCCCACCTCCCCCCAAAAAATAAATGGAGTCAACAACCACTGGTCATTATTATCACTTAATATCAATGGACTCAATTCACCTATAAAAAGGCACAGACTAAAAGATTGGATACGAAAACAGGATCCAACATTCTGCTGATTACATGAAACACACCTCAACCACAAAGACAGACACCAACTCAGGGTAAAGGGTTGGGAAAAGGTTTTCCAAGCAAATGAACCTAAGAAACAAGTGGGTATGGCCATTCTAATATCTAACAAAATTGACTTCAAACTAAAATCAAGAAGAGACGGAGATGGACATTTCATACTCATAACAGGAAAAATCCATCAGGAAGAAATCTCAATCCTAAATATCTATGCCCCTAATATAAAGGCGCCCACTTATGTAAAAGAAACTCTTCTAGAACTCAAGGCAGTCATCAAACCACACACACTAATAGTAGGAGACATCAACACTCCTCTCTCACCAATGGACAGGTCAATCAGACAGAAACCTAACAGAGAAATAAGAGAATTATTGGAGGTATTGAATCAAATGGACTTAACAGACATCTATAGAACACTCCACCCAAATAGGAAAGAATATACATTCTTCTCTGCAGCTCATGGAATCTTCTCGAAAATTGACCACATACTCGGTAACAAAGCAAACTTTCACAGATACAAAAAAATATTAGTAACCACCTGTGTCTTGTCAGATCACCATGGATTAAAGTTAGAATTCAACAACAATGTTACCCCCAGGAAGCCAACAAACTCATGGAAGTTGAACAGTCAACTACTAAATCACCCCTGGGTCAAGAAAGAAATAAAGAAAGAAATTAAAGTCTTCCTTGAATTTAATGAAAATAAAGACACAACATACTCAAACCTATGGGACACTATGAAAGCAGTGCTAAGAGAAAAGTTCATAGAAAAAAGTGCCCAATTAAAGAAAACGGAGAAAGCACACATTGGAGAATTAACAGCACACTTGAAAGCTCTAGAAAATAAAAAGAAGCAGACTCTCCCAGGAGGAGTAAAAGACTGGAAATAATCAAACAGGGCTGAAATCAACAAAATAGAAACACAGAAAACAATCCAAAGAATCAATGAATCAAAAAGCTGGTTCTTGGAGAAAATCAACAAGATTGGCAAACCCCTATCCAAACTAATCAAACAGCAGAGAGAGAAAATGCAAATTAATAAGATCAGAAATGAAAAGGGGGACATAACCACAGACAGAGAGGAAATTCAGAGAATCATTATATCTTAGTATAAAAGCCTGTATGCCACAAAGTTGGAAAATGTTAAAGAAATGGACATTATTTTAGATAAGTACCATATACCAAAGTTGAACCAAGACCAGGTGAACAATCTAAATAGATCTGTCACTAACGAAGAATTAGAAGCTGTTATCAAAAATCTCCCTACCAAAAAAAGCCCATGACCAGGTGGTTTCAATGCAGAATTCTACCAGAACTTCCAGGAAGAGCTAATACCTATACTTCTTAATGTATTTCACAATATAGAATCAGAAGAGTCATTGCCAAACTCTTTTTATGAAGCTACAGTTACCCTGATACCAAAACCACATAAAGACACAACCAAGAAAGAGAATTACAGGCCAATCTCACTCATGAACATCAACGTGAAAATTCTCAATAAAATACTGGCAAACTGAATCCAAGAACACATTAGAAAAATTATCCATTATGATCAAGTCGGCTTCATCCCAGAGATGCAGGGCTGGTTCAACATATGCAAATCTATCAATGTAATCCATCATATAAATAAACTGAAAGAAAAAAACCATATGATCATTTCATTGGATACTGAAAAAGCATTTGACAAAATTCAACACCCCTTATGATAAAGGTGTTGGAGAGATTGGGGATACGAGGATCATATCTAAATATAATAAAAGCAATATATAGCAAGCCGACAGTTAACATCAAATTGAATGGAGCGAAACTCAAAGCCATTCCATTGAAATCAGGAACAAGACAAGGCTGTCCACTCTTTCCATACCTCTTCAATATAGTGCTTGAGGTTCTAGCAATAGCAATAAGACAACATAAGGGGATAAAAGGGATTCGATTTGGAAAGGATGAAGTTAAACTTTCATTATTTGCAGATGATATGATAGTGTACATAATCAACCCCCAAAACTCTACCAAAGAACTCCTACAGCTGATAAACACCTTTCGTAATGTGGCAGGGTACACGATCAACTCCAAAAAGTCGATTGCCCTCCTATACACAAAGGATAAAGAAACAGAGAGGGAAATCAGAGAAACATCACCTTCCACGATAGCCACAAATAGCATAAAATATCTTGGGGTAACTAACCAAGGAAGTGAAAGACCTATTTGACAAGAACTTTAAGTCTTTGAAGAAAGAAATTGAGGAGGTTACCAGAAAATGGAAAGACCTCCCTTGCTTTTGGATTGGGAGAATCAACATAGTAAAAATGGCAATTCTACCAAAAGCAATCGACAGATTCAATGCAATCCCCATCAAAATCCCATCAAACTACTTCACAGACCTTGAGAGAACAATAATCAAGTTTATATGGCAAAACAAAAAACCCAGGATAGCCAAAACAATCTTATACAATAAAGGAACTTCTGGAGGCATTACCATCCCTGACTTCAAACTCTATTACAGAGCGACAGTATTGAAAACAGCTTGGTATTGGCATAAGAACAGAGAAGTCGACCTATGGAATCGAATAGAAGACCCGGATATTAACCCACAGATCTATGAACACCTGATTTTCGACAAGGTAGCTAAAGGTATACAATGGAAGAAGGAAAGCATCTTTAACAAATGATGCTGGCATAACTGGATGTCAACCTGTAGAAGAATGATAGTAGATCCATATCTATCACCATGCACAAAACTCAAGTCCAAATGGATTAAAGACATCAACATTAAACCAACCACTTTGAACCTGATAGAAGAGAAAGTGGGAAGGAGTCTACAATATATAGGCACAGGAGACCACTTCCTAGGTAGAACCCCAGTAGCACAGACAATAAGAGAAACAATGAATAAATGGGACCTGCTGAAACTGAGAAGCTTCTGTAAAGCAAAGGACACTGTCAGTAAGACAAAAAGGCTACCTTCCGACTGGGAGAAGATCTTCACCAACCCCTTATCAGACAAAGATCTGATCTCCAATATATACAAAGAACTAAAGAAACTAGACACTAAAACTCTAATTAACCCAATTAAAAAATGGGGTACTGAATTGAACAGAGAATTCACAACAGATGAACTTCGAATGGACAAAAGGCACTTAAGGTCATGCTCAACCTCCTTAGCGATCAGGGAAATGCAAATCAAAACAACTTTGAGATACCATCTTACACCTGTCAGAATAGCCAAACTCAAAAACACCAATGATAGCCTATGCTGGAGAGGATGTGGAGTGAGGGGAACACTCATCCATTGTTGGTGGGAATGCAAACTTGTGCAGCCACTGTGGAAATCAGTGTGGTGGTTTCTCAGGAAACTGGGTGTCAACCTTCCTCAGGACCCAGCAATTACACTATTGGGATAATACCCAAAAGATGTCCTATCATACTACAAAAGCATTTGTTCAACTATGTTCATAGCAGCACTATTTGTAATAGCCAGAGCATGGATATAACCTAGGTGCCCCTCAATAGAAGAATGGTTGAAAAAGGTGTGGAACATATACACATTAGAGTTTTACTCAGCAGTAAAAAACAATGACATCTTGAATTTTGCATGCAAATGGATGGAAATAGAAAATGCTTTACTGAGTGAGGGAACCCAGACCCAAAAGAGGAATATGGTATGTACTTACTCATAAGTGGATTCTAGCCATAGTTAAAGGTCTTTGAGCCTATAATTCGTGATCCTAGAAAAGCTAAATAAGAAGGTGAACCTGAAGAAAATCATATGGTTATCCTCCTGGATATTGGAAGTAGACAAGATTGCCAGGCAAACTTGGATGCACGGGGGGGGGGGTGGGGGGGTGGAAGAAAGGGGAGATGGTTAGAGAGAAGGGAGAGGGGGAGGATTGGGGATGGCTTGGGGAAATGGGATGGGGGGGAGGGAGGAAGAATGGATATGGGAGCAGGGAAGTATATGTCTCAACTAAGGGAGCCATTTTAGGGTTTGCAAGAGACTTGATTCTGGAGGGGTTCCCAGGCCCAAGGAGAGGTCCCCAGATTGTTCCCTGGGCAGCAGAGAAGAGGGTGCCTGAACTGGCCTTGGCCCATAACCATACTGATGAATATATTGCATATCACCATAGAACCTTCATCTGGCGATGGATGGAGATAGAGACAGAGACACATATTGGAACACTGGACTTAACTCCCTAGGTCCAAATGAGAATCAGAAGGAGGGAGAACGTGAGCAAGAAAGGCAGGACCAGAGGTAACCTCCATCTGATGATAGATGGAGATAGAGACGGAGACCCACATTGGAACACTGGACTGAGCCCCCAAGGTCCAAATGAGGAGCAGAAGGAGGGAGACCATGAAAAAGGAAATCAGGACCGCGAGGGGTGCGTTTACCCTCTGATACAAGGGGACTGATCGAATGAGAGCTCACCAAGGCCAGCTGGACTGGGACTGAACGAGCATGTGATCAAACTGGAGTCTCTGAATGTGGGCTCCACATTCTCAGACATGGGGGCTGACTGAGAAGTCATTGACAATGGCACTGGGTCTTGTTTTGTCTGTATGTACTGGCTTTTTGGGATCCTAGTCTGTTTGGATGCTCACCTTCCTAAACCTGGAGGGAGAGGGGAGGAACTTGAACTTCCCACAGGGCAGGAAATCCTGACTGTTCTTAGGACTGGAGAGGGAGGAGGAGAGGGAATGGGGAAGAGGAGGAGAGGGAGTTGCGGGAATGGGAGTGTATGGGGAGGAGGGGAGGAAGTGGAAATTTTTATAACAAATAAATAAATAAATTTAAAAAATCAAATGGAAAAAAGAAAAAAAAATCTTTAAATTGACCACCAAAAAGTAGAAGGATGATATTGTTAAAAACAATAAAACATTGAAATGTTGGATATGGAAATGTTTCTTTTGTTGAAGAGAAGACAAAAAGGAAAGAAAGACTTAATATTTATCAGAATCAAAAAGAAATGCAACCCTGTTAATACCATCAGATATATGTGTGTGTGTGTGTGTGTGTGTGTGTGTGTGTGTGTGTTCAACACTCCAATCAAAAGACAAAGGTTTTAACTGCACAAAATAATTTATGTCTATTAGAGTGCATAACTACCCATACTAGATAGCCATAGAGGCCAGGAAGTGGTGACACACACTGTTAATCCCAGGACTCTGAAGACAAAAACAAATGGATTTTTGTGAATTCAAGGCCACATTGGGCTAGAAGAGATTGAATCAGTCTAAAGGAGAAACAAAGCCAAGTTCGTGGTCGCTCACACCTTTAATTCTAGCACTAGGGAGGTGGAGATGGGATGTAATATGGCAGGGAAAAGAGAGAATTATAAGGTAGGAGAAGACAGGAGCCTGGAGATTCAGTTAGAGGTTTTGTAGAGATAGTATTCAGTCTGAGGTCTTGTAGAGACAGAATATGCCATTTGGTCTGAGGATTACATAGAGGTAAGAACTAGTGGTTGGCTGCTCTGCTTCTCTGATCTTTCAGCTTTTACCCCTTAATATCTGACTCCAGGTTTTTATTATTAAGACCAACTAGAAATTGTGCTACAGAAGCAACTATACTAATATTAAAAAAAACAATTAAATTAAGTTGTACTAGAGATGAAAAGGGAAATTTTATGGTATAATGTTTGGGGAGACTATTTATTTCTTTTTCGACTGCTCAGACTCCCAAAATAATCACTCAGAAACTATATTATTTAAATCACTTATGCATATTGCTAGCTATCTCTTATATCTTTGTCTAACCCATTTCTATTGTTTTCTATTTTACCATGAGGTTAGTGGCCTACAAGCAAGGTCCAGCTGGGAGCTTGCATCTTTCCCCTCTGGCAGCTCCATGACATCTCCCTCACTCTGCCTACTCTCTCTATATATCTCTTTCAGCCTGGCTTTACTCTGTTAAGTCATTGGTCAAAACCAGTTTCTTTACTAACTAATGATATTCTCAGCATACAGAGGGGAATCTCACAAACCTCCCCCTTTCTGTCAAAAAAGGAAAGCTTTAACTTTAACATAGTAAAATCACATATAACAAGATAGGTATCAGGCAAGAATTACAGTTACAGCATTTATATCTATGTTCTATTTTATCACAATTAAGAAAAACTATAATTTTAACTATCTATTTTTCAACTCTATCAAAGACCCCAGAAGTATATAATATTACCTATATAAACAGGAAGGGCATTGTAAGCAATTTCCAAAACTCTAGAATTGACAGAGACATATCACTGCCTGGACAGTCACTTAAGGTTCTTCTGTGATGTTGTGGGCATCCATCTTTAGCCTACTGGCCTATAATATCCAGCAGACTTTTCCAAGAAGCAGGAAATTTCAAAGGCAGTTTCACTTGTATTGGCAGTTTGTTAGTCACTTTCTTCTGTGTTCTGCAGAATGTTTAGCAGATTTTTTTTCATGAAGCAGGAACCCTGAAGAATGGTCTCACCCTTAGGCAATTTCAGCAGTCATTTTTCTGTGGGTTCCGAATGTTCAGTTCATACAACACACCATCAAAGCAGTTCAGGCAAAAGCAGTTTCTTGCCCAAATGGCTAGCAAACTCCATAGGGATCCTCTTAAATCCATCATCCTCTTGAAGTAGATTGGTGCAGCCAGGAGCAGATGCGTCTCATTGACATGAAAAGTCTACATTCTTAAATCATTGTAAATGCTATTTTCTGAAGGTCTCTAAAATATTTGAAGAATACCTAAATGACTGAAATATATCTCTATATAGCTATCATGACTACAAGCTTGACTCTTCAGATGATTATCTATTAACCTATATTTCTTAATTATACATTACATTTTTAAATGAGCTGTGCAAACAAAATACCATAATCAATAGCAGATATATACATACAACAAAATAGACCTTAAATTTGTGTCAATAAGTCAAAATACAAATACTTTGTATTTTGTATACAAATACCAATACAATATTTATAGCCTATTCCCCTTTAAACGTAAACAAACAGTTATAAACAATCATTTAGGAAATTTGGGCATCATTCTTTCTGAACTGCTTAGTGCTTTTTCTTGGTTAAGTATTTTCTTTTGGGGGTTTTCACAGAGACCTTTCAGGTGGTCTTGGTCCATCAAACCACATTAGTCTGGAAGGATACTGCAGGTTCCCATCCTCTGTGGAAACAAAAGAAGAACCTCTTCCAAAGCAACAAATCCTTAGACCCAAATTCTGAAGTCATGATACCTTTAAGATATATATGCTGGTTTAGCTTAGCAGCCCAGACAATGAAGTGTCTTTCTGTGCTTAACTCCTTCACAGTCAAAAAATTTTAAGGAAGCACAATAATATACATAATCGAGACTCTCTGTGTATTTTCCATCCATACATGACATATTTTCTTACTCTATTAATTTTTCTACAAGTTTAATATTTATTTTATTATCTTTATTCCTTTAATCTATGACTTTCTGTACTCTTTTATATTAAATTTACTGTCTCTTTACTCTTTTTCTTTTCTCTCCCCAGCCTACACATATTTTTTTAAACACACTGTGTCTTGTTAAGAGGTCTTTTAGGGTTGAATCTGTCCTGTGTTTCTTAAATTTTAAATAGCTTTTCTAGGACAAAGGCTGCTTTGCCTTTTGTGCCACCCAGTCCAAAATGGCAGAGGCATATTCCCTACCTCTGTGAGCCATGCACAGTGCCCCAGTTCCAGGTATGCAGTGGGTCTATGTCATACCATTAAGCAGATTGTAACATGCTGCTCACAAACCCATTCAAGTGCTCGGCCTCCTGAAAGAGCAAGAGTTTGTGCTGGCAGCATGGCCCAGGAAGCTGCCATTTTGAAAACATGTTTTTTTGGTACTACTGCTGAATCCAGAAGACCTCTCTTAAAGGAGCTGCAGCATACCACCAGCAAACAGAGCAAGAAGCTGTGTTGAACTCAGTTTTTTTGTGTGTGTGTCAGGAATTCCTTCCTAAACTCTCTAATATTTTAAGTGGATTTAGTTATCCACATTGGTGCCAATCATTTGGGGGAAACCATTCATTTGTTTCTGGCTTCTCACACTCCTGAAATAACCACTAAGAAACTACATTACTTAAATAACTAATTGGCCAACCACTTAAGTGTATTGCCAGCTAACTCTTATATCTTTGGCCGACCAATTTCTATTATTTTTATATTTTACCATGAGGCTCATGACCAACAGCAAGGTTCTGACTGGCAGCTGGCATCTTTCTCCTCTGGCAGCTCCATGGCATCTCCCTGAGTAAAAGAGGATCAATCTATTAGAAATATTTTCAACTATAAACACATAAGTACTGAATATGAGTCCACAAATAATTGGAGGAATAGTGATAGAAGAACTGAAGGGAAGTAAAGATAATTCAATTTAATAGCCACATTCAACATTGAATGAGGAGCTACCAGTTTTGGGTTAGTGGCTATTTATAGGTAAGTACAATTGGATTTGTTGTTAGTAATAGATGGAAAGTTACCTAAAAAGAACAGAGGGCAGGTGACATGATTTAACTGTCAGAAACCAAACGCATAGCAGCTATTTTAGTGAAGTGAAACAAGGACGTGACCTGCAGAGAGCAATAGTTAATAAAATTGGAGACATTCAATAGCAAAATACATGGGTAGACAATACGAGTATTGCTCAATTAGCAAAATCAGATTAAATTACAGACTCATAATTTGACAACTGAAAAGAAATGAGTTACAAACTAGAAACATGAATGTGAAGCAGGCCTCTTAAGGAATGCCAAGTGTAGATGAGTGAGACATGTTATAAACTGGTATAAGATTGATCATTTTTATAAATTGATAAAGAAGTTAGCAGACAGTGTTTTATTGTATGAAAAGGAGAAGTTAGGCATATAAAAATTTGGCTAAAGTGATTTCTTTTTTTTCTTTCTAAAGTGATTTGTAGGCAAAGTCTTGTATCATAGTAGAATAGAAACAGAGAGTTAAATATAAAGAAAAAAATAAAAAGCAACCGAAGCATGAAGATTTTGATGAATTTCAACCTACCTATATTTCCATAAATAAGAAAGCATATGTGTTAAACACCAAAGGATTGACTGTGCATAACTGCTTGAAGTGCTGTCAGGTGATATGGAGCAAGCTCATGTCTGACATCTCATCACCTGGGAGGTGAAGGCAGGTGGATCAAAGGTTTAATGTCACACTTAGTTTTAAAGAGAGTTTGAGGCCAGTCTGGTACAAAGAGGACTAGTAAGAACCTTATATAAAAAGAGAATAAAGGGAAGGGAAGGGAAGGGAAGGGAAGGGGAGGGGAGGGGAGGGGAGGGGAGGGGAGGGGAGGGGAGGGGAGGGGAGGGGAGGGGAGGGGAGGGGAGGGGAGGGAAGGGAATGTGAAGATTATGGGTGGGATTATCTCTGCCCAAATTCCTGTGTTGAAATTTCAAACACTGGTATCAATGTATTTAGAATACTTTCAGAAGATAATTAATGTTAAATAAGGTTATAATGGCGACAGCTGGATCTAAAATTTTTCTTTGCTTTAGGAAGAGATGGAGAGAATAAGATCTTCTAGTCTTCATAGGAATGTGCTCAGGAAAGCCCACTTAAGCACGCAGTGAGCAAGCTATCATCTGCAAACTAGAGCAAGCCTCAGCACTAGAAACAAACCTTTTGAGGCTTCTATATTCCCGGGCTGTGAAAATTGGTTTCCACGTTTTTACCTTATTTATTTTTAAATTTCATTTGACATTACACCCACATTTCACCCCACTATCCCTCCTCTTGTCCCACTGCCTCCCAATGGCTAAGGGCTCCTGTGGGAAGTCATCAAAGTCTGGCACATTAAGTTGGGGCAGGACCAAGCCCATTCCTTCTGCAATAAGGCTGAGCATGGCATCCCACCATAGGGAATGGGCTCCAATAGGCTGTGATTGTATAGTTTGTTTCTGCTTTTGAAGATACTCTGCTGTGTTTTGATAATTGGATGCAGGAATATGGCCCAGGACCCGCTTGTCATAATGCAGTGTATGGTATAATCCAATCATGTTTTTGTTAAATTATCATTTTTATCCTTAACAATTTTGTGGTTGTACATGATGTACTATGATAATATTTGTCCACTGTTACTTTACCTTATGACATGCACACTTTCTAGTTTCATATCTTGCTTTATATAGGTCCTATACAGATGTTCACACCCGCTGTGTGTTGATGATTGCAATTTTTATGCCACAATAAAGACAATATTTCATAGTCCTGATCAACATTTTTTGGCCCTTAGAGTCTTTCCACATCCGCTTCTGTGATGTTCTCTAGGAGTAGGCATACATCATAGACGTGCCATTTAGGGCTGAACAATTAGCAATATATTATTTTTAACATTTTATTTAACTATGGGTCTCAGTTTTGATCATCATCCATGACCAAAGAAGCTTCCTTACCTGTCAGCAAATGGTCTGAACAAGTGCTTTTCTCTATGTTAGAATGTAGTTAAAACACTAAATATGCCGAACAAACAAGGCATGTTGAAAGCTGCAAGAATAACTGATTATTTTTCAATGAATTTCTTAAAAGTCAGAAGAGCCCAGCTTTATTGTGAAACCCAAAAGATCACAAATGCCAAGTCCATACCATGATACCTAGCAAGATATTGATCATAATCTAAGTAAAAAAAAATCTTTTCAAGGCAAAATCAGACTAATGTAGTTATTTCTATCAGCCAGTTTTACAGAGGCTACTGAAAGAATAACTTTAGAAAGATGAGAACGCTACACATACCCAGGATTCAATTGGGAAGACAAATAAAGCTAGACAGTTGTTAAAAAAGAAGGACTGAGAAAATACCATCACAGAATCATAAAAGCAACAGACAGCAATACACACCTTCTAATAATCACTTTGAATATTGTCTCAATTCTGTGAAGTGACACCGGCAGAGATATGGCTTGGGAAATAAGAAAGCATACTGCTCTTCTAGAGGACTCATATTTGGTTTCTAGAATCCACATATAGTTCACTTCCTATATCTCCAACTCCAGGAGGAGACCCTATGCTTTCTGACCTCCATGGGCCTCTATGTGGTATACACATATTCATGCAGGTAGCCCTATACATACAAATAAAAAATAGATTTAAAAATAAATGACAGAGAAACACTAAGATTAAATGTCATCACAGATCAAATGAACCTAACAGACATTTACAGAACATTCCACCAAAGCACCACAGAATACTTACTTTTTTTTTCAGCAACTTATGGAATTTTCTCTAAAACTGATCATATATTATAATATAAAGCAAGTCTCCCCAAACACAGAAACATTGAAATAATACATTTTTCCTCTCTGCCCACAACGGAATAAGATGACAAATCAGTAACAAGAGAAATTACAGACAAATATAAAGTCATACAGATTAAAGAGCACATTATTGAATAATGAATGAGTCATAGGAGAAAACAAACATTCCTCTAATTGAATGAATATGAAGACACAACATAGCAAATCCTACGAGATACAATGAAGGAAATCCTATGAAGAAGTGGTAAAGTTCCAATCTTCTGCATTAAAAAAAGGATCAAAGAAATCACAAGTAAACACACAAATCATGCCCCTTAAGGTAGTTGCAAAAAAAAGACAAATGTAACCCTGTATCTCAGATGGGGAGAAATAGCTCAGATCATAGCAGAAGCTATGACATAGAAACAAACACAAACTTGTTATAAAGAATCAATAAAAAACAGTAGTTTTAAAAAAAGATAAACAATATCAATAAACCAGTAACCAAAGTAACCAAAAAATAATATCTGCATTAATAAAATTAAACATGAAAAGGGAGACATCACAAAATATATTTATGTTAAAATATAGACGATCATGAGGATGTGTTTTAAAGCTTTATTTTCTATTACAATGGAATATCCAAAAGAAATGTATGAATTTCTAAATGCATATGACCCATCAAAGTTAAATCAAATGAAATAAGTGATTTACATAATTTATGACCAGCAATGAAATTGAAGCAGTAAGTAAAAATCTTTCGACTAACAAAATCTGAGTCCAGATGAATTCAGCACAGAACTCTTCAGAAACAAGACAATACTTCAAAGATTATTCCAGAAAATAGAAAGTAAGGAATACTTACAAAACATTTCAACAAAGTCAGTATTATCCGACTCAAAGAGCAGGCAAGGACACAATTAAGAAAGACTACTGCAGAAAAATTACACTGATGAACTTAGGAGCCCAAATTCTCAATAATAGGCTTACAAACCAAAATCAAGAGCATATCAAAAGATTTACCATGATCAAGCTTGCTTCATTCCAGAGATGCAGGGATAGTTCAGCGCATGTAAATCAATAAATGTAATTCAGCCACTAAATAGTCTCTAGGACAGAAGTAACATGATCATCTCAACAGATGCAGAAATAGCCTTTGAAAAAATTTAACATCCTTTCACAATAAAATGTCTGGAGAATCTAGAGATTTGGAGGACAAATCTGAAGATAATGAAGGTGACAGACTGCAATTCAACAACTAGTAACGTGCGAACTGGGGAATAATTCAAAACATTTCCACTAAAATCAGGCACAAGCCACAGAAGTGCAACCTCTTCATTGCTGTTCTATTCAGTTTTTAAATGCTTACCTTGAGCAGTAAGTTAAGTGAAGGAGATTTCGGGATACAAACAGAAATGAAATAAGTCCAAATATCCTTATTTTAAAATATCATGTAATATTTTATATTATATATATACTTTATATAAAAAAATAAAATATTTTAAAATATCCACCAGAAAACTTGTATAGCTGATAAATTTATAACATTCTATGAAATATCAGGATACTAAATTAACACACAAAACAACCAGCAGCTTTTCTGTATTTTATACATACATATATACATACATATATACATGTATGTGGAGAGGAAGACAGGGAGAGAGGGAGAACATAAATTTGAGAGAGTGGGGGGCACATGAGCAACAATAAATTGACTATTGTGTGTGTGTGTGTGTGTGTGTGTAGAAATAATAATTGAAGAAGAGGTAATGAATTTGTGAGTGAGTGGGTAACTGACTGTAGGAACTGGAGGGGAAATAGTGGTATCATGTAGAGTTCATGTATAGAATTCTCAAAAATTATTTTTTCATTTTATTAAAAATAGATTCTTTTCTGATAAAGTTTTAAAGTACAATCTAAATACAGTTTCCCTCTACTCTTTTCAGTTTTTGTCCATCTCCTCTCTCATCCAGGTCCACTTCCTTTCTCTTTCTCATCAGAAGAGAAGAGGCTTCTAAGAGATAATACCAAAACTGAACAAAATAGAATATGATAAAACATAATTCATCATACCGATGTTGGATATGACAAGCCAACTGAAAACCATAAAGCCCTCCAAGAGATGCACAAGAATCAGAGACCCACATATTTACTGAACCAAAAGCTGTAGTATGTATGCAGAGGATCTGGTGCAGACTCTTACAGGCCCTATAACTGCTGCTTCAGTTTCTGTTGAGTTCATATGATCTTTGCTCAGTAGCTTTAGAAGAGTTGTTCTCCTGGTATCCTCTGTTCCCTCTGTCTTCCAACTCCTTCTACTTTCTCTTCTTTGGGTTTCCCAGAGTTGTAAGCAGAGGGATTCTGTAAGCAGAGGGATTTGGTGGAGGCATCTTATTTAGAGCTCTGTTTTCCAAAGTCTCTCTCTCTCTCTCTCTCTCTCTCTCTCTCTCTCTCTCTCTCTCTCTCTCTCTCTTTCTCTCTCTCTCTCCCCTCCTCTCTCATGTTTTGTTATGGGTCTCTGTATTTGTTTCCATCTTCTTCAGGAGGAAGCATTTCTGTTGATAGCTGAATAAGTACCTATCTATTGAGTATAGTAAAATATTATTAGTAGTCTTTTTATTGTTCCATTTTTTAAGAACAGTGATACTTTTTTTTACCCTAGGTCTCTAGTATATCTAGTTTCTGCTTCTTGGCCACCCAAGCATTATTAGGTAATGGTTTCATCTCATGGCCTTATGTTAAATCAGGCATTGCTTGGTTATTCCCACAAGGTTTATGCCACCATTATAGCATAGTTTGCACGCAGGACAGATTGTAGATTAAAATTTTGTAGTTGGGTTGGTGTTTAGTTTTCTCTTTTGTTAGCCTGTAGATTGCTTTTCCACATCGTAGACACTAGAACATGGGGTGTGGAAGGCCTAAGTAACCAGCTCTATCTCTCGTTGTTCAATGTGTGGTGGGGGTGATGTCTTCAGCATGGAGCCTTGCTATCAGTTTATAGAGAACCATCTGTTGTTTTGGCAACTGCTTGGGTTGTTGGAAATTTCCATGGGACCCTCTTGGCTGATATCTCAATTGGATGAAACCCAGTTCTGGTATTGGAAGCTTCACTGGGTGATAAGAGATGGCAAGTTGGGGTTCCGTCTCCCTCTTCATTGGAAGACTTCATTAAGATCACCTTCTTACATCACCTTCATACAGTGAAGATTTCACTGCACTGTTTTAATACTGACCCTCAGATGATCCTCAATTTGAGTTCTCTCTCCCTTCAGTCCCCTCTGAATCCCACATCGTCTTCTACTTCCCACCTGATCCTCCCATTTTCAACCTGCCCCTGTCCCACATTTGATTCCAATCCACTCATAAAATCTATTCTATTTCCCCCTCCCAGGGTGATCCATATGTCCCTCCTAGTTCCTTCCTCAATGCTTAACCTCTCTGGTTTTAGGGATTATAGCTTGGTTATCATTAATTTAATGGCTAATATTTAGGTATAAGCAAATATATACTAAATTGATCTTTCTGAGTCTCTGTTGTTTTTGTCACAATGATTCTAATTCCATCCATTTGCCTGCAAATTTCATGGTGTCATTTTTAAGTGCTGAATAATACTCTATTATGTCAATGTGCCAGATTTTCTTTATCCATTCTTCAATTGGGGAATATCTAAGTTGTTTCCACTTTATGTTTATTATGAATAGAGAAGCAATAAACATGGTTGAGCAAGTGTTATTGTGGTAGAATAAAGTGTCCTTTGGATATATGCCCAAGAGTGGTATAGCTGGTTCTTGAGGTAGATAGATTCCCATCTTTCCGAGGAACCACTGCATTGATTTCCATAGTGCTTGTACATGTTTTCTTTCCCACTGGTAATTGGAGAGTGTTCCTCTTGCTCTAAATCCATGACAGCATAAGATGTCACTTGTGTTTTTGTTCTTAGCCATCTGAAGGATGTGATGAAATCTCAAAGTAGTTTTGATTTGCATTTTCCTGAAGGCTAAGGATGCTGAATGTGTCTTTAAGTGTTTCTCAGTCATTTGAGTTTTCTCTGTTGAGAATTCTCTGTTTAAATCTGTATTCCGTTTTTTGACTGGATTATTCTATATTTTGATATCAAGCTTTTTGTACTCTTTATGCATTTTGGGTATTAGCCTTCTATCAGCTATGGAGTTGGTAAAAACCTTTTCCCATTCTGTAGGCTGCCACTTGTCTGAATAATGGTGTCCTTTGTATTACAGAAGCTTTTCATTTCATGAAGACCCATTAATTAATTAATTAATTAATTAATGCTTTGATCTTAGTGCCTGCACTATCAGTGTTCTGTTCAGGAAGTTGTCTCCTGTGCCAGTGAGTTCAAGATTATTCTCCATGTTCTCCTCAATCAGACTCAGGGTACTTGGGTTTGTGTTGAGGTCTTTGATTGATATAGTGCTAAGTTTTTTTCCCAGGGTGATAGGTATGGGTCTATTTACCTTTGTGTACATGCAGTTTCCCTGTTTGACCAACAACATTTTTTGAAGGTGATATCTATTTTACAGTGTATATTTCTGGCTTCTTTATCAAAAATCTGATATTCATAGGTGTGTAAGCTTACATCTGGGTCTTCAATTCTATTTTTAAAGTGAGTATTAAAAAACAAAAGCCTGGTTTTAAGTGCTGAACATAGCTATTCAAATACATCCAAGTAAATTGTATGTTATTTGGGAAAGTTTGTTGATAAATAACCTGTATATCCTTTGCATTAGGACTTAATATGACTCAGAAACTTTGAGCATAAATTGTATTCTATCTTCCAGACACTTGACTTAAAAGTTTTATAAAACAGTACATATTTAAGAAAAATACTCTCATGTTTAGGAAAAAAATATAGAGTTAATGATGATATGGAAATACTGTAATAAGTTTTTGTCCTAGAATTTTACTGAATAATTCTTCATCAAAGAAGTGCTGCATTAGTGGTGTTAAATATTGCATATATTTTGTATGTATATATTTAGAAAAATGATATTAAAATTTTAACATTAAGAAGTTTACATTTATTTTTCTGTATGTGTGTGTGTGTGTGTGTGTGTGTGTGTGTGTACACATGTATCCTGACAATAATGTAGTCATCAAAATTATTCAGAGGAAGGTTCTCTCTCTCTCTCTCTCTCTCTCTCTCTCTCTCTCTCTCTGACAAAACAAGTCCTACTTTATTTTATTACTTTTCAAACGTTCTTAATTGAAATAGATCTACATCACTTTCCTTCTTACTTTACGTCCTCTAGTTCCTCCTAGTTATCTTCTCTTAAACTCCTACCATTTCTGCCCCCACATTCAAGTTGATAGCCCTGTGATATGTGTGTGTGTCTGTGTGTGTGTGTATGCACGCGCATGCGTGCATGCTGAGTCTGGTATTGTTGCTGGTGTATATAGGATTTCAAGGCTGGCCATTCTGTATTAGACATCAAGTAATGGAGTTTATCCCTGGGAGAAACTTAGTTTTCTTCTTCCAGCAGTCATTAGCTGCCTGTGGATCTTTGTCTAGAAATGGAAGAGTACAAAATATTACCCCTTCCAAGGTAGCATGCATACTGATATTGCCACTTTTCTGGTCTTGTTTATGCTGCAATTTCTAGGATAGATTGTTTCACAGCTGACTTCTGGTATTCTGTCTCTTGCAACATTCTCACCCCTCTTTTGTAATGTTCCCTGGGCTGTAATTGCAGGGGCGGTGATATAGATGTATCTTTTGGTTCTGGACTTCTCATAACCTATTGATCTCTGCATTGTGCCTAGCACTTTGCCTTTTGCTTTCTTATGGTTTTCATTTGTAAATAGAGGTTTCTTTAATAAAGAGTGGTAGCTACATTTACCTAAGATTATAAGGTATCGATTTAGAATGTAGTGATGAATTATGAGTATTTTTCAATGTGGTAACAATAGATTCTTTCTTGAGGTCCATTATTTTAGTAATCCCAAGAAGCTAGCTTGTTGTGGGAGGCTGCTCGTTTGTTCCTGCAAAACAACCACATAGAAACTATATTGTTTAAATCACTGCTTGGACAATTACTTAAGCATATTGACAGCTAGCTCTTATATCTTTGGTTAACCCATTTCTATGAATCTGTGTGTATCATGTGGCTGTGGCTTACTGTCAAGTTTCTGTCACATCTGTCTATAGAGATGGCTAAATAGCATCTCTCTGTGCTGTGGGACAATGGTCTGTACCCAGTCAATTGTATTTTAATAAAACGTTGATTGGCCAGTAGCCAGACAGGAAGTATAGGTGGTGCAACCAGGCAGGAAGTATAGGCGGGATGCTGAGAACAGGAGAATTCTGGAAAGAGGGAAGCTCAGTCTGCAGCCATCACTCAGATGCAGAGGAAGCAAGATGTGACTGCCTCATTGGAAAAGGTACCAAGCCACACGGCTAACACAGACAGGAATTATGGACTAATATAAGTTATAAGAGTTAATAAGAAGCCTGAGCTAATAGGCCAATCAGTTTATAATTAATATAGACCACTGTGTGCTTCTTCGGGAAAAATGGCTATGGGATCAGGAAGTACAGAAATCTCTGTCAATAGAAACCTCTGGCAACATCTCTGACTCTGCCTTTTTTCTCCCAGCATTCACTTTGGTTTTCTTGCCTAGCTCTATTCTGCCCTTTCATGGGCACAAAACAGCTTCTTTATTCATTAACCAATAAAAGCAACACATAGAAAAAAGGACTTCCCACACCACTGGTTAGGTTTCCAGTACCAGGCATTATTTCCCTCCAGTTGATTGGGCCTTAAGACCATTAGACAACTGTTAGCTGCCACTGGCATGTGAGGACAATTTATTGTATCCTTATTCATGTCATTCCATGCTTATAATTTTAGTATTTCATAGATGTTGCAGCTGGGCAGAACTGTTTATTTGCTCTTCACACTTGACACCTTACTTGGAATTTTTTTTTACAATGGAAGCTAGACCATAGGAAATAGACTTTTAAAGGTATATTCAGTTCAAATCATCCATGTCCTAAATCCTTAGTACGTTATGTCTTCAGCAATAAGGGCATCACCTCAACTCCTGAGAGGCAAGCAAGGGATATATTGACAATCTATGTTGTTTGAGAAGTCATGTGGATTGCTCTGACCAACTATTCAAAAGAAAGTTTCTTATGCCTGATAATGTTTTTGTGGTTTTTTTCTTAGTCTTTAGTTTTTGTGGGGAGCTGGTTTTCTCTTTCCATTTGTGGGGTCTGAGAATTGAATTCACATCATCGGTCTTGATGGCAAGCACATTTTCCAGCTGAAATATCTCATTGCTCCCATGATGCAAACATTTTAAATAGTAGATTTGTGTATACTTTGTGATAGTTCATGGCAACTATACACAATTGCAGCCAGGTGTTTTGCACATTTATGATATACATAGTTTTATATATTTCTCAGAGTCTTAGTCATGATTCTGCCATGCAAGCAAACATAGTGCTAGAGAAGTAGCTAGAGATTTACATTCAGATCTGCAGGCATCAGGAAGAAGCCCCTGGGCCTCGTGTGGGCTTTTGAAATCTTAAAGTCCACTCCCAGTGACACACTTTCTCCAACAAGGTCATATCTCCCAAACTTTTTCCAATAGTGCCACACATATACACATGTACATCTCTCTCTCTCTTTACATGTATATATTCATGTATGTAATTGTTTGCATGTATGTTTATACATATGAAAATGAGGAGATACCCCATAGTTCTATTCCCTCACTGTCCAAGTGAATTGTTAACCTCTGTGAAATATGATTGGCTTATGTTTAAATCACGGAAGATGTGGGAATAGTAGGAGTATATGAATATCAAGTGTTGTAGTTAGTTTTCAGTCCCTCCCACAGTACTTGAGGTGAATGCTTATGAGAAAAACATTCAATACACAATAATTCCTCATTTCCCTGTCAGTCCTTTTCGCCTTAGATTATTTTCTATTCAAGTCTTCCCCAACTTTATAAAAACACACAATAATTGAATTTGAATCTTCCAGAATCAGGTTTACACTCATGTTTTTCTCATAGGTGCTACAAATTTACCTGAGATGTGACAGATAAAAAGATCTGATAACTGAATCCTCTAAACAGGAAAAAAAAGGAGTGGAATAAATTACAGAAATCCTCGTGCATCCATTTATGGTTGGAATATTTTATTAGATTTTTTTAATCATATCTAAAAACAATAAGGAAGAGTAACTGTGTGTTCTCTCTAATTAGTAGCCAGGTGAACACCCCCTAGAGCAGATTATAGTCTGTCTTTATGGGGATGCCTTTCAGATTTTGCCACAGTGCAGCCCTGAAGGTGGAAACTAAAGGACACAATGGCTTTGACAGACAGAGCATAAGCTGTGGTCTGTGAGGTAAAAGCCAGATACAAGGAAGAGCTGAACACGATTCCATGATCTGCAACGAGCAATCGTGAGATTCTTTACATTTAACTGTTTACCTCTGAGTAGATGTCCAGCACTCTGATTCATTTCCTAAAAGCTTCCATTGTGCTTAATAATATTATCAGTGGTAGGAAAGAAGTGAAAATGGTTTCCCAGTATCTCTTCCCAGAAATGAGCAAAACAGTTGCCAGCACTTTCCTAGATGGACATCTTCACAAGAAAAAAGAAAATAGAAATCTGCTGTATCCTTCAGGGTGTTGGGACTTCTGGGATACAGATTCTGAAGCTTTCCTGCTGCGGGAGTACCTTCTGCTCCTTCAGCCAACAGTCGCTGAAGTAGGAGCCTACAATGCTGCAGGAGAGCCTTCTGGTCCTTCAGCAAATAGCCGCTGGAATACCAGCCCACTGGGGCGTGGTATATTTCTCTTTAAATAAGAGAGGCAAGCCTTGGCTCGCTCTCTTGGTTCCAGCGCTTGGTTCCGGCTCCTGCTCCAGCGACTAGGCTCCTTTCCTGAGGGTTTCTGTGTGTGTAAGTTTTACCCCCCAAAATAAATACCCCTTTAAAACCTAACTGGTGTGGGATTGTTTCGCCATTACTTTCCTTCATAGCATCGTTAACTTTATAAACTGAGCCATTATCAAACTTCATTTAAACAATAAAATTATTGTATAGACTGAGATAAAGGCTTCTATGAATAGGTTCACTCTTCAGGTTCCTACGATTTCAGGGAATCATTGTAATCACTGCTCTTATGATTTTGTGGATCTTTACATCTCTGTGGCTACACTTCCCCTCACATCACTACAAGAAAACAAATAGGAGGAGAGAGAAAAGGAGAAGGGAGAGAAGGAGAAAATAGAGGTGGAAAAGGAAGAAGAGAAAATATTCTGGAAACCTTTAAAAAGCTCTAAATTGCACATTGGAGGTTGCTAATATAATAAAAATATCTGTGTTGTTTTTTAGCGAACTACAACCTCAATTAGTCTTTCACTCTAAAAAAGCCACTTTGGTTTCTAGAGCAATTCTTGTTTAAAAGATTGAGTGTGCTGAACTCATCACCCAAGCCATGATGTAGCCCTGTACCTGTCTAGATATTAGGGTATTTCTCAGAAGAGGAATTTCATTAACGCTAAAGGATGGTAGGTATCAGAGGAGGCCCCCAAACTGCTCTTGTTCTCATCTTGTGTGGCTTCCCTGATATGTTTATTTTTGTAACTGCTTGAAATGTGTGCTGGTTAATGTTTCTGTCACCTTGTCACAAACTAGTGTCATCTACGAAGATGAAAATCTCAGTTGAAAAAATGCCTCCATTAGAATGGCCCCCAGTCAAGTCTGTGGAGGTATTTCCTTGATTAACGATCATTGTGGGAGGGCTCAGTCCACTGTGGGGCTTCTGCTTGGCAGGAGTTTCCAGGAGGTCTAAGAAAGGATGAAGCAAAACTCCTTCATTACCTCTGGTTCAGCTTCTGCTACTGCCTTACATTCCTGCCTTGACTCCCCTCGTTGACGGATTGTAACCTGTAGTATAACATAAACCTTTTCCTGCCCAAGTTGCTGGTCATGGTGTTCATCACAGCAGTAGGGAACCAGTCTAGGACAAGGTGTCAGCTGGAATAGGAGCTGTTATCTGGTAAAGGAGTCATGTGTGCATTCATTAGGCATCTGAATGGGTCCTTCATAAATAAACCCAAACACATATTAAGCACAGAGCTTGACTCTGTACTTAAAGGGTTCCTATGTGGTATAGAAAATGTAGCATCTAGAAAGGCAAGATCATTTGCTTGTTAGCCATACTTACGGGTAGGCCCTATACATAGAAGTAAATGACCAACAAAAAGAAGTTCATTCATAGGTTCTTTGTCTTATGCTTAATTTGAACACTGTCTTAGTGGGTTTTTTTTTTTGCTTGTATGTTATGTTTTCTAAATTTCTGTTTTTATTTTTCTGTGCATATTCTTTGTGATTTCTTTGTTTTTGCTTTGTATTGTGTTATTGTTGTTTGCCTATTGGTGTGTTTGTAAAGAGTTCGAGAGAGATAGGGCATGGAGTTGAGTGGGGGTGGTGATATGGAGGGTATGGAAGGCATTTGTGAAGGAGAATCTTGAGCAGAGTCTATTGTATACTGTTTTTCAGTAAAAGGTGTAGGAAGCATTTAAACACCTGCAGGCTTGAGAACTTGTTGGTAAATATGTGATTAACAAACTTAGCATTTTGTCATTTTTTGAATATAATTTTAATGAATTCTTGCTCTGTAGTAACCACTTTCTTATAGTTGTCACTCATGTAAATAACAAGCAGGAGATATAGGCATAATAATTGAGCTATCTGAATTCTCTAATTTGCAATAAACTATAATAATCACTAATATTAGAATCCCCCCCCACACACACACAGGGGTTGGTTGACTGTGACTCTATTTTTCTCTTATAACCTTAAAGAAAATCAAAAGCAAGAAGGTGAGGGACTCATGCAAGCTGATCATAGACCCTAGCACATAGATACACCTAACTCTTTATAGGTGATCCTTAGGTAGGAGAAACCTATAAAACTATGTAATTTTCTAATGGTCTTAAAAGAGCTCATTAAGATTTTAGTACAGGAAACTAGAAAGTTGGGTTCAACGTAAGAGTACATATTGTTCTGCCAGAGGCCCTGAGTTTGGTTCCCAGAATAGAGGTCAGATGTTTTATAATGGCTTATAACCCCAGATGCTGGTGATCTAAAGTTTTTTGCTTCCTTGAACATCTTCAATGTGTACATCACCTACTCGCACAGACACACATACACATAATTTAAAACCATAAAAACGAATCATTAAAAAGTTTTATGCAGAGACTTATAAGTAATGTGATTATCCTTTCAGGCAGACAATCTCTTTAATGGTTAATCCTGGACTCAGTAATGAGGCCACACTGTGGCTTATACTTTTCTATTTTCTAAAAGCAGTCTAAAAAACAAATTAAGGAAGAAACTGCAACACAAAGTCACCAAAAAATGTGTCCAAATCTATTCAGATGTATTGATATTCTCAGTCTGATACCACTAAGAAAAATGCATTACATGCTTAGTTCCAGAAATGCTCCACTTCCATTATTGCAGGAAAAGCTATCTAAAAATCACTTGAAGTTGATGATGTATGTTGTTTACTCTCTTGAAAAAACATCCTCTCCAAATAGGGGGAAAGGTTAGAAATGATTTCTTCTGCATTGATCAATTTATCTGAGTTGTCTTTCGACAGATTGTATTAATGGAACTTCATTTTCTTTTATTCGGTTGACGGCCAATTTTTTTGTTGTCTCTTAAAAAGATCAATGAACACGTCTCGCCATCTTTTCACAAAACAAGCCCATTTTCCCCTTAAACTTTAAGAAAAGACTTTATTATTTTGTTGTAATAGATTTTTGTCCCCCTCTTGCTTTCAACACCCTGCACTGAGTTTTCTAATGCCTGCGTGTTCTTTCATATTTCTTTGTAGTTTGGGCTTCAATATCTTGAATTTTGCAATTTTTTTTGTCCTAATGATTCTGGGAGCCACAGATGTGCCCAGGGACAACAGCTTCTCCTCTCTGGGCTACACAGGGCAGGTGTGCTGAGGTTGTTCATGACTGTAATAAATAAACACAATCAAAACAAGCACCCTCAAGAAGAATGCATTTTAGCTGGGAAATTATGTACTACATCTTTCATAATTTTTTTTTAAAAAGAAAGCTGCAGTTCAACTCCAGGCTAGATAGGAACAATTGGTGTGTTTACCATACAAGGAGGATCAGGAAGGTCGTAGTTCTCATTTGATCTTTATTGACATCCAGAGGGTTGCTCGGGAATGGAAGGCGGCCTTTTCAGGTGATGGTGGGTTTGACTTTCGTCTGTCTGTCGTGTGTTTTCATTCTAATGAGAAACATGAAAAGAAACAAACAAGGGGGAAAAAAAAATCAATCGATCTACTTACTTCTGTGTGTGACCCTTGGTTCTTTCTCTTCTTCCCATGCCCAGCCCTGCCTTTATTCCCACACTCTGAGTCTGCTGCTGTTTGTTAGGGATAACCCCTCTTGCAGAGCAAATTCACTCATTCAGCAGCAGAATTTTTCCTCTGCTATCCGGTAGCTGTGGAAGCATCGCAATATATAGTAATGTCTCTCAATCACTCACACCACCAAGAGCAAACAGCATAGGCAACTGTCAACTCTTTACAATACATGTGCTAAGTATCTATTTATATATAAATATAGATACAAGTATAAACATCACATGTACACATATGTGCTGATATGTACATATATATCAACCTCTTTTAAGATTTTTAAAAAATTATGTGTATTTATGGGGGCAGGCACACAAGCACAATTGTTGATGGAGTCAAGAAACAGGTGTTGGATTCTCTGGAACTGGTGTGGCAGGAGGTTGTGTGCTATTTAACATGAGTGCTGGGAACTGAACTCAGGACCTCCGTAAGCGCAATAAGATCTCCTAACTTATACTGAGCCCTTTCTCCAGCTTCAAACCTTGACTGCTTTTTGGTTTTTTTTTTGTTTGTTTTGTTTTGTTTTTGAGTTAAGGTCTGTCTGCATAGCACTGCCTGACCTAGAACTCACAAACAGACCTCAAGTTCACAGAGCTCTGTTTGCCTCTACCTCCCTCCAGGGTGCTAGTATTAAAGGGGTAGCCACCAGGCTCAGCTAATACCTTTGAACTGAACACAGTATTGCCATTTATTTCTTCAGGACAGACTCCAAACATCCTTGAAAGATATATCTGGAGACAGAATAAAACTAAATCAGTATCATTCACATTTATATACCCATTTCTGCACAGCATCCTGCTAATCAAGCAAGCCTAAATTCTGAGAGCAAAGTTTAGGGCTTACCCCTAAATCACTTGTCCATTGTAGAATGGTCTATCCAGACTGGCTTAGTATTCATCACAAATCCTGAGGCTTCCTTAGTATGTGGAGGAGCCAAAGGAATATCTGGATCCTTAGGGTTGCTATAGGAAGGCAGAGGGTGGGTGCTGTTTTCCTTGTCTTAAATATTGGCATCTACATCTGAACATCTTCTTCCTTTCACTTCATCCTTCATCCACACTTACACCAGTAACCAAATATTAGAGATTCTCTTCCTGTTTCATTGACATCACTCTGTTCCTTCACCTCTCTCTCTCTCTCTCTCTCTCTCTCTCTCTCTCTGTGTGTGTGTGTGTGTGTGTGTGTGTGTGTGTGTTTACTGGTTAGATTTTTGTCAGCTAGAGTTATCTGGGAGAAGAACCTCAGTGGAAACAATGTTTCTCTCTAACTTGCCTGTAGGCAACTCTGTAGGACATTTTCTCCATTAATGATTGATGTGGCCTGTATCACCTTGGGCAGGTAATCGTAAGTTATAAAAGAAGCCGGCTGAGCAAATCATAAAAAAACAAGCCAGTGAGCAGCGTTCCTTCATGATGCCTGCTTGAGTTTGCACTCCAGGTTCTTGCCCTGCTTGAGTTCCTGCCCTGACTTTACTCAGTAATGGACTGCTGTCCGTAAGTGTAAGGTGAAAGAAGCCCATTGTTCCCCAATATGTTTTTGGTTATGGTGTTTTATCACATCTATAGAAACTGGACAATATTTGAAAGGGAAATGAGGAAACAGACATATATCATATATATAAAAATATACATACAACATATATCACATATATATGTTCAAGCTTGCATCATTTCCAACCTGGGTGACTGGGTCAGCCTTCCAACTTGTCTCATTTCCTCCAGCATGGCCCTTGAAATGAACCTCCATTCTACAAAAACAAACTCTTTACTCTGCAAATCTGATCACAGCATTGCGCTCCTGGAGCTCCGGGAGTTCTTTCCTTCAGTTCAGGAGACAGCTCATGTCACTGGCACATATTCTTTCCCTCTCACTCTCCTCTGTCCACTTTCTCCTACGCACAGACACCTTAGAAATAGAGACATGTGATTTGTTAGAACTATGTTGTTGTTTTTTTCTCTTTATCCCTTTATCTTTAGATTTTTATTGAAATTTCTCTTTGCTAAGAATGCCCTTCTTTTCTATTACAGTAAGAAATTTACTGCTTGATTCTTTGTATCTCTGTCTCTGTCTCTCCATTTCTGTCTCTGTTTCTGTCTTTGTCTCTCTCTGTCTCTGTGGTGTCTATGGGAATGGGCATAGATGCTAGAGATTGACACTGGTCTCTTTCTTTTGTGTTCTACACCTTACCTTTTGAGACCCAACCTCTCAATTAATCTGGAGATCAATAGAAGCTCCAGAATCCTGCTGATTACCACTGGCAATCTTCTGGAATTATAGACATATGCTATCGTTTATAAATTTTTCTTTAGGGGCTGACAGGTCTGTAAATAGAAGCTCATGTCCTCACGTATGTAAACCTTTAGCCACCAAGCCTTTGCTTCCTCTCCTATATGTTTTTAAAAGTATAAGACAATAATGTATAGTCATCTACTAAAGGCATTCCTTAGATGTTCTACCACAGTCATTGAATGCAATAAAAAGCTCATTTCCTGTGCACTCCTGGCAGCTTTTACTGTGCCTCGAGAGAATGGATTATTGCTATCTCTTATACTGGAGGTTCCTAGTACTCCTTTAGCTAGTACATATTATTTAAAGTGTAGTAGACACTGCGTATTTTTGCAATATTAAATGAATGATTTAGTTCAAACATCTCTGCTCCCTTGTCCTTTGCAGGGTTGGAGATCATGAAACACTCCTAAATTAATGGAGTAGAAGCGGAAAACAATTTTCAAAGTCTTTACCCCTACATGTCTGGCATCTTCAAAAAAAAATTAAAAGGTTCTCAGATTCTACAATGAAGCTTCCCGAAGTTTTGAAAGGTTAAATCACTTAGACCATAGGAAAGAAAGGACAAATAAAACTTTAGGAAGCTTTCTTGTGAAAATACTGAATGAGGTGTGAAGATAAAATGAAGACACATAAAACCTCGCCAGAGCAGTTAATGTTTCCAAGGGAAACACTACTGGTGAGGCAGCCTCTGTGCTCAAGCTCCATGGAAATCTGGAGGATTAGTAAACATGAGATATGTATGATAGATTTCAAGTTCTTGTGTTGATGACTGCAAAGGATAAACAAGCAAGTGTGAAATCCGCAACAGAGGATGTCGGGATACTAAAAACTGTGAGCAAGTTCAGTTGTCTAAGTCTCCCATTCATTGTTATTTCTTCCATTCATTTACTCAAGTTGATATATCAAATGACCCCCCATGTTTAAAAAACAACTGGTTAGAAAAATCTGCTTCTCCTTTTCAACTTCTCCTCTGGCAATGAGTATTCTGGACGGAATGAAGCAATTTGCTTCATGTTGGGTCAGCATTGGCTTCCAAAAGTCTTATCCTATGAAGGAATCCTGCTTATGTCATCTCCATCAACATATTACTTTCCTTTACATCAAGATAATGTACGAAACCACATAAGCAGTAAACTGTGCATAAAACCCCCACCATATAAAACAACTGAACAAGAGAAAGAAAATGGAAAGACAGTGATATCACACACACACGCACACACACACACACACACACACACACACGTATGTGTATATATACATGTATGTGTGTGTTTATGTATTCTGAAAATATACTCAATGAAAGTGTTTAGAAAGATATCCAGTTTTGTTGCATACATTATTCTTGGCAGGCAGGGTTTTACTCAGCACTTTGAATATATTCTAGTACTCTCTCTTAACTGACCTTTGGAAATAAAGCAATCTTAGACAAAAGTTATGAGAAGATATCACCTGCAGTCTCACTGAAGATATGCAAAGTGGAAAGAAACTTACTAAAAGTATACCTTAAAAGGTGTAAGTGTGATACATGTAGGCACACTTAAATTTAGGGCGCTCTGATGTTGTATTTGAATCGATACCCTTAGTATCCCTATTCATTAGGAATTAGTGACAGTCACGTTTAGGAGAGTGTGATGATAAATCGCAGTTGGGTCTGAAGGATAGAGGATTGTTTTCGTATCAAAGTTGTCACAATACCTGGTCTCAAGTTATACTTCACAGCCTTGGTGATAAACATGATACTGGTTCAAAATAGACACGAACACTAAAGGAGCATGGTGGAGGACCGGGGAAGAAAACTGCACAGCTAGAACCACATAAGTTTTGATAAATATCTTGATGATATAGACTGAAAAGAAGCCCATTCTGCATACAGTGTGGGCAAAATTTGATGTCCATACACAGAGAACTGATAATCAGTTCCACCCCTCTTATCCTGCACTCCTGAGTGCACACACACACACACACACACACACACACACACACACACACAATTAAAAATGAATCGAAGACCTTAATTTAAAATCTAAAACATTGCAACTGCTAAGTATCTTTTCAAACCATAATAGCTAGGAATAGGATCAACTTAGCTGCCTATCAGCTGGCAAAAGGATAATGAAAACTTGGGATATATACACACTAGAATATTAATTAACCATAAAGAAATATGAAATTTGATGGTAAATGGGATCAACAGGAAAATGTTGCACTGATAAAGGTCACCCAGGCACAAAGGGACTCACTATTTCTTTTTCACTAAACTGTAAGTTTAGGGACAATCCTTTTCAACATTTCAAAGATACTTTCTGAGATTGACAAGGTAATTACAGAGTTCCCTTAGAATTCGAAAAGACTTGGAAACCAAACAATATGAAGCAGGACAAAGTTGCAGAATGCATACTACTTGACCTCAAAATTTGTAAGGCCATGGCTTATGGACATAGAAATAAACAATTTATGAGAATAGATTCAGAAATAATCATTCAAACGTGTGCAATGATTTTGACAAAGTTGCTCTGGCAGCATATTATAGAAAGGATAATAACTTAAACACCTTGGGTATCGATAAGCAAAAGATGTAATGCCACCCATATCAAGGGTTAATTCATGCGAACACCCGTGTCTTACTGGGTTAAGGTTCCCTGATGTGACTGGTGAGAAATAAAAGCCAGGCACAAGTTCCAGGGGCCACGATCATCCTGAGGCTGTGATAAGTTTATTGCAAGCAATTACATTTTTGTTTGTTTACTTTTTTGAGACAGGGTTTATCTGTGCGGCCTTGGCTGTCCAGGAGTTTGATCTGTAGGACAGGATGGCCTCAGAGTCACAGAGCTAGACCCACCTCTGCCTCCCGAGTGCTGGGATTAAAGGTGTGCATCACCGCTCTACACAATCAGACCTTTTATCAGAAATTGAATATAATGGTGACTGCCATGGTCTACAATTGTAATTTCTAGGAGAAAATGATATTGGCAAACTGTATAGAGTGCACAAAATTAATGTCTGTCAAATTTCTATATGCTTCCTTGACTTTTAAGCAAATAGTAGAAACTTAAAGTGAACTGAATGGTTCACTGCCTGAGGGTACGACTGCCTTGGTTTCCCAGAAACTGAAAGGCACAGAGAGCCCCATGAGCTATGGACTCTTACCTGAAAAACCTATGATTCTTGGCCCTCAACTCAGTTAGCTCAGGCCAACTCCATGTTACCTGCAAATTCAAGTATATTATAGACTTGAAAGTAGAACCCCAAGCAATGGAGTTGCTATAAGAAAACAGAGTACAAATATTTATGGCCTTGGGGCAAGCAAAGCTTTCTTAGCTATGATAACAAAAGCACAATTCATGGAAAGTGAATGGATCCATTGGATTTGGTTAGAATATAAATCTCCATTTCTCAAAATTTCTAAAAGAAATTGAAAGGACAAAGTACAAAATGGAAGAAACTGAGCAAAAATAATATATAGCATAAGGGACTCTTATCCAGAACATTTATGGAAATCCTAAAACTCAAAAAAAATTAAAAATGCAACAGCGTTATGACACATTTTAACATATAGCTTAAAAATTTTTTTTCTGGCAAGAGATACATGAAAAGTATCACTGATTCAGTCTTCAGAAATGAAAATTAAACACAAAAGGATGTACCATTCCAAAACCTTTGGAATATATGAAATACAAAAGTAACTAGTGTAAGTCTTGGAGGGGTTGTGAGGGAGTTGGAATGTTCATTGATTGCTTTGGGGAGTACTAACTAGGTCAGAAGTTTGAAAAATGCATTGGCATTGGAAACTAAACAAACTACACACATGCATACACACAGACACAGACACACAAAGATACACACATCTACCCTATGATTGCCATATGACTGAACTGTCTTTTACTTGGATATAACCTATGAAGCAACAACGCGGATATTCATTCAGCCACTTGTACATGGATTCTTATACAATTGGAAACATCCCAACTTTTATCAGGTAAATCAATAAGTAAGTCATCAATTACCCATGCAATGAAAAAAATCATACAGCAAAAAGAGAGTGAACTATTAACACTTGCCAGGAATGAACGAGTAGCAAAGTATTTTTTCCAGAATTAGGCAAACTTGTACTTATTACACACTTTTATTTATAGAAGTATTCAAAAAACTGCAAGCAAATATATATTGGCAAAATGCATATCCATGATTTCTCAGAAGGGTCAGGTTGGAGGGACCCAGCAGGGCAGTAGAGAACAGTCTGATGAGTATGATAATTTTGTTTAAACTGGCAATCACTTATATATATATATATTCCAAAACATGTAAAGTGGCATGACATACTTTCAGTCAAGTGTTACTTGTGTGTCAAGTATGACTTTTAATAAAGAATTTAAATAGTAAAACAAGTAATTCAGCAGTAAAGCAAGAGGCATGGGAAATTTGAACCGTAGTTTCTCTTATATAATTTTGTCCCTTTGTTTGTGTTGATATTTGAGCCTCGGTTCTCGCTGCTTGCTTGGCAAGGGCTCTGCCATGAGAAAAAGTCCTGGCTGTTTTTGTAGACTTCATTTTGAAATAGAATCTCATGAAGTTGCCTAGGCTGTCATTGAGCGGATACTATAGGTTACAGAGGGTTTGAGTTTGTGAGCCTCCTGTCTCAGCCTTCCCAGTAGCATGGATCCCAAGCCTGTATCACCCTGCTCAGCTTCGTGGGTCCATTAGTAGACACAAGTAATCAGAAGCTACAGCTTTCAGAACGGTGACTCCTCTGGTAAAGCTGACTAGAAAGGGCAGCAGGGAAACATCTCAGAGTAGAATGTCCCGGATCTTGGTCTGTGCCATGGTTTGTCAATGAAAACATTGAGAAAGTGTTGTGTTAATCAGATCCTGTCGTTGAACTAATACCTGAGATGGGATGCTGAGTTATTGCAGCCTGGCAGATTCTAGTCTGTGATCCGCCTATCTGACTGTTTCGAGAACTGTGGTGCCGCTTCCCAGTGAGAGCAGAGTGGAGTAAAACAGCTCAACTCATCAGAGGAAAGATGAAAGAACAAGGAGCTGAGGTCTGAGGCCTCTTTCAGTACCAGACACGAAAGGGCCAGAAGACTGCCATTGAGCCCAATATCTTAAAGTTCCCATCATGGGCTGATATCACCACACTGGTGACTAAACCCTTAACCCATGGCCTTTGGAAGTCACTGAATATCCAGATAATAGAAATGAGGGATGGATGGGCTGGTTTATAGAAACAATGAGAAAAAACACACTATAATGCAGTAAGCAGAACTGTACCAAGTATTTTATGAAACTGCTTCCTAGTTACTTCTTGGCCCGCTGGCGATTTTGATGCAATTAACATTTTAGAGACTCTAAAGGTTTTGAAATTGAGGGATTGGCTTTGACTTACTTTTTTTTAAAAAATGGTTTCTCTATGTAACCCTGGATGTCCTGGAAATCACTCTGTTGAACAGCCTGGCCTTGAACTCACAGAAGCCCACCTGTCTCTGCCTCCCAAGAACTGAAACTAAAGGCCTATGCAACCACCACCCTGTGAATTAACTCTGCTTTAAGCCAGTATTTTCCAGAGTTATTTAGTTTCCACTATTTTTTTAATTTAATGCATTGAAATATCCAATAAAAACAAGTGTTTCAAAGGAACCTATTTTAGAAAATTCCAAACAAGCCAATTAAAAATACATCATTTAGGGTCTATGGAGTGTGAGAGAGTTTAAATGTTTCTGTCAGAATTTACACTACCTGTCAAGGGAAGAATCTAGGTGGAAAAGACAGGAAATCTGGCTCAGTGGCCGTTGCTCATTCCTTCCATCCTTGCTGAGCTGGTCAGGGTGAGGCGATGGTTGCAACCACAGAGGATGAAATGGTTCTTATTCTGCATCCTTCTCCATCTGTGGTTTGGACAACCCAATGCAACTTCTGGGGACTTAGATTTTTAAGTGAGAATTTTGGTAACCCTAAGATAAAACTCTACTCCACCAAATGATTTCACTTAGAAAGCAGTCATATATATTAGAGCTGCCATGGCATGCAAGTCCTTGGTTGACAGTCGTCTGCTGGGTCATATCAGCAGCACTTACTCTGCTTGAGTTAACAGGTTTGGTATGCAATGCTTGAGTGTCTTACTCTTTTAATGTCATCTATGACTGATCTTTTAAAATTATTATTTTAACTTGAATATTTGATGAATTTATCAGGAAAGCAGGTATCGTTTATAATGATAATTTCTTGGTGGTTACAACATTAACTAATTTTAAAATATTATTTATGTATAGAATTATAACTTTTAGAAATAGAAACTTTGAAATCTTCATTTCCTACTTATTCCATCTTTTATTTTCTCCATTTGTATTGTTGTAGGTAAGACTTCCCATTCTATGTTGAACAGGAGAGGTAGAGTGGACATCCTTGTCTTATGTCCAGTATAGTGGAAATTCTTGAGTTTTTCTGTTTGTGATGTTTGCTGTGTGCTTCTTAATGGAGGATACAGGGGATCCTCAGAGTTACCCAGATGTGAACTCTGGACTCTATAAAAATAACTGGATAGGCAAGGCATGTCCATTGGTGAAATCACGGCAAAAATATGAGAGTAACCAACTACTTTATTAGTGGACTTTTGTCCTACTCCATAATATAGAATATATACATGGCACCATTACTGGTCTAACAAACTATGGATATATGTTAGAGGCCCTATACATAGGTCCTACTATTATTATTTTGCTAAATGAACCTAGTATTAAACTGACTTCTAATGACTTTTCATTATACCATAGATTTGTGCATCTTTCAATTCTCATCAGAGAAGCTTTTATTTTTTAGTAGATGCTAATTAAAAATCGACAAAGGTACAATTATTAAAAAACTTTGGACACATCTACATCACATTCCTCTTCCCAAGGCACTGGAATCATAGAAGGGTATAAGAGCCAGTGGCAGTGCATGATTCTAAGGGAGAAAATGTCTTGCTGACACAGCAGGGCAGCTTTGCATATGAGCTCACAGTGGTTTTGACAGCCTGCACATGACCTGTGCATTCAAGGCCAGACCAAATCCCCGCATGGAAGGAATAATTGGCTATGATGTCCTACTGCTAGCTGTGAAGGTACTGGTAGCTATGAGGGAGGGAAGAGTCAGTTTGCTCTAAAAGTGTTCCCTCTGATAACAGACCACAGCACAGTGCAAGGCCACTCTTCCAAGAATATAAGGTCAGCACAATTGGACTTGATATTTTTTTTAAGGACACAAAGTTGAGTGGGTAGGCAAGTGGGGGTGGTGGATCTGGGAATAACTGAAGAAAGGGACAGTAAAGATGTGCAAAACTCCTTGTGTGAAATTTCCTAAGAACTGATAGTGATTATTAGTTAATTACAAAATTAAGAAAAAAATGTCTAATTACTCTTTGAAAGACTAACTTTTAGGACATACCATTGAGAACCAAAGCCATGAGATGTTAAGGAACCACTAATTAAATCAGATCTGATTGTCCCTTGAGTCTCTGCTTCCTTCCAGTTTTTATAGGTGTGTGGGATTATATCTGTGTCCTCAATTCTATTCCTGATCAAGTTTTTTATTATTGTTTAAAGTTCCACACAGGGGAGAGGTCTGTCTACAACATAATGATCTGTTTTGCTTTCGTCTGACAAGCCAGAACAGGACTCATCTATGGTACCTCTTCAATGTCTTGTACTTAAGATAGTGAAAACGAGATACTTCCGTGGCACTTTCCACTCATCAGGTGGGTAAGGTTTTTCCAAAGCCTCTTTATGGATAATAAGAGCATCGTCAATATATACAGAAATGTAATAAAATAAAATAATGTAAATGCAGCCCTCGTAAAATCATAGCCTGTCCTTTCAACAATGTAAAAAAATACATTGTATTTACATTTGTTTCTGAATTATCAGGAAATAGAGGTGTTCTCATATTGAACCAATTTGTATTGCAAAATCCACTTATAAAGATAAAGCAACATGTGCCATGTATATCAGCTTAACAGCGCAAATAACTAGCTGTTATCCATTGGGATATTCTCTAAGGAATGCTCTGCAAACACCAACTCTTCTCCAAATTAGCCCTTATTATTTACCAGACATTTATTCAGAAATGACCTCATGTTTTTGGAGTGATTACTATATGTCATATCCTGTGGGAGATGTGCATAGATAGATAAAGTTATGCTTGATCCCTCTCATAGAACATATTAATAATTTAAAGGAAATTAAAATACAAACATGAAAAGATACAGGATTATTAAACAAAATGGCTCAGAATAAGGAGCTAAAATAATAAAATGCCATCAAATTCAGGCAAGCATATTATAATGCATATAATACAATGAGCCATCTTGTGTTCACAGGTTCATCACTTCTCTCCTGAAGTCTCCCTGTCACAGCCATCTACATATGCATTGATGACCATCTGTGTTGGTAGAATGTCACTTCTTACTCAAATGTAGTGTCTTTCAAAAATATTTATATGTTGTACATCTTAATGTTTCTAGTGCTTTATCTCTACCATATTTTTACTTTGATTATTAAGTATACACATATTTAAGAAGTGGTAGACTTGGGGGCTAGAACTCAGAACTACTGCCTAACCTGCATAGCAGCCTGGGATTGACCTCCAGCATGGGAGACAACCTCCCCGCCCCAGATAAAATAAACAAAAAAGAAAGAAAGAAAGAAAGAAAGAAAGGAAGGAAGGAAGGAAGGAAGGAAGGAAGGAAGAAAGGAAGGAAGAAAGGAAGGAAGGAAGGAAAGATAGTATATAGGAAGTACAAAGATAATAAAGGCAGTTGTGAAAACATACTGGATGTAGTCATCATATTAAGTACTCTGCTAGGGAGATGACCTCTCCAATTGGCCAAATCTGAGGCATCTCTCAAAGTTGAACTCATAAGATACACTTATATTTTAAATATAATAAGTCCTTTATTCCCAAAATTATAATAGGATCCTGACCCACCATTGATTCTACAGTAGAAAGATTACTATTGGTAACTTGTGTACTGATTCTTGATGCTTACATGCATACAAGTTTATTTGCATGCATGCACATAAATATTAGACTTTGAGTTATAACTTTTCCGTTTGCCTTCTTTCTTTCCTTCTCCATTTTCTTTCAACTTTCCTTTTTTATTTATCTTCTTTTTTTTCTTCCTCATCTCTACCATTATCTAGGACATGTATGAAAGCCGAACAACTTACGATCTAGGCATACAGAGAACAATACCAATATGGGTGTTATGAAGATGTTCATTCCAGAGTTACATGAACTCATGAAAATGTACCAATATAATAAAACAATAAAACATTAATAAAAGTTGAATTCTACAGATCTGAATGCTTATATTTGTAAGAGTATTATAGATAGTGCATTTATGACTCTCAGATTTTTATTTAACCACAATTCCAAGCATTCAGTGAGAATTAAATTTCTCAGGAGGATATCTTAATAGATATCTTAATAGATCATCTAGGTCCCCAGCAGAATGTTCAAACTACTGGACTGGACTATATTAAGTAATCAATTGATTGAAAGTCACGATTCCTCAGATGGTTTGTGTGGGACATAACCAACATGCAACAGAGTCCCAAACTAAGAAAAGATAATGAGGAACAGATAATTGAAAAAGCATTGATTGATAGTTGGCTAAAAAAATAAAACTAATCTTAAACCTACTCTATATTTACAGGAAAATTGATTTATGAAAGCAAAATGTCTATTTCTGTGAGGTGTCACACAGGAAGGAGCAGTCTGGACAGTAGAGATTAATCATTAGCATGAGGGAACTTTCATGCAGACTTTCAGATAGAGGAAAAACAAAATTATCTCTTATGGGTATAGAGATCTGCAGATTATTAATTATGAAAATATACTCATAACTAGATACACATAAATAATATAGCTTATTGACTATTTCTGAAAAATATTTAGGGATAAGAACCAAATCCATACTGTGTTTTGAGATTGAGAAATATGTCTGGACAGAACCATACAGAACTAAAAAGGAATTCTTTGATACTGAGGTGCAATGGGTTCAGAAAGGAGTCAAGACTCCAAAGAAACCCCCATGCTGCTGCATGTCCCAGAACTGAGTGAAGACAGAGATATTTGCAATATGAGAAAAAGTATAAGCTAGCATTCTCTTAGTCTTTGGTAAGTAAAGGAAGATATTTTCTTAGTCGTGCCATGGGACCCAATGTGTGAGTTGTGGAAGACTAAATCAAAAAGTGCAGGGGTCATTTGCTTTTAGAAGAAAATATTACTTTTTAAAGGTGATAGTGGAGGCAATATAAGAAACTTGAATGCTGAGTAAAATAGCATGAAATAAATTGAAGAAACAGAATATAAAGTATAAGATATTTCTATGGTTCAGCTTTTGTTTACATGTTTATTTGTTCTTTTTATATATTGGCAACAGTTTCCTCTCCTCCAAGCTTCCTCCAGTCCCCTCTGTTCCCATCACTTTGTTAGTTTCTGATGTAATAAGAGTAAGTACCACTCCATGGATCAAGGGAGGGCAAGGCGACTCAATATGCAGAATAGGGTCCCAAAAGACAGTAAAAGAACCAGAAACAGCCCCTGCTCCCACTATTAGGAGTCCTAGAAGAGAACCAAGCTATACACAGCATAACATATGTGCAAAATGACTATAATTCTTGATATGACAACCCAATTGATATTACGATAAGAGTAAATACAGAGCATGGTATCTTGTTTTAAGAAAATACATAGAGAAGTGTGCGTATATGTGTCTGTGTTTGTGTTCTTTGGAGAACATTAAAGGGAACGCTTATGCATTTCAAATTTAACCCAGGCTATTGAGTATGTTCATTTCCTTATATAGTTGTTATTTTTCTGCTGAAGCATAATGACTCTTATAGTTTTCAAAAGTGCATTCCATCACCATCAACTACAGAACTATTGTTTCATATTAGAATTATTAAAATTTATTATTCCTTGTAGACAGAAACTATACTTTCATTTCCTGGCTGCCCAGACCCGAATAATCACACAAGAACTATATTAATTAATTACAATACTGTTTGGCCAATGATTTAGGCATATTTCTAGCAAGCTCTTACATCTTAAATTAACCCATTTCTGTTAATCTATGTATTGCTACGAGGCTGTAGTTTATCTGTATTGTTCCAATGTCTTTCTACTTTGGCAGCTACATGACATCTGCCTAACTCTGACATTTTTCCTCCTCTAGCTCTGCTTGAATTTCTCACCTTGCTATATTCTGCCCTGCCACAAGCCAAATCAGCTTCTTTATTAGTCAATGGTAATAAAACATATTCACATTATTCAGAGGGAAATCCCACATCAACTACTCTCTGATGGTAAGGGTGTAGGTTTTGAGTGACAAGCATTCCTCAAACCACCAAAAACCCTATTCTATTTTCATACTTTTATTAGGTCAGTTTTTAGGCTGCATATGCAAGTGAGTACATATCATGTTTGTCTTTGTGCCTTGTTTATGTCATCCAGATAATTGTCTTCCAGTTTACCCATTTTGTCCCAAATTAAGGCAAACTTGCATTTCATTATATATATGTTGAAAATACTGCTAGTAAAAGCATGAGAATGAATAAATCTCCTTGTACATTGATGTCAATTCTTTTTAAAACTGCAAGCAAACAGAGTTTCTGATAAATCAGGTCATTTAGGTTTATTGATATCATAGTATTTTCTTTCTCACTCATTGCTCTTGTGCTGGTTTTCCCTTTTTTGCTTTCTGCACAATAGAAGGTATAATATTATTCATACAACTTATATGCTATTGTTTCCCAATCCCTGAATAGTAACGCAAATTTTGGATGCCCACCATGCCAGACCCCTCCACAGTTGTCAAGTTTAACTCCTTGACAATTTTCTTAACTCAGGTACTTCTACCCTGCCCTTATCCTTTAGATATTATGTATGATAGATAAATTAATGTACTGAACCTACAACAAAACATGGCATATATGGTGTTCAAGGCATGATGATAGAGGATATATGGCAGAGACAGAAACAGGACTTCTAGAATTGCTTCTCTGTTTTGTTGCAAGGTTGACCACTGAGAAATCTGTGCATCACTGGGAAGATGAGATGGAACGGCAGCGACTATGGGCAGAAAGTTGGAGAAGGGCGGCAAACCCATTGTATAGCATTCATGCTTTTCATGACTCTCTGGCTCTCTTTGCTGCTACTGAAGAAAATCACTTAGTCCCTCTCTTTCAGTTTGCATTATTTTCTTTCCTTTAGCTTCTTGAAATCTTAAGCATGTTCTTGTAAGCTTCCTCTGCTGATGACCTGATAGGTAGAAAAGGAGAAAAGTTTGTATTCATGTGCTCCTTGGTCACCATGGATATCAACTTGCTGCTTCTCTTCCCTCAGTTTTGTCCTTCTCAACCAATAGTCCTGACACTTACAGCCTTGGCACCAGATCCAATAATTGGGGAGATTACAATCCTTATAATGATCTAATTCCATATGCTATACTCTCAGAGTATCTCTGTTTCGCTCTTTGAAGCATCAAGACTACAATGACAAAAACAGGTCTTTTTAGTATATCAAGAAAGCTTTGGGGTATATCAAGAAAGTTTTAGTATATCAAGAAAGTTTAGTATATCAAGGAAGCTAATGTTCACTCAATCCTCCCTTTGATTCCTTCTTTCTTCCTTTCTTTCTCTGTATGTTTTTATTCATGTATGAATATGTGTACACATATGAGGAGGTCTTGATTCATCTCCACATTATTCTTTGAAGCAGAGACTCTCACCTACCAGGAGTTCACTGATTGGTGAGACTGGATCATGTAGGAAGGCATAAGGCTCCTTCATTGTCTACCTCCCTAGTCAGGGATCCTATCAGCAGGCTTCACTTCAGATCCTCAGGCAAGTACTTTACTGATGAGTCACCCTGCAATTCATTCTTAACTCATTCACACCCGGTGTGTGAGTATTTGACTCAGCTAGAGCAGCAGCTCAGTATTCTTGTTGGGGACAATTATAATTCAACATGCTTGCAAGCAGATCTTAGAATTTCAGAAAAAATTTCTCAAATGTATCCTTTGCCAAGCAAAAGTTTTGTTTCCCTCCACCCCACTCCACTGGAAAAGAAAAGTCGGTAGAGTATTGTGCCTTGCTACCCATGTCGTAAAGGTCTTACCCAAAATATGTCTCATTTCCATACTTGTTCTCTTCTGTTGGGCCTGGAGAGGAACACGTTGAAATTTCCACCCTGAAATCTAATGAATGCCACCAAGTGAAAACAAACTGTAGATACTTGAGAAAAGATTCAAAAAGGAAAGAAAACCCACTTCAAGAAACTGAAGCTTGTCGTCTCCCCCTCTCCGCCCATCACTCAGAGCCAGGGAAGCTCTGCACACATTCTCCTGCCTCCTGCGTGCACGCAGGGTGTCTGTGGTGGTGACAACTGATTCATGTGCTCATTTGCATATCCCCGGTGCCAGCAGCGGAATACAGAACAGGGCCTCCTGCTCTGGCAGCAGACACTACACTGGCAAATCAGGGGAGCTGTCAGAAACAGCTGTCCATTAACAGAGTTTGTGGAAACAACCCGGAGCTGTTTGAGCATGCTAGGTGGTAGAATTTAATTGGAGTAGCAAGTGTTCAAAATTACGATCAAAGGGACCAGTCATTTGATGTGGATTTCATGACACTTTAAAAATAATGGCTCAGGTTTGATTAATGCTGCACAGAGTTTGCATATATCTCTCTCCATTGATAAAAAAAAGGCCCATTTGCTGGTCTTGGATTCAGTGAACATATCCAACAGTGAGCTCAAGGCTCCTAGGGTCAGTCCAGTCATTTTCTGTTCAGAAACCCCTCTTAGTTTAAGAAAACAGGTGTTTAATAGGAATCATAAGCTGATGGAAAAGACACTGCCATGTGGTAGTGAAGAGGTAAAGTTATCCCTTTCAGTCTTTCAATTATCATATTGTGTGGCTAAGGCTCTCAATTTAACCCCTAAGCCTCAAAGGCACATGTAAGAATTTACAAGTCACATGGCCTCTGGGTGGCAGTTTGGAGGAAAGAAGACAGCTTGGTCTCATGACCTGCTTTTGCATGGCTTCTCCACTGCACCTTGCCACAAATCGTATGAGAAGCACAGTTACCAAAGGGAAGGATGGAGCGGGTGTGTAAGGGAGTGAGGGTACAAGGACCAGTAATGAGTTCCTAGCAGGGGTCGGGAGACGAGGACCAGCAATGGGTTACTAAAAGAACTAGTTTTTCCTCCTGAAAAAATCTCAAATTTAATATTGCATTAAGCTTAGGAAGGATTTCCCCATGTCAGAAATAGCTACTTATAACTCAGAACAAAACTTAAAGCTCTGAATTTTAATCATCGTAAATTCCAGATCTAGGGAGTCCCAAAGTGAATGCTCTTTATTGTGCATATGATTCTGTTCTGAGCTGAGCAACAAACAGACCAATTTATTTTATTTTTTTTAAACTTTTATTATATAGTAGTCTGGCAATCATGCTAATCATAAAACTTAAAAGTTATTTAATATTTCGATTAATAAAGGTAACACATATGTAGTGTGTTTAGAAGCTATCAAAAAATCATCAGAGCAGGTACAGCCTAGGACTGGGACAATGGGTGCCGGATGGCAGTTCCAGATAGGTAGTGTGTGGCAGCCAGGAGAAGTGACTGACAGCTGGTGACTTCGCAAACAGATTTCACGTTAGGATTTACTGAACATTTTAATATGCTTCTTCACTGTCTCTTTTGTTCCTGGTTCAACAACAAAGACGTTTCTTATTTGTTGCCTTATAATATCCGATTGGTTAGAAAACACACAGAAAAAAAAAATATTTGGCATTATTAAAGCATTTCTAACTATCCAATGTCACGCGATAATGTGGGGAAGGGTATTCTATAAAAAGAGAAAGAATAAGGATGTGAGAGTGATTGGGATTTCCTGACTTTTTCCTTAAATTCTGATTTATCATCCCAAGAGTTACGTATCCCCTAACTTTTACCAAATGACGCCAGATGCCCAGCACACTGGAGTGAAAAAGTAGAGGAAAAAGAAAATGGCGTGAAGAGTAGAACTCACTGGGGGAAGCTTGAGAGCCTTGCTCTTGTCCAAGATGTCACGCATCACATGCACTCAAGGGGACAGGTCTCTTTGAGTGCCAGGGTAAGCATGACAGGCTTTGCCTACCTCTATGAAAGGCATCAGTTTGTGGCTGATGCCAAGATCTTCAAATTCAGGCAGCTAGTTTTTAATTGTTTCTGGCTGTGGGCAAGGTGTGATTGAGTTCTCTTGTCCGTAGCGCTCTCAAAAGAAGCAACAAGACATTGTTCGGAGAATGGAAAGTCCCCTTCAACTTGAAGGAAGGGGATCATGCTTCAAAATTCCACACTTTTACTGATGATTTTAATTAAACCAGGCTCATACTTGTTCAGGACAGAATGCTGTCTATGTGTAATCCCATGAAATGATCAAAAGGCACAGGTAACACTCCACAATTTACAGTTATTCTTGATGAGGCCATCACTGGATAATCCCAGGTTAGAGAAAAGGCACAGCTGAAATCAAGGATGAATTGAATGCAGCTTGGAATGGACCAGTCCTCTTCACCACATCTTATTTTACTAAGGAGGCAATGGAATTAATTCACGTTTCAAAGGATCTTTGTGTGAGGTGTGTACGTATGTGTGTCTGAGAGAGTGTGAGAAAGATGGGTGTGTATTAGTATGTGTGTGTATGTAGAGAGAGTCTCAAGATATGTGAATGTATGTGAGTGTGAGTCGGGGGGGAGAGGGAGAGTTTCAATGTGTGTGAATTTGTACAAGTTATTTTTAAAATTGTAATATGAGCCTTTGGGAAGTGTGCAGGCACCATTAACAGGTTTAGCACAGCTATAACTGAGGCCTGATTAAAACAGCTAGGTACAGGCTGGTCCATCGTAAGGCTGTGCTAAGGCCTGCAATGCTAGTGAGGAAAGGAGCATGTAAGGTCTGTTCACACTCTGTCCTTTCTTACTTTAACCTACATCGTCTTCTTCCCAATATATGCCAGTCACCTCTTTACATCTTCTTAGAACTCTGGCAACATATGATCTCTGCCACGTCTTCACAGCATATCGTGAAAATTGTGTTTTCTTGTCTTTAAACACATGCAGCTCCAATAAATTCCCATTATCCCTTGTGATTATTGTGGTTGTCCTCATCTGCTTTTTATTACTGCGCTAAATGTGATGATCAAAAGAAACTTGAGGAGGAAAAAGCCTATTGCATAGTGCAGCTAACTGTATCATGAAGGGAAATAAGGGCAGGAATCTAAGGCAGGAACTAAAAAAAGGCCATGAAGGAGTGCTGCTTACTGACCTGCTCTCTGTGGTTTGTTCGGTCCGCTTTCTCATATAACGCAGAACCACTTGTCCTTGGGTGAATTTTCTCACAGTAGCGGTGGTCCTCCAATACCCATCATTAATCAAGGAAATACCCCCAGTCCTACCAACATGTCAATCTGATGGAAACATTTTTTCAGTTGAAGATCCTTCTCCCTGGCGACTCTCAGTACAGCCAAGTTGACAAAACTAACAAACAAAATAGCTGGGCAGCACAGTGGTCATATGGCTTGTTCCCCCCAGTGCAATCTAGTGAGGAGCCGCAAGTTTACTTGGAGATGCTCTCTTCCTGGAGGAACTCACACATCTCTTGTGTATGCTCCTGTTTGCTAGGGAACAGCTAGACTTCAAATACCAACAGTGGGCCGCCACTAAAGGAACACCACCACAAACTCAAATCTCCTAGTAGACTGCTGCCTAAGTGGTAATGAACTTCCTTTGTGCTTGAGGAATATTTCAGTGAGTCAGTTATATGGCTTGTGCAAAGCGTCTTACTACAAGGTCTTATCATTCTTAACCATTCTTTCTCTTTCTCTCACTATCACTATGACCCAGTCCATCTATTTTGTTCTCTCCCAGATTTCATCGACCAGTTTAGAGTGTTTGCTTGGACTTTGTCCACTCTTGGTACAGTCAGCTGCAATCACTGATACTGGACTTTACCTGCCAAATGATGATGTAAGGCTTCGGAAGAGTTAAGGGGATCGCTTCTTGGCAGAGAAGCAGCAATGAAGTGAGTTCGGAGTAATTCAATCTCCTCTTTCCCCAAGCTTTCTGTCTTTTTTGAGTGCCAAGCAGTGGCTGCATGCTTACAGGAATTCTTCTCCCTCATTAAGCCTGGTTCTAAGTTAAACTTGCATGTGCCCAAATTACAAATGGACCATCACTGCTGTTGGGATCCTGAGGTTCTGTTTCCTTCTTCACAACAGCATTCCTTTGTCTCCAAATGAGGGTTGCTGGCAAACATAACAAATGAAATCTTTATCCTTCAGAAGTTTCCAGGGAGGGGAGGCCAAACACAATACTAGGTACTGAAGCCACGAAGTTGAAGGACAGTTCGTTTTCATAATTTGTTACATATGACAGTTGCATACAGGTCACATGCATTCATCAAGCTATGAAAGCTGTCATGGATTTTAAACACTTGGTTAGTACTCATCATTGAAGTATGTTATTCTGATTCATTCTCAATCTCACAATTGAGAGCAGAGCAGATAAGAGGGAGGCCAGCAAAATGTCAGAGAATCAATAAAACAGCCTGCTACCAAACCTAATGACCAGAGTTTGAGCCTCGGGATACACAGGCGTGGCACATGTGCCTCTCCTCTCCACACAAATAAATGCATATAGTAATTCTTTTCTATACATAAGAGAAAATATAGCTCAAGCAATATGTAGACATAGGAGTGATTCAAATTTTCTTAAGCAATAGCCTAAATAGCTCTATCAGCAAAAGAATGCATCTCAAGTAATGGATTGTCTTAAATGATTTCTTCCTTTCCAATGCTTGAAAATCAGGCACAATTTTGCAAATCAGTTTTTATTTGTTTGTAAAATAGTAACCATTTGTAGACACTTTTTTTCATCGAACTACCTCTACTGAAGTAGAAACAAGGAAATCATGTGTTTTTCCTAACATGAATAGACTGCATCCCACAGATAGAATAATGCCACAGGGTGTTGGCCCTGAAAATGTTAGGAGGATTTTAATTTATGAGTGTCAACAGATAGCACTGCAGACATATTAAGACACATCCATATAATTTATACAAGCCATTGTTTGGGATTTTGATGTTTGGCTTATATGTTCACCAACCCAAGTACAGTGCAGGTCAAAAGCACAAATCTTGAAGAAGCTAATGTTGCTGCCTTTACCAAGAGAATTAAAATAGAACAAAAGAGAGGGGGGAGGAAGGTGGATTTTGGTGTACATAAAACACACTGCCTAGCTAGCTTACATCTAGCAAGAATTCTTCTTGTGAAGTGATCTGTTCTATTAATTACTTATATATATGTGTGCATGTCTGTGCATGTGTTGGGGTGGTCCCTGTTGAGGCCAGAAGAAGGCAAGAGATCCACTGGAGCCAAAATCACAGTCAGTTCTGGGCACCCAGACTTTGGTACTGGCATCTGAACTCTGGCACCCTCAAAGAACAGCCAATATCCAGCACCTGTGCATTTTAAACTTTTTCACTTTGAACTTTTTGGTGGCTGACAAACTTTCACACAACCATAGTTAAATAGATTTATACTAAATAGAACGAACATTTATTGATACTAAAACCATAAAAATTATCATAAAGTCATTATTTGACACACATATAATTTTACCAGTTATTAATTAAAGAAGCAAATTTGCAAACTGTTGATAAAGGATGTGTTTGATAATTTTTTACAGAAATCATTAAATTTTTTACTAAGTTTTGATACTTCAAGTTGTTTCAGAATTGACCAATATTTGTATTCTGTAATTATCAAGGCTGAGGACATCATTGCGTATGCATACATGTGTGCACGCACACACACACACACACACACACACAGCAACAACAACAAAAAATCAACAAAAGAACCCCAAAATTGTAGAATTGTGTGTAGGGCCATTACAGAAATTGTTTAAAATTTAGTAATAATTAAAACCAAAATTATTTGAGGATTATTTGATAAAACTCCTGCAATAAGTATTAAAGCAAAATATTCTAAAAACAATACAGTCTAAAAAGCTATAGTAAGATATAAAAGTTCTTCATCCTCCATAACTAAACTCATTGTCCCTATAGGAACTCAAACTTTGCACATGCAGGGAAAGCACAGCAGGGTGGCTCTCAGCATTCAGCAGCCTTAAATCTGAACTAGGGGTCTCGGGGCAATGTTCACTGGTGCTCTGACCATGAGCAGTACAGAGCACATATGCGCCAGGGGTGTAGAACCTAGAATTCAGCCAAGTGACATGATGCAACATGGGAAAGGGTTGCTAGCAACACTTTAGATCATTCTAAATTGATTTCAAATGAATTTTTGATCACTGTATGTTCATAAAACTTTTTCTGCTGCCAAAGTTTTCATGACCCCAACATTTATTTATGCAATTGGTCATGAAGTGACAACCCATAGTTTAAGAACCTATACTCACCAGACATGGTGCAACACATTTCCTACAAAAAGTAAGAATGTTGATCCAGCCTGGGTAGATTGGATTTTGGGATTCTTACAATTTGCCCTGCACTTAGTAAGAGTATTCTAACTAAAGTTACAGCACAAAGCAGCCCGTGGAAGCTCTCTGCCTAGAAGTGGAGGAAACGGAAAAGAGGATCACAGTCTTCTGTGTTGCCTGGGTGCACATAGGCAGCTCAATGAACTCCTAAGGGACATAGTCAGGGAAGGAATTTAAAGTATGTAAAAATTTCAATACAGTGAAGAATGAGAACAGAGGCGATGCGATTTTTCAGTGTGTTTAGTTATGTAGCATTTTTCTTCATTTCAAGTGTTTGTTTGGTGTACACACTTGTGTGCATTATTTCATATGTGTGTGGGTGCATACTTGTGAAGGTGTGTGTGTGTGTGCGTGTGTGTGTGTGTGTGTGTGTGTGTGTGTGCACTCATGGGTGCATGTAGATATCAGAAGTTGATATTAGGTGTTTTCCATATTCACTCTAGCATGTTACTCATTTAGGAGAAGTTTTCCTAATTAAACAAGAGCTCCCATCTTTCTCCTAGGACTGCCAAACCCAACACTTACATAGGTATTAGGGATCCAATAGATCCTCTTATTTGCTTGGTCAGTGTTTCTCACTCTGCACCATACCCCCTCTTCCCATGTAACATTGTTCTTCCTAATTTATTCGTAAATGACAACTCAGTCTTTTGCATGTGCTTTCAAAGCACATCTCTACTGGTTTTGCAGTTTTGTCCTTTAACTTCTCTTCCAATATCACTAATATTTAAACACCTAATGGGTTTTTAAAAAAAAAAAAAAACTTGAAGGCTGTGGGAAAGAATGATACAGGTAGTACAAGAAAACCGGGCAATAACCTGGGTATAGAAATGTCATCGGAGCTTGTGTGTGAATTCGTACTTTACTGACTCTAAAAATTGTGTGTTTTATCTGATTCTTATAGTAATCACTCAGTGATATGACAACAGGGGGAAAAGAAGAAAGTTAAAAGAAGAAATATAAAGAACTGGTTGAAGTGTACATATACAGATTGTGTGTGTGTGTGTGTGTATACATACACACACATAAAAAGATATGACAGTAATAATCGATTAAAAAAGCTGTCAGTTTGTCAGTGAGTGACACAGAAGGGGCTTGAAGGGGGGAAGTAAGGTAGTGGAAAACTGTTGCCCAGGGATCCGAAAAATAAGAAGTCTGTGATTAACTAGACTGTGATCTCCATTTGGGCACCATTTAGAACCTCCCTTCTGAGTCTCAGCTTATGCCATTTTAAAATATGATAATGTGTTCCCTTAAGTGAAGGGAGTACGTTCCTTCCTTGGCAGTGCTGCAGATGGCACCTGGTTCATAAGGGTAGCAATCACAGCTAAATCCATTTAGTATGAATAATCTCAGTGGTTATTGATCTTACTATTGTGTTACACAATCTAATCCTGAATGCTACCAAACTTTTTTGTTTTCTCATCATTTCTTTGACAGTTATTTGTCCTGAACAATTTGAGTGCATTCTTTCCCTTTTTGGTGAAACATTTTAAAAGTTAACATCACTGCATTTTAGGAGAAAGCTTCCAATGCCATTGACACTTGTTCTGGTTTGGGTACAGGACACATTAAAGAAGGTTTAATGCCATTCTGCTGTAACAATTCTTAAATTGATCATTTATGGTACATAACAGGACAGCGGAAAATACCAACCCACCCACCAGCTCATACAAAAGATGTTATTCTCATTTCCCAGAATTCAGGGTTATAAGCATCTATGCATATTTTTACAGTCTGTATTTTTATGCCTTCATCAAATGATTTCCAAATTTGTGTACCATGACTCAACATTATGACAATGCTGTCAGCATGCATGCACATGAACATACACCAAAGTCTTTTATACAGTGCAGTTGTATTAATGAGTAAAATGCAATTTTATTTAAGTCCATCATGAAAAAAACCATGCTTGTGAAACTTCAAAGACGTTTTTATAATCAGCATAGACCCGAGAAAAAAATAACTGCATGCAGCAAACACCATTTACCGATATAACTGCACAGGTTATTGTAGTGTAGACCAGCTACTAAGGTCCTTGCTAGAGCACAGATGATAATAGATGGAAATGCAAATTTAAAAAGCTAAAAAACAGAATAAAGCACTAGGTGGGGAGACGGGCAGGAAGAAAGGGGCTGTGGCTTAAATAGGAAGCCTCAGCAGGTCACATCACCCACTCGTCTGTCTGTGTGCTTCGTGATTCTCATTCAGCTGGGCAAGATTCTCAAACAAAGTCCAGTGTCCTAAAAATATTTGGAACTATTACAAAGCATAAATTATAAATGTGTCAGGAAAATGGAAAAAGGTGTCCTGGGTCTACTTAAAGGACAAAATGATCTCAACCATTATTCAACAATGATATGAACATCTTTTATTTCATTTCTCCTTAACAGTTCCTTCTGTTTGCTATCATTTCCTGCTCAGCACCATGTCAATAATTACTAAATTACCAGGACGCCTGTACAATTTCAGCTCAAGTGTTATTACTGACAAGTCAAACAATGGGGCTGATAGAAAAGATGGGACTCTATCCCCTTATTTAAATGGACCGTGATCAGGAGGAAAGATTGAAGCCCCCTTTTTCTTCAAAAGAAGGAGGGAGGGGATGGTTTACATTTGTGTGACTCAAGGACATGGAGTCAGAGGAAATGCCTTTTTAATGTAAACCTCTTTTCATTTCCAGGGGACAAAAATGAAGGGTATTGAAAAGACTCATGCTTGGTGGAAGAAGTAATTACATTTTTTTTTCTTTCAAATCTCAGAGGAATAATGCTTTTATATTTCCTGAGATGACCCAATTTGTGCTCTGATATGCTCCCTTAAATGTAAGTGTGCAGATGTCCTCACCCTGCATTGGTTTTCCCCAGGAAAAATGCCCAGTTACACCCAGGATTAATTTGAGTACCACTTTCCCTCTCTCAATGTGCAGAAACAACTCTAGAGTTCTCCCACTGCCTGGGGGCCTAAAGTCTAAAAGATACTTGGCAAGGTGTCTAATAAATAGTAATTCATTGAAAATGTATCTGCAGCTTTTACCCATCTTCTCAAACTATATACATTGGGGGTCCCCTTGTCTTGGAGAAGGAAAGAGTATGCAGATGTTAGCAGTAGGAAGAAAAAAATCCAGCTCAGTCTGCAACTAATGGGTAGTCATGTAGATTTGAGCAGAGCGTTCCTAGTCATAGGCCATCTGCTCCACTGAATATACCTATGCATGCATATGTGTGTACACATACACAGACATATATACATACATATTCATATGTATATACACATTCACGTACAGTCAACCTTTCTCATCTGCAGGCAACTGGATCCAGAACTTCTTACAGATGCTCAAGTCTTCTGTGTGAAATAGCCTTGTGTTTTTACATAGCCTAAATAATCTTCCCTCTGAAATCATTACTAGATGACCTATAGCACAGAGAATACAATATAAATTGTATGTGGATGGTTGAGACAATGCGTTATTTAGAGAAAAAAAATAAAAAATATACATACTTGTCCAGCACACTGCAGTGAAATATATTTCCCTTTTATCTGGTTGAATCTGCAAAGGCAAAACTAGCTTGTGTCTATCTGGCCAAAGGCAACTGTCTCAAGGTGTCTGACAGCTACAACTCAATAGAAAAATAAATTCTATTTTTCCTTTATTGAAAACAGATTTTTTTCATACATTATATTTTGATTATGGTTCTCCTCCCCCTACTGCTTCAAGTTCTTCCCATCTCCCCTTGCATCTGGTTCCACAACCTTTCTTTTAGACTTCTAAAAAATAAAAATAAAGTAACAAATAAAAAATAAACAAATTAGAAAATGGTAAAACAAAGAAGAAAAAGATTCAAAGTAAAAGTACAAGAAGTGCATAGAGATGCAAAGACACACAATACAGATTCATAAACTCTAGAATACCATAAAACCCCAAACTGGAGACCATGATCTATACTCAGAATACTTATAAGGTGGAAAAATTGCCCTGACTTAATATTATCAGACAAAGAACCTCCAAAAATGTGGTGGAGTTTGTTTTCTCTTGGCCATATATTACTGGGCATAGAAGTCTTTAAGAGTGTTTGTTTCCCTAATGAGACTCCCTTGGAGAAAACTAAGTTTCCATTTGCAAGTGGCTATCAATTGAAGATTGCTTCCGGGTTAGCAATGGAGGCTTGTGTCCACTTCCATTTTTATTTCTAGGACCCCACCAATGAAGACCCCATGCATGACCACAATCTCTCTGAGTTTGTATGAGAACCAATCCTATTTTCTCTAGAAGGTCTTGATTCTGTGGTGTTCTACATTTCCCCATCTTCTACACTCTGTCTGCTTCCTCTTCCACTGAATTTCCTGAGACCTGTGGGCAGAATTTGATGGATACATCCCTTTTAAGACTGATTGTTCAAAGGTCTTTCACTCTGTGCACATTGTATTGCTGTGGGTCTCTGTATTTATTTCCATGTGAGACAGGAGGAAACTTCTCTGATGATGGCTGAACAAGGCACCGATCTATGGGTATAGCAGAATGCCATTAGGTGTCATTTAGTTGCCATGTTCCTTTAGCAGAACAGTAGTATTAGGTTTTACCCTAGGTTCCTGTCCTATCTAGTTTTAGGTACCTGGCCACCCAAAACAGGGTATGGGTTCAATTTCATGGAGTGGACCTTAACTCAAATGAGATATTGGTTGGTTACTTCCACAGCTTTGTTCCACTGTTGCACTAGCATACCTTGCAGGCTGTTCACTCTTGAATATCCAAGGGTCTGTATCTGGGTTGGTAATTACCTTCATCTTTTGGTAGCATACAGAGTACCTTCCAGTAACAAGCATACCAGTCTGTAGTGGGTAAAGCTCTAGGTATGCCCCAACTGCACTTCTCTGTGTTCGGTGAATTATGTAGGTGTTATCTTCAGCCTTACTGTCATTTTATGGAGAGAAACCAAAAGCCATGACAATAGCCTGGATTTTTTGAGGGGGGTCATGGGACCTTTTTGGTCAAGAACTCAATTACTTATAACACATTTCCAGTATTGAAAGCTTTATCTGGTGATGAAAGATTAATGTTATTTGGAGTAAACGGAACCCTCACCCCTTGCTGGTGGCAATACAATAGCCACTATGAAATAAGTTTGGGGTTTCCTCAGAAGATGAGATCAATCTGGCTCAAGGTCAAGATGGATTCCCCAATGTTGTAGAGAAACTTTGGGTTTGTGTTATTTATCAACATTATTTTGAAGTTGCTTGCTTGTACTTCCGGCTTTATCAGTTAATATTATTTCTTTCTTGGGTCTCTGAGGGAGTTGAAGACTAAATAGTTATAGTTTTTCTTGTTTACCTGATGCAGAAAACAAGTTATGATAAAAAGTGAATTAGGTACAAGACTTTGGGCTCACCAAGATAGGGTAGGTATGGAGTCTTTTCTCTGAATTTGTCATGTGCAAATGTACTAGACATTGTTGATGTATTTATTGCCTATATATATTATATATAGTTATTGTACTTATTGTATATAGTTTTTCCTGTACTAGTCATAGCCTTTTATTATTTTAGACAAAAAGGGGAAATGGAATGAGATTCCATTTTTATTTTAATAAATAAAGCTTGCCTGAATATCAGAGAATAAAACAGCTACCCTGGTCAGCCTTATAGACCAGGCAGTTACAGCACACACCTTTAATCTCAATAGCTACACTAGTTGCCATAGAAACCTAGTAGTGCACTTTTTTAATCCCAATGGTGCATGCCTTTAATCCTAGCTCCGAAGGATTATAAAATGGGAGGAAACAACTCTCAGCCTCAGTCTCATTCTGAGACTCCTGGAGGCAGGATAGCCATTTTTGCATTAAGGTTTTAGTAAGAGTCAATGACTGGTTGTTTTGCTTTTCTCAGGTTGATCTCCAATTTTTCTTTCTGAGCTTTTATTATTTGGGCTTTATCTATTTCCAAAACTTTTACTACAACATAAATTTGCACTGTGTCTGCAAACACATGAAAATATAAAGTTGTCATTCTGTGCTTTTCAAATTCATGGCCTCTTTTTTCATTAATTGTTGCTACATTCATATATGTACATATACATGTATTATAAAATATAATTAGATATGTTTGCATAACGTTATTTGCATGCATATTTTACAGAATATATCAATCTTAGTTAAACTTGACAAAAACTGAGTACCTTGCTACACAAATTTTGAGATGTATTGTTGGCAATAGAAAAATTCTTAAGCCTAAAAGTCTTCTGAGTAAAATACAAATTGGCTGTGTAAGAAGAATTAGTTATTGGAAGGGCTGTGTGCATATAAGACTGTGATACAGCAATTAAGTTAGCTTATAGTAAGGCAAAATGGCCAGAAATCAGGAATTCAATAAAGTTGTGTTATCAAATGAATGCTTTGACAGACGTCAGGGAGAGGAATCTTAGTCCTCTTGCATGGAGAGAAAACCCCAGTGCAGTTGAAGTGAAAATAATGGTTTATCAAGTTTGATATCAAGGTAGAAAAAAGCTTCAATTGGTGAAGAAAAAACCCGCCAATTAATAATCTCCCAACAAATATACTAGTACCTGTGGAGTGTCAACAGTTCAAGGAGACAGAAGAATAGTAATGATACAAAAATTCAGACCTTGTTTCCAAGACTGAAGAAATGTTGGCAGGAATAAGAGATAAAAATCACCTGCTAAATGAAAAACATATCCTATTGTGATATATGCTACCTAAAAGCAAAAGTAAGTGAAAGAGATTATCAACATTGGGATAGAGAATGGGATGGCAGGATGGTTAATTGTAACTCTTAACTTGACACAACAAGATCACCTTGGAAGAGAGCCTTATTATTATCTAGACCACACTGGATTGTAAGCATGTCAAATAGGAGTTGTCTTGATTTTCAATTGACAAGTGAAGACATAGCCCATTGTGGGTGGCACCATTCCCTTGGCAGGAGTTCCTGACCTATATGCAAATAAATAAAACTAGCAGAAAGCAACAGAGAGTAGCTTGTTTTTCTCTGATCTTGGCTGTAGACAGAGTATGACAAGCTGTCTAATGGTCTTGCTGTTATGATTTCCCTACAATGACAAACTAAAAGCTGGAATTGTTAGCAACACAAACACTTTCTCTCTTTCTTTCTCTCTCTGTGTGCTTTTTCCAAGATATTTTATCACTACTGAATTGAAACTAAAATAGATGTTTATTACTGTGGTAAGTATGGTCACATAAACACTCATATTTCTCTTGGATATGATCTGAAAAAAGTGAGAAAAGGGCTGTGAAATTATGCTATAAAAGACTGTGAAATATGGCAAGTAGAAGTGAGTCTGATCTGGTTAGGAATCTAGGGAAGTCTGTAGAGACAAGGGTTTGAAATTAGAGAATGAAATTAGAGAATAAGCCTGAGCCAACTTCCCTGAGATACTGGAGACAAAGGAGGGATGGATTTGGGCCTTTGCTTTGAGTAGGGGAAGAATGTTTGAAAAGTGATATGAAGAAACAGGTAATCTTTAAAATGGACCACAATGATGTAGGCTCAGACAAAGATTGGAAGAAGGCTGGAGACTTTTGAAATTTCTGTCAGAATCCAAGGAAGGAATCACTTGAGATTTACTTTTTATTAGTTGCAGTGGAAACATCTAGAAGTAATATAGTTCTTAAATGCTGATGTTGGGACAGTGATGTTAAAGAAGAGTAGTTAGAAATCTCAACATCAGTGCTAAGAGAATGAATGTTCTTTAAAAGAAATAAAGCCATGTGTAGTAACACACACCTATCTGTAATCCAAGAATGAGACAGACAATTTTTGTGTTTCAAAACAGACTGGGATATATAATGGGGCAATATGTGGATGGATGAATGACCAAATAAAGAGTGAGGAGAGAGAGAGAGAGAGAGAGAGAGAGAGAGAGAGAGAGAGAGAGAGAGAGATATTGAGTAGCAAAGTTAATAGCATGAATATCATTACCCTCTTTATGTTTTATATAGATCTAGAACTGTCCTAAGAGTAGTGCTGCAAGGAGAGTCCTCTTGTTCATTCTGGCCACCTGGCTAGCTTAGCACTGAAATAACCACATAGAAGCTGTATTAATTAAATCACTGCTTGGCCCATTAGCTCTAGTTTCTTATTGGCTAATTCTTATATCTTACTTTATATCATTTCTATTAATCTGTGTATCACCTCATGGCAGTGGCTTACTGGGTAGAAATCCTTGATTCTGTCTCAGGTGGATCCATGGCATCTCTCCCACTGACTTTGCTTTCTTCCTCCCAGAATTCACTTCTGTCTTCCTTGCCTACCTAAGTTCTGCTCTATCAATAGGCCAGGGCAGTTTCTTTATTTATTAACCAATGAAAGCAACACGTAGCCAGAAGGGTCTCGAATACCAGAGTAGGACTTCTAAGAAATTATGTCCTGAGGCAGAGATTGGGCATATATAGTTTAGATATAAAATTTTATCAGAATATAGCTAGATGTGCACAGTGTGTGTTTTCTTTTAGGCTGGAATAGGAGACATGAATAGTAACTACAGAGATCATGTGTCCAGTGTAAAGTAGGTGTTACTTTCCTTTTACAGAAAAAAAAATGCCAAATTCTAAAAAAAAGGTGGGGGGAGAAATGGGATGGTGTCTAGAGGGTGACATGGGAGCAAGAAAGATTAATTGTTATGATAGAAGATATTCCAAAATAAGGTAGAGGGGATTTTCAGTGAAGACCGAGTTATGAAGGCTACTTCAGAGTGAGAGGGAAGTGCCAACACATGTTATTTAATTTGGTGTTGAAAGAGGATCTAAATGAGCATGGAGGAATTTTTTACCTATGAAAGTACTGGGGGATATTTATATACATTGTGTGAAATGTGCACTTTGATTGATTTAGTAAAGAGCTGAGTGGCCAATAGCTAGGCAGGAGAGAATAAGCAGGATTTCTGGGGATAAAGAGAATTCTGGGAAGAAAAGTGGGGAGACATCATCAAGACACAGATTTATGGTACATATGAATGGTAACTGAGCCACATTGCAGAACATAAATTAAAAATTATGGTTAAGTAAGTTATAAGAGCTAATTGATGACAAGCCTAAGCTAAAGGTTAAGCTTTTATAATTAATAATATGTCTCTGTGTCATTATTTGTGGGCTGGCAGTCCAAGGAAAGTTTGAATACATGAAGGGTAGAGTGACTAATCAAGTTTACATGCAAGCACATGGTAAACATTGGTATTATGGTCATAGACTCTCCCTTCTGATCGTCTGTGTTGTTTTTATGCATAAGAAAAGCAAGATCACTAGTTGATTGAACTTAGTGTTGTAGTTCATAGAACCAAAGGAATGGAAAATGATCATGGTAAGAATAGAAGACAACAGGTGGTACCAGGGTCCCAGCCCCGGTCATAAACAATGTGGGACTCATTGTTATACTTTGAAATCATTTCCCTTAGGAGAACAGCTCAGGTAGAGGTCCTGATGTGATCATACAATTATATGCAATTTGTTTAGAGTCTTTTATGATAATTATGATAGGAGAAAGAGGAACAAAAGGATAAAGTTTGCATATGGAAGGGATTAGACCTGTAACCCTCAAATGTAGTTGAGAATCTTTCTGGAGAACTCACTGAAACACGATTTCCTGAGATCCATCTCTGAGGTTTCTGAATTTCTTGAGTGCTAAGAAATGTATTTCATCCATTATAATTTCTAATAATCTCATAGATAAGCCTACTATGGAAGTTCTCAACCTTCCTAATTCTGGGAACCTTTTAATACTGTTGATGTGAGATTCCCCTCTGTATGTTGTGATTACCATTAATGAATAAAGAAAACTGGCTTGACCTGATAAGGTAGAACAGAGCTAGGTGGAGAAGACGGCAGAGTTTGAGAGAAGTCATGTATCCCTGCTGAAAACAGATGCTGGAACTTTGCTGGTAAGCCACTGCCACATGACAATAAACAGATTAATAGAAATGGGTTAAATTAATATGTAAGAGTTAGCCAATAAGAAACTAGAGCTAATGGGCTAAGCAGTGATTTAATTAATACAGTTTCTGCGTGATTATTTTGGGGCTAAACATCTGGGAATAAACTAGTGGCTCCTTCCAACATACTGTTTCTCATGTTGTAGTAACCCCTACCCATAAGATTATTTTGTTACTTCAGAACTGTAATTTTGCTAGTTATAAATTATAATGTAAGTATCTGTGTTTTCTGATGGTCTAGGCAAACCCTGTGAAAGGGTCATTTGATGCCCCAAAAAGATCTCAAAGCCCATAGGTTGAGAACCACTGTCCAAAAACTACCAGTAAGAAAAGCAAATTTGGGAGCTGTCATTGCCTTATCACACAGTCGACCTGTAAGGAAGTTGATTTCTGTAAGGAAATGTGAGGTGAAGTGTGATGGGTAGTGGAAGGGAGAAAGGAGGAAGTAAGATCCATGAGCTGTGAGAAGAACCAGGAATAAGGGTTAGCAGTATCTAGATGGACATAATAAACATGGCATAAATTCCTGGCATAATATATTCTACAAGATACCAGTAAGAGACTAAGATAATGTGACACAAAATAAGATTTCTGGAGGTGAAATTCTAGAGGAAGAACGAGTCTCAGGGTTTTTATAGGCTTCAGTATTATTCACTATGTAGACACAGGAATTGTCTAGAATTTTCATTGTAGTGAGATGAAGAAATTGAGAGTGATTCAGTTAGGCACATAAAGCACAGTCATGCTGCCACCAGACTAATGACAATAGAGAATTAAAAGAAGAAGTGGCACATGAAAGGGTAGTGAGAGAGGGTTCTTACAAGGTAGTCTTCCTGAAGGCAGAGCAGAAAATTAAAGGAAATAATCATATATGTATATACCTATCTTTATACCAAAAGAATTTTGTTAAGGATGAAGTCCATTCCAAAGGGCTCAGAGGAAGAATCTGGAGTGCGAAAAGTGGTGGATGCTTTCATAATCTGGATGATGTAATGAGCTTAATTTCCTGCATCTTAATGTTGCTAGCAGAGAGACTAGTCTCTAGTCTATGGTAACTTTTCGTATTGAGAAAGGAGGTGTAGGGTATACATGGCAGTGTGAATGGAATTGATCCCCATAAAATCATAGGAAGTGGCACTATTAGAAGGTTTGACTTTGTTGGATTGGGGATGAAGTGTGTCATTTTGGGGGCAGGCTTTGAGGTTTTCTAAGCTCAGGATACCGCTTAATAGCTCAGATTATTCCTGTTCCCTGCAAGATGTAGGAGTTTCAGCTTCTTCTCCAGCATCATGCTTCCCACCATCTTGGTAATGGACTGAACCTCTGTAAGTGAGCATCCCCCTGTCAATTAAATGTTTTCCTTTATAAGAGTTTCCATGGGCATGGTGTCTTTTTCACAGCAATAGTCATAGCAGCATTATTCATAATAGCCAGAACCTGGAAACAACCTAGATGCTCCTCAATTAAATTATAAACAAGGAAAATGTGGTATATTTTCACAATGGAGTACTACTTAGTGGTAAAAAAATAATGACATCTTGAAATTTGCAGACAAATGGATGGATCTAGAAAAGCCAGATTGAGTGAGTTAACCAAGATGCAGAAAGACAAATATGCACTCACTCATCAGTGGCTTTTAGACATAAAACAAAGAAAAACCAGTCTATAATCCACAACTTCAGAGAACCTAGACAACAAAGATGGCCCTAAGGAACTCTTTCTTGAATCTAAATGGAAGGAGAAAAAGACAAGACCTCCTGAGTAAACTGGGAATGTGAGAGTTACAAGAAAGGTTAGAAGGGTTGAGGGAGGAAGTAAGGGAGTGGAGAACAATATATAGTGCAATAAAAACAATTTTATAAAAGAGAAAACAGAAACCCTCTCTAAGACAGTATGCAATTATGTGAGATACGTGGAGTACTTCCAGATCTTTCTCACTCAACAAACCATAGGCTCCTAACACATCCCTGTCTTATCTCAAATCACTGTGAACCACACACAGTTCTTAGTGCCGGACATGTTCTGTAGGCAGAAAGTATAGTTGTACAGTAGATGACTATGTTCTTTCTTCTTGTAAAACTTAGATACAGATATGGAGAGCACAATAAATAATCCTTATATAAATCAATCCAGATAGTAACAAAGTCCATGTTAGAAATCATATAGAATAAATTGGAATAGAATGGGTAATGGTTTGGGAAGAGAATTCTCCTCTTGGAAACTGACATTTAATAGGATAATTGGATGCTAGAAGAAAGAAGTAGGTGAAGGGTGTTGGAGATGCTGTTTCTAAAGAAGAAATATTCAACACAGAGATGACAATAATGTCAACATTGACTTGTTGTGAACACGGAAGGATGCCAGAGTGCTACGGTGCAGTGTGCTTGGTGGAGTAAGCAATGTCAAGGTAGAGATGAACAAGGCCAGCCAGGCAGACTGTTTGGGAAGACAAAAACAGAGTGAGGTGAACTTATTATTTTTTGAAAGAAACTTTTTAGACACTATGTAAAACTATCTTCTAGGGTACAAAGAAGAGCTGTATTTTGTGTATGCTACAAAGCAAGCAGATTGGTCCTGGTTTTCTAATGATGTGTATGGATGTTCCCATGGTGGGGTTAGTCATAAGCCAGTTCAGAGTATGTTGTGGCCATAGCTATGAGTCACATTGTCACTCTACATCCAGTTCATGCAGTCAAGATTCATCAATGTCTCGATTTTTTCTGTCTAGAAAATTTTTCTTTTGTAATCAAATTTTATATATGTCTAGTCTAAGAGTCCCCTTCAATGTGCCAAATATTCAGGCAGTGTTTGCTCTGGCAGAAACCAGAGTCTTTAAGGTTAGTTAAGTCTTTTTTGTTGACTTTCACATCCATTATATGGAGTTCCAGCAGCTTATATAATATTCTTAACAGGAAGAAAAGCCACATTCATTTCTTTTAAATCAAGAGCATAACCTGTTTGCTGCCTTTAGGTCAAATAATTTAACTCAACAAGTAATATAAAGTACACCTTTGACTGTTGGAGATACAAATTTGTAAACTAGTTTCCAGAGCCCTGCTCAGGGCAGTGGATGCTGGAGTATGGGAGGACCGTGAGTAAGCACTATCTTTCTCCAAACATCGCAATTGTCATTTTCTAAAATATTTGGTTTCAGGCTTAAATGTCAAGGAAGACAGAGACTTCAACTATCAGCAGTGATTTCAATGCTTTAAAGAAGGGAAATAAGGTATGCCTGCCCTGCACACAGAATCAGAAAATAAAGATCATTGTTTGACTTCTCTATATAGTACATTGAATTTAATAAACATATTTTTAGGGTTCTTTTGTTTATCACTTGTGTTTCCTGGCATTATCTCATGGAATGTATAAAACAAGAGGCTGGTGGGACTTGGGCTAAAGTGAGTGCTGCTTTTGAGGGGACCTGAGTTTTGTTGTTGGTCCTCAGATCAGCGACTTCATTACCACCTGGATTTCCACTGGGATCCAATTCCTCTGGATTCAGAAGCCATCGACCCTCGAATTCACACATTCTCACATAGGTGCACACATAAGTACTTGACTGAAATGACTTTAAAATTAATAACTATGTTTAAAAAGAAACATAAAATAGAATCTTTCATTTTTCATTTTCATTTTCAATATGAACATGTATAAAGGAGAACTCTATCAGAAAATGTAATTATTGTTCAAGCACCTGGGCCTATATTGTCAAAAGAAACTTTAAAACTGATGCTTATGTATGCGCTTCTAAGAGGAAATGCTTTATTCAAGAAAGTATACTTGCTGCTTCTGACGAAACCATGAAATATTTTCTCTGGTGTCTTCTCGAGAGGAAACCAGTGTAACAGGAATCTCTCCTTCAGCCTGGTAGCAGAGGGCACATCTGACCGAACACTGTGCCCCTCTTTTGTCTCCAGACTATTACTGTTTTCCTCGATTGCAAAATTTGTATGGTTAGCAAGCATCAAGGAGTCCAAATACAAAGGTGATCTACAAAGGGAAAATACAAAGTAATTCCTCCCCTGCACCTATCAAATGGGTGAGAAGAACAGCAGAGAACTCCAACAACAGCTGCCCCATGATGCTTTTATGAGAAACCCCTCTGGGGCTCCATAGGCTACCGAGGGCTTTAGCATCTCAGATTTTTCTTTAGGCTATTTTTATTTCACTTATTCCCATCTATTAGAAAAATTGTTCGGCAATCATCTGAAATTTGACTATCTTTTCTCACCCTTTCTTTTACATTATGTGAAGCTTAGCTCATGTAGTAAATGGCTATCCCTTCTCATCCATGGTGATCCTATTTCTCTTGAATGAATGTCTACCCATTCTCATCTACGGTGACACTGCTTCCCTTGAATGTACCCTGATAGTTACAATTTCCTGTGATTACAGAATCTTAAAGACAGAATAGGTTCTTTGAAATGACTCAAGAAAATGGTATTATAGGCCTTATTTTGGTTAATAAATGGGATCCTGGTAGTCCAACATATGAAATAATGAAGTATTAGTTATATTATTATATATAGCCTTCTGGAGTCAAGGAGCAAATTAGTTTGGGCAAATGCCTTATAGAGTTTTTTTTTTTTTTGGATAAATAAGGAACAATGGCTAGTTATTACATTGAGCTTTGGAGGAAAAATAAAAGACTTGACTAAAGAAAGTAAGTTCAAGGATTTCATTTCTTCACTGAAAGTTTGGCTATGTTAGTATATACTCATAATTGCCACGGTTGGGTGTCTGAAGTTTGAAGACAGGGTTCAATTCAAGTTTAGTTCTTTCAATATGGTAAGTTTGAAGCAAGTCTGTGTTACTTGGCCACAAAATTGTAGAGAGGGTGCCCAAAATCTTAACTAATTATTCTATAATAAACTTCTATCTCTTATACAGTGATGTTAAGATATAAGATTCTGGAAAGTGAATATCAAAGTCAAATCATAAATTTGGATGAATAATAATTTCAAATTAAATTGACAAATGTTGGGGTTTCAAATTAAAATTAAAGCATTTATTGGGGAGAGAGAAAACTTTATATTCTTTGCAAATTTCAATACTCTGGAGTCTTGCAACTTTAAAAATCCAAATCTTTTTTAAAAGTATAAATATCTGTCTTTTCTTTGCTCAAGAAGGTAAAGTCTGTTCTCTGAGTGCCATGCAATAGCCTTGCTATTGTTTGGATTCTATGGATCAGGGTGAATTTCCCTTACCATCTTTCCTTGTTTCTTGGCATAAAACCACAGTCCAGTTTCTGAGATTTTGAGGGGGATAAGCAAGCACAGAAGGGCCTTAAACTATTACCTGTTTGTGTTAGCACAAGCATTGTCATAGGTTAAGATATGGTCTGTAGGAATGATGAATCAGACAGGATTTTGAATCATGGTGATCATAGATGCAATGGATTAGTAGAGAATAAAGAGTATAATTAGAGCTCCCGGATTCTATGTGCTAGTGTTTAAGGTTGAGAAAGAATATATCAACAGGATCAGTTGATTAAATGCTGCCTTGGTAGTGACCTACACTGAGCAAGATTATGCGTGTAGAGCCTCTTTTGATTGCACTAAAGAGAAAGATTCCTGAAAGTGTAGGCTAAGAGAACTACTTTGGTACCTTTACATAAGAATTCCCTATTCTTGTATAGCCTTCTCTGCTATAGTGGGAAACTCTAGGATTTATGATATGTTCCAATTTCTGAATTTATTCAGGTAGCATCATTATTATTGAAGACTTCTGACCTGACTGACTTTTTGAGACCATAATTATGAGTAGGAAATCTCCTGTCCATTTGAAGATAGGTTATCGGAGTGACAGAGTTCACACGGGAACAATGAAACACAAGCAACAAGGCAATGTTGCAATATGCACCAAAAGGAGAAGAGATATCAGAGTGCTTTTGCCCTCAGAAATCTGGTTTTCACTAAATAATCCTGGTATTTCTAGAACAGAAGTGCATGAAAGTCTTCAATAGTATTCCATATTGGCATACCCAGGAAAGGTTTAGGTTTGTTAACAGTACAACTCAAAAATCACCATATTTAGAGGAATGAAGTTCTCAATTACTTTAAGTAAATCAGCAATCTTAATGAAATATGAAAGAAACTTGGGCCTTATCAGCAATTTTTGATAATATTGTTTCTTGTAGTCTCATGAGGGACAAGTTGCCTCTGAAGAGATTGATTGGTATACCAGGACACATCTAGCATTTCCAGGGTTCTGACACCATTAGCCATAGAGTACCCCCCGACACACACACACACACACACCTTTTTTTAAAGACATTATAAGGTTTATAGACACAAATCAGTTAATTCATGGTATTTTTTTCAGGTTAATCTGAAATTGTCTAACTATGTATTTCAACTTGGTCTATAATATTTTGTTTTAATTTCAAGAACTTGATAATAAAATCCCATTGTTGAAAAGGTTTTCCAAGCAAATGGACCTAAGAAACAAGCAGGTGTGGCCATTCTAATATCTAACAAAATCGACTTCAAACTAAAATCAATCAGGAGAAATGGAGATGGACATTTCATACTCATAACTGGAACAATTCATCAGGAGGAAGTCTCAATCCTGAATATCTATGTCCCTATTATAAAGGCACCCACATATGTAAAAGAAACTCTTCTAGAACTCAAGGCATGTAGGGAGACGCCAGGATGTCGCCTTGGCGAGATAGTCCTACAGCCTGGAGGTATACAAATCCTTTGATGTTGCCGCACAGGCCAGAGTGTGATTGGAGCCTTGTTTTACCTGTCCTGTGGCCTTGGGCCCTAGCAGAATGGCATCAACCAATCAGCATTCGAGCCTTTCACCCTAGAAAAGCAGCTGCCTCTGGGCTCTGCTTCCTCTCTGACCTTTTCTCTCTAGGTTCTCTAGGCTCTCTCTGGCTTCCTCTCTCTAGGTTCTCTAGGTTCTCTCTGGCTAATCTTTCTCTCGTCCCTGCGCTCTCTCATCTTTCTCTCTCTAAGCTTTCTCTCCTCCCTCTCTCCCTTCCTTTCCCCCAATTTTCCTCAATCAAGTGCTCCAATAGGGAAGGAATCTCGTTTTTCATGGCGTTCATTCCTGCTGGTCAGGAAGCGTGCCGCAAAGGCAGTCATCAAACCACACACACTAATAGTAGGAGACTTCAACACTCCTCTCTCACCAACGGACAGATCAATCAGACAGAAACCAAACAGAGAATTAAGAGATTTATTGGAGGTATTGAATCAAATGGACTTAACAGACATCTATAGAACACTCCACCCAAATAGGAAAGAATATACCTTTTTCTCTGCAGCTCATGGAACCTTCTCGAAAATTGACCACATACTCGGTAACAAAGCAAACTTCCACAGATACAAAAAAATATTAGTAACCACCTGTGTCTTGTCAGATCACCATGGACTAAAGTTAGAATTCAACAACAATGCTTCCCCCAGGAAGCCAACAAACTCATGGAAGTTGAACAGTCAACTACTAAATCACCCCTGGGTCAAGGAAGAAATAAAGAAAGACATTAAACTCTTCCTTGAATTTAATGAAAACAAAGACACAACATACTCAAACCTATGGGACACTATGAAAGCAGTGCTAAGAGGAAAGTTCATATCACTAAGTGCCCAATTAAAGAAAACGGAGAAAGCACACATTGGAGACTTAACAGCACACTTGAAAGCTCTAGAAAAAAAAGAAGCTGACTCACCCAGGAGGTCTAGAAGACTGGAAATAATCAAACTGAGGACTGAAATCAACAAAATAGAAACACAGAAAACAATCCAAAGAATCAATGAATCAAAAAGCTGGTTCTTGGAGAAAATCAACAAGATTGACAAACCCCTATCCAAATTAATCAAACGGCAGAGAGAGAACATGCAAATTAATAAGATCAGAAATGAAAAGGGGGACATAACCACAGACACGGAGGAAATTCAGAGAATCATTAGATCTTACTATGAAAGTTTATATGCCACAAAGTTGGAAAATGTAAAAGAAATGGACATTTTTTTAGATAAGTACCATATACCAAAGTTTAACCAAGAACAGGTGAACAATCTAAATAGACCTGTTAGTTGTGAAGAATTAGAAGCTGTTGTCAAAAATCTCCCTACCAAAAAAAGCCCAGGACCAGATGGTTTCAATGCAGAATTCTACCAGAACTTCCAGGAAGAGCTAATACCTATACTTCTTAACGTATTTCACAATATAGAAACAGAAGAGTCATTGCCTAACTCCTTTTATGAAGCTACAGTTACATTAACAACAAAACCACACAAAGACACAACCAAGAAAGAGAATTACAGGCCAATCTCACTCATGAACATCGACGCGAAAATTCTCAATAAAATACTGGCAAACCGAATCAAAGAACACATTAAAAAAATTATTCATTATGATCAAGTCTGCTTCATTCCAGAGATGCAGGGCTGGTTCAACATATGCAAATCTATCAATGTAATCCATCATATAAATAAACTGAAAGAAGAAACCATATGATCATCTCACTAGATGCTGAAAAAGCTTTTGACAAAATTCAACACCCATTTATGATAAAGGTGGTGGAGAGACTGGGGATACAAGGATCATACCTAAATATAATAAAAGCAATATACAGCAAGCCGACAGCTAACATCAAACTGAATGGAGAGAAACTCAAAGCCTTTCCACTAAAATCAGGAACGCGACAAGGCTGTCCACTCTCTCCATACCTCTTCAATATAGTGCTTGAAGTTCTAGCAATAGCAATAAGACAACATAAGGAGATCAAGGGGATTCGTATTGGAAAGGATGAAGTTAAACTTTCGTTATTTGCTGACGATATGATAGTATACATAAGTGACCCCAAAAACTCTACCAAAGAACTCCTACAGCTGATAAACACCTTTAGTAACGTGGCAGGATACAAGATCAACTCCAAAAAAATCAGTGGCCCTCCTATACACAAAGGATAAAGAAGCAGAGAGGGAAATCAGAGAAACATCACCTTTCATGATAGCCACAAATAGCATAAAATATCTTGGGGTTACTCTAACCAAGGAAGTGAAAGACCTATTTGACAAGAACTTTAAGTCTTTGAAGAAAGAAATTGAGGAGGATACCAGAAAATGGAAAGACCTCCCCTGCTCTTGGATTGGGACAATCAACATAGTAAAAATGGCAATTCTACCAAAAGCAATCTATAGATTCAATGCAATCCCCATCAAAATCCCATCAAACTTCTTCACAGACCTTGAGAGAACAATAATCAAGTTTATATGGCAAAACAAAAAACCCAGGATAGCCAAAACAATCTTATACAATAAAAGAACTTCTGGAGGCATTACCATCCCTGACTTCAAACTCTATTATAGAGCTACAGTATTGAAAACAGCTTGGTATTGGCATAACAACAGAGAAGTCGACCTATGGAATCGAATAGAAGACCCGGATATTAACCCACAAACCTATGAACACCTAATTTTCGACAAGGGAGCTAAAAGTATACAATGGAAGAAGGAAAGCATCTTTAACAAATGGTGCTGGCATAACTGGATCTCAACCTGTAAAAGAATGAAAGTAGATCCATATCTATCACCATGCACAAAAATCAAGTCCAAATGGATTAAAGACATCAACATTAATCTGTCCACTTTGAACCTGATAGAAGAGAAAGTAGGAAGTAGTCTACAAGATATAGGCACAGGAGGCCTCTTCCTAAGTAGGACCCCAGTAGCACAGACAATAAGAGAAACAATGAATAAATGGGATTTACTGAAACTGAGAAGCTTCTGTAAAGCAAAGGACACTGTCAGTAAGACAAAAAGACTACCTTCGGACTGGGAGAAGATGTTCACAAACCCCTCATCAGACAAAGGTCTGATTTCAAAAATATACAAAGAACTCAAGAAACTAGGCACTAAAACTCTAATTAACCCAGTTAAAAAATGGGGTACTGAACTGAACAGAGAATTCACAACAGATGAACTTTGAATGGCTAGAAGACACTTAAGGTCATGCTCAACCTCCTTAGCGATCAGGGAAATGCAAATCAAAACCACTTTGAGATACCATCTTACACCTGTCAGAATAGCTAAAGTCAAAAACACCAATGATAGCCTATGCTGGAGAGGATGTGGGGTGAGGGGAACACTCATCCATTGTTGGTGGGAATGCAAACTTGTGCAGCCACTGTTTAAATCAGTGTGGCGGTTTCTCAGGAAACTGGGAGTCAACCTCCCTCAGGATCCAGCAATTCCACTCTTGGGAATATACCCTAGAGATTCCCTAACATACTACAAAAGCATTTGTTCTACTATGTTCATAGCAGCACTATTTGTAATAGCCAGAAACTGGAAACAGTCTAGGTGCCCCTCAATAGAAGAATGGTTAAAAAAGGTGTGGAACATATACACATTAGAGTTTTACTCAGCGGTAAAAAACAATGACATCTTGAATTTTGCATGCAAATGGATGGAAATAGAAAACGCTTTACTGAGTGAGGTAAGCCAGACCCAAAAAGAGGAACACGGTATGTATTCACTCATAAGTGGATTCTAACCATAATTAAAGGTCTCTGAGCCTATTATTCGTGATCCTAGAGAAGCTAAATAAGAAGATGAACCTGAGGAAGACTATTTAGCTATCCGCCAGGAGGTAGGAAATAGACAAGAGTCCCAGGTAACCTCGGGTGCATGGTGGGGGGTTGTTGGAAGGGGAGAGGGTTAGAGGGAAGGGAGTAGGGGAGGAATGGGTAAAGCTAGGTGGCCTGGGATGGGGGGAGGGAGGAAGGATGAATATGGGATCAGGGAAGAACATATTTCAACTAAGGGAGTCAGTTTAGGGTTTACTAGAGACTTGATTATATATGGGATCCCAGGTCCAAGGAGAGATCCCCAGATTGTTCTCTGGGGATGAATATTTTGCTTATCACCATAGATCCTTCATCTGGCGAAGGACGGCGATACAGACGGAGACCCACATTGGAGCACCGGACTGAGCCCCCCAAGGTCCAAATGAGGAGCAGAAGGAAAGAGAACGTGAGCATGGAAGGCAAAATCAGAGGGAACCTTAATCCGACGATGGATGGCGATACAGATGGAGACCCACATTGGAGCACCGGACTGAGCCCCCCAACGTCCAAATGAGGGGCAGATGGAGGAAGAACATGAAAAAGGAAATCAGGACTGCGAGGAATGCTCTCACCCACTGATACAAGGGGAGGGATCTAATGAGAGTTTACCAAGGGAAGTTGGACTGGGACTGAAGGAGGATGTGATCTAACCAGATTCTCGGAATTTGGCCGGATTCTCTGAATGTGGCTGGCCCGAAGTCTTTCTGAAAAGCCATTGACTATGACACTGGGACTTGTTTCCTCTGCATATACTGGATTTTGGGGATCCAGTCTGTTTGGATACTCACCTTCCTGGACCTGGAGGGAGGGGGGAGGAACTTGAACTTCCCACAGGGCAGGAAACCCTGACTGCCCTAAGGGATGAAGAGGGAGGAGGAGAGGGAGTGGTGGGAGTGGGAGGGTGTTGGGAAGAGGGGCGGAAATGGAAACTTTTATAATTTAATAAAATTACTTTAAAAAAAATAATAAAATCCCATTGTTGAAGATATCACATATTTGAATTTTAAAACATCATCATGTTGTAAGAGTCTATGTATGATACAGGCAGATGAAAGTAACCGGGTCTTATCTTGTCGTGAACTCTATGACCTATAGTAATAATTGATATGACAACGTTAGGTCCACTGAAGCAATAAGGTTAGTGATGTTGTTGAGGTAGCTAATCACTTTCTGATTGAACTCTCCACTCCACAAGAAAAAAAAACTAATTCCTGGAACTGATTAGGATAAAAATCTAGGTAGTTCATAAGCCATAGAGGAGAATCTGTTGAATGGATAAAATTACTCCCTTCCAAGCTCCTATCTTTATACTTATAGATCAATATATCTCTCAACCCTTCTCAGAAAACCTTTTTATAATATATATCAATGATATGTGATTCCCCTCTGTATGCTTAATTACTATTGGTTAACAAAGAAGCTGCTTTGGCCTATGGCAGGGCATAATAGTGCTAGGTGGGAAAACTAAACTAAATACAGAGAGAAAGAAGGTAGAGTCAGAGATATACTGCAAGCTGCAAAGGAGAAAGATATCGGAACTTTAATGTTAGACCACAGCCTTGTTTGATACATAGAATAATAGAAATGCATTAATTTAAAATGTAAGAGCTAGCTAGGAATATGATTAAGCCATTGGCCAAAGAGTGTTGTAATTAATATAGTTTCTGTGTAATTATTCGGGTCAGGTCAGGGTGGCCAGGAAACTTAAGTGCAGTCTCCAGTTACATATCAATTAAAATAGAAACTCACAAATAATTAACTTTCAGAGAATAGGAGATTAATTTGGAGTATTGAGTTCTAACTGGGACATTTACATCTCAAACCCTTCTCTCAAGGCTCAGCAATAGTGAAATGGGGGATGGGAGATGTCCAGGAGACAGGGGACATATGAAAACAAACAGTATCTGCCTTATCTGATGGGGTCATTGTACATATGAACTCAGTGGCTGGGAATACATACACAAGACCCGCACAGAATCAAGCAAGGCTAAATCCAACAATTTATTTTTATTACATATGCAAAGGAGAAGAGATTAACATTGAATTAAGCACGTAGTTTAAAAAAATCTCAGCCATTCTTCCTTTACTGAGCAAAGTAATACATGTTACAGCAACTACTATGTAGTTACTGATTTCCAAAATCACTTTTTCTTCTATGCTTGAAACACACAATACGAATTACAGACAGAGAGACAGAGACACGGACCTCTAGTCACTGGTAAGAAGTCCTTTATTCAATAGCACCACAGAGGCTTTTATACCCAACACAGTCAGGTGGGCCAACAGGTGAAAACCTTATCCTCTGATGCTCAAGGCAAGGCAACACGTGCTCATGAAGCAGAGCTGGTAAACAACTTTGACACAACTTTCAGTAACTCAAATCAGAAGGAAAGCAAAGATCTCTAGCAGGGAAGAGCAGCAGGAGGCCAGTACTCCAAATGGTCCCAACAAGGAAGAATATTCTTAGCCTATACAACATGAGAAAACAAGTCATTACCCAAGTACAGCTCTAATCTAAGGGTTTATTGACTCCTGATTCTATTCACAGTCATATTAATCATTTCTCTTTTTCAAAGTGTCTCATGCTGACCATGTCTGTGCTGATAATATTTTTTGGAGAAGAGAGTATAGCATAGTATACAGTGGAGCACAGTGGTCAAAAGCAATTTATGAAAAAGTTTGTTTTGTTTAAGGTTTGAGAAGGAGAGTCAGATGGTGGAGGAGGGATAGCACTACTTGCCGGAACGGGTGGCAAAAATAAATCATATATATCGTCAATAGCACAAAGAAACCACAGAAAGTAAAGTGGAGGTGGGAGAAGCTCTTTTGAAGTGCTTCCTCTAGTAATGCTTTACTTCCTAAAAAGTAATGCTTTACTTCCTCTATAAAGAACATCACCAACTGGAGACCAGGTATTCAAATTCAAACAGACCCAAATAGTCCGTTTCTCATCTAAACCACCACACTCTCCTGCCTTGCTCTATTCTGCCCTGTCATAGGCAGAAGCAGCTTTATCCATTAACTAATAAAAGAAACACATATGCATAAGGACTTCCCACACCAGGTACTGAAGCTAACATTGTGATCTCCCCCCACCGTGAGCATGTGTATCTCTTTCATTCTGTTTTTTGAGAAACAACTCCTATGTGTTACTGATTTTAATCTGAGTGTTATCACATAGGCATTAAAATGGGTAGACAAGAAGAAACTTTGTCATTAAGCAAAACTGATTCTTATGCTTAGAATGCTGCTTGATCATGTTTCAAATACGCAGTGCGGTGTTTTTCTCTCTTTACCTCCTCTATCTTATGGAATTATGGGTATGTCTTTGTGATTACGAAATAAAAGACTATCCACAAAAACTACAAGTGATTCTATATAAAACTGGAACTACCTGAAAAAATGAACAGTTATGTTGTCATAACTTCATTCAGGGAGAGACTGAAGGTCAGTTGTAAAGTGGTTTCTGGCAATGCAAACTATTAAGCAATTATCACTTTGCACATTTTTCCTCTGCAAGGAGAAGTAACCAGAGGAAAAGATCTATATTGATTCACTGTAGGTAGAATGAAAGTTTGACTACTCACTTAGTGAGTTGAAAGTATATGATTAGAAACAGAAAAAAATGGAAACTAGGAAAGGCCAGTATTCCACAGATATTAAACGTGAAGGCATCTGTGCTCTTTGTAAGCTCACATGAAAAATTATATACTTTACGGAATCTATTACAACTAGTTGTGGTCTATGTATTTAAGTTGCCTCTGCAGCACAGTTGTCTTTGCTCAGTGAGTTCATACATGAGCACTATGATTGGTAGTTTGCATAGGTTTATTTAAATGAGCTTCCAGTAGCCAAGTTATATCTTGAGGGATTTACTAACTTTCCAACAGGAAACAATGATAAATATTCCTTTATATCATTGTTTCCATCCAGGGGCAACAGACCATCTTTGTTTTACTTAGTATAGTCTTCCAATGTAAAAAAGAACAAAAAATTTATAGTGTAATAGCTGGTGTGACTGTTGATTTCTTTATTCTTTGGAAGTTTACATGATGCCTTCTGGTACTATTAAAGCTAGTCCCCAGGGAGGAGGCTTTCAGGTCAGTTCAAACTCAGGAGACTCTAGGCTTTTTGGTGTCTTCAACAATAGGGACTTGCCTTCCACCTCTAGGGGTATATAAAAAGCAATGCAATGGCCATAATGACTTGATAAACCCAAGGGTTCAGTAGTGGCATGAATGCCATGGCAGTAACCAACAGCACTATAAATGGACTAATGAATTGCACAACAAGAGAGAAAGAATGCCTGGTACTAGAAGCCTAGCTAAAAGCCCAGAACTAGTGAAGTCAAGATTCCACACTCTAGTGAACCAAAACCCAGAACTTTTCTAAACCAGTACAGCTACTAAGTGCATTCTAAATATTTGTTCTTAGCATCAGATAAGTGTAATCCTAGACAACCGTTAAGGAAACCTCCCTTGTAATAGACAGAGACCATTACAAAAACCATAAGCAATTCAAATGCTCCATTCCAGTGGATATGTCTACCAAACAACTCCTGAACTTAAGGCTCAGAAATCTTTTCAGAAGATGGGGAAGAAAGATTGTAACAGGTGAGGAAAAGGGAGTGGGCTATGAGAGTGTGTCCTAGGAAGGTCAGAAGTGTCACTAGCATGACTGTTTAAAAATGATCTGAACAAGAACAATATGCTCACAGGAACTGGAGATAGCTCTCAGAACCTTAGTCCTATACAAAGAACTATAGGAGACTAAGAAATGCTGAGATTGGGAGAAATAGTCTTCCCCAGGGAAAAACCCACAGATTAGTGACCCAATACCAATTGGTCGGTCTTGAAAGGATACGTACAAGTAACAACATACAATCTTACAGACGGACCGTGATGTACACTCACACACAGTAGCACACACACAAGCACGCACACACACATACACACACACACACAAACAGACACACACACACACACAAACAGACATACACACACATAAACACAAACATATATTTTATTCATTATAGTGTTTAATAATATATATAAATAAATATGTATGTATTTTCAATACACATACATATAAATATATAGCCACAGTTAATAAAAAAGAGACTGGATTTAATAACAGGGAGAAGTATATGGAAGGGTTTGGAAGTGTCAAAAGCAGGGGGTGATGTGATTACAATGTAAGCTTGAAAAAAATAAAAGAAATGATTAAAACATAGAAAATAATTTCTATCAATTACTATGAAAAGTTGAAAATAATATTGACTCATTGGAATTAATGTTACTTCCTTTTTATTTAAAGAGAGCTATTTTTAGTCCTCTTGAGAGTTCATATAAATATCAAAATTTAGCAACACACACACACACACACACACACTGCTCCTAAATCCTCAGAGATGCCCCATTAAAACCTTGTCACTTGGAACACAATTCTGAGCCGAGCAGAAGACAAACACAGCTAGCTGAATTCAAGCTTTCCAGTGTCTCGAGAGGGTCCTGCAAACCCTCAGGTGTGATGTTTGTTCCTCTTTTACATCATGATTTATGCCAAAGTTTATAATCACAGCTAAACTGCCAGTTCTAAATCAAAGAACATTTTTCAAATGTAACACAGCTCTTCAAGGACTCCTAAATCTCTCCCTAAAGCATACTTGATCTTTCCAAAGCTCCTCTGGGAAGACTCAGAAGACCCAGCACTGTGGTTTGTCAGCTACTTAAGTGAAAACATTATGATTTCAGCTAATTGGCCCATTAAAATGCAGCTTTAAATAAAATCTGAACTATTCTTTGGATAAGTTCATGTGTGACACCTATAACTGAATGCTGTCCACCTCATGTCTGACAGATGATAGAAATGTGTGAAAAAAAAATGAGATGAAGAAATCGAATATGCCATCATGACCTGTGGAATTCTTTGCAAACCTTTGCACTTTTGCTCTCCTTATGTAGTGAACCTTCTGTTCCAGCTACCTGGACAGAATTTACGCCGGTAAGATTTGTGAGATCTGAAGGGAAGAAGTCAAGCGTCTCCTAACTTCTCCTCATTCTTTTCAGGATTACTTTTCTTTTGAAACAGAGGAAGCCCATATTCTAGGGTTGAAAAGCAAAGGTGCTGGTAACACTTTCGAAATCGAAAGTAATTGGATACTCGCGCGTCAAAGCACCACCTACCATAAAGCCAAGTATCTGAACATCAATGGAAAGGCAAGTAGGTCAGAAGATAACCCACACGTTCTGAACTGCTTTATGGCTTCATCCTTTGAAGACTCACTTTGGAATTCGTGGTGTTCTCTTGTAACCCAGTGAGCCTCATGTTATAGTATGTTAAATAATGTGGAGTAATGCAACTGAGACCCCTGGAATGGCAAGGGCTCATCTTTGAAGACATGAGCCAACATAAGGACCTCAAATACATCTTGGCAAAACCATAGACTATAAAAGAAGACTCCCGAATCAAAGATCTGAGTCTAAAAAAGTTTTTTTAAGCTAGAAGAAGATAGAAGCAATGATCAGCAGCCAAAAGTTGGTCACTTTGATGTAATCAGATGACAAGTTTGTTCATATAAATCTCACATTATAAGAAAAAATTAAAGATTAGCCCTGAAAAGACAATAACGAAGAGATATGCCTGGTTTTTATATAGAATTGGAAATATTTTTTTTACTAATATGCTATATAATTTGGCTAGGATGTAGTGGTGTACTGAACCAAGAAATATCTTCACAGATAAAGGTATCTTATTTTACGAAATTTTACTTTTATTCCAGTCTTTGAGAATATATATTCTCAAATATATATAAAAGTGCTTCTCTTATGAAGCACTGTATGGAGGCTGTTTATTCATTTCCAGCTGCCCAAACCTGAAATAACCAGAAACTATATCATTTGCAATATTGTTTGGCTAATAGCTAAAAGATATTGCTAGCTAATTCTTAAATTTTAAATACAGTAGGTTGTGGCCTACCAGTAAGGTGATTCAGCATCTGTCTCTGGCTGCAGGCTTCATGGCTTCTCATTGACTCTGCCTACTTTCTCCCAGCATTCAGTTTAGTTTTCCAGCCTAGCTCTATTCATGACCCAGCCACAAAAGAAGCAAGATGTAACTGCCTTACCAAATAAGGTACCGAGCCACGTGACTAACATAGACAAGAATAATGGGCTAATATAAGTTACAAGAGTTAGTAAGAAGTCTGAACTGCTAGACCGATAGGTTTATAACTAATGTAGACCTCTGTGTGATTTCTTTGGGACTTAGTGACTGTGGGAACTGGACAGAACAGAAGCCACAGTCAGCAATTAATTCTAATAAGCCTACCTGTACCTGGAACAATAGTAAAATGCTCAGTATGGGTTGATAAGCCTTCCTTTTCAGTCATTATTTTTTGATTTTTTGCATTCTCTGACTGCAAGAGAATGAAAACTTAAAGTAATACTCATTAGAATGAGACAGAAATCTGTTTTCTTCTTCTGAAAATGAAAATAACCTAGGGATAGTATAAAGTCTATGCTTATCAGTTCATGTTCCAACGGAACTCTGACAGTTACATTTTAGGAGACAAATGGAAGGAGCATGACAGCAGGTCTTCACTTTAGAGATGCTCATTATTGTTCACACTTTGTATTTCCCTGAGGCAGGACTTAGTACCAAATCTCCTACGATTGCTAATTTTGTACATTAAGTTGAATGAATCATAGGGTGTCCAGATACGTACTTAACACTATTTTTTTTGGACACACAGCTACGGGTGCTTCTGAAAGAAGCATGGAAATAAATGAGCAATCTGTGGAAAAGAAATATCCCTTTTCACTGTGAATGGACAATACATCATTCTTGAGAGCATAAATATGAGAAAACGTTGAAGACAGAAAAGAATTACTTTCCCTGCCTATTTGTATGCCTGGGAGACTTATGTTCTCCTGCCCTCAAGTGGGACTTTTCCCATTGGCTATCTAGTTCCCAAGCTTTCAGACTTGGGCTACACTTTATACTGCTTATTCTAATACTCACAGTTGTGGAACTGTACCATCAGATTTCCCAGGGCTTCTGAAGGTAGACAGAAATCATATCTTTTCTTTCTTTTCGTGATTGTATAAATGATTCCATTTACTGTCTTTCCCCTTCCCTCCCTTCTTTCTTCCCTTGTCCTTCTTTCTGCTCTTTTTCCCTCATCCCTTCCCCTTCCCCCCTTCCCTGGTACCCTCCCCTGTTCTTCTCTCTTTTTCTCTGATGTGTGTGTGTTCTATAGTATGTCTACTATAGCTTCTATGTTTCTAGAAAATTCTACTATAACTTCAAATAAAGTTGAAAAATATAATCTATCTCTATACTCTATCTAGTATGGTATATTTTTATATAAATATACATACACATATATACCTACATCTGTATATATAAATATATACTATATATATATATATAAACACGATTTCTAAAAGTATTTTGTGTGTATTTGTTTGTATGAGTGTGGGAACATATATTTCACCATGTGCACGTGGGAGCCCTCAGAGAAAATCCTTGGGTGTCTTTGCCTTGCACTTTATTTGAAAAGGTTCTTACTCTCTCACCATCCCCTGTCGATCTGTTGGTCTGTCTGTTGGTCTGCCTGCCTATCTTTGCTGTTTGCGGCAGCATACATCAAGCTAGCTGTTCTGTGATATGTGAGCTTCCACGAAGTCTCCACTTCTAAGCGTCAAGTAGAAGCTGGGGTTACAGATGTGAACTACCATGCATGGTTTTGAGTGGGTTCAGGGGGTATGAACTTAGGTCTTCATGCTTGAATTACAAGCAGTTTACCTTCTAAGCCATGTTCCCAGCTCTAGAATTTTTTTTTAAAAAAACTATTGTATTAAATGTAGAGGGTATAAGGTAGGAAATACTCAGGTTTAGGCTTCTTTACCACTTGAATGTAATCAGGAATTTCAGTGGAATTAAACTAAAGGATCAATTCATAGTTTGGTTTCATCTATATAGAACAATTAATCTTTGACTTGGAGTAAGCTGAACAAGAGTGACTAGATTCAGTGAATTAGCACTATGTAGAATGAAATAGAATAATAGGTTTAGTATCCTTACTTTGAAAATCCCCAAACTGAAATGATTTTGCCAAATATCATGCATCATATGAAAATTTTCACACTATGGAACTTTATTTCATCCATTAAGTTACTGATATATTTCTGCCAAATAAAAAATTGTAAATAAATACATATACTCATGCCAAGAAAGCAGGCAATGGATGAAAACCCACTTTTCTGATTTCTAACAGAAGAGATTGACTACATAACCAATTTCATTGTACATAAATGAAACTTTTTGGAAGTAAAAGTATATTTAATAGAAATGTTTTTTCTTGATTTTTAATATGTGAATGAGAACAAGAATTTCAGTTTGAAGTAAAATTATATATACATAATTCTTCGGAGGTAACAGGTTTTTAACTACTTGAATTAAAGCACTGATTTTATGTAAACACATACATCATACCACATACATAAGAGCACATATTCCAAATATTTAGCTAAAAACTTGGACATTTCATATTTGGAGGACATATACTGCTCAGCAATTGATTCTATCTTGGGCTGGATCATGCCTGATAGGAGGAGGTCTATCTAGGATGACTTCTCCTTCAAAGAGTCTAGCTGTGACCTCTTCAGTGTCAAGTTATAGAAGACTATTTGATGTCAAGATGGCAGTTTCTTCGAGTCTTTGTAAGGCTTTTTGCTCCTGTGACTTTATGCCTTGAATTACCTGACAGTTTGTCTAAATGTTGGCATAAGATGGAAGTATTTTGTCCAAGGTGACACAAAGTGTTATGGCCTCTCTGATTAGTGTGACACCTTTTCACACTCAGGACCACTTGCTGTCATATGTGCCACTGAAGGTGCAGATTTCCTATGACTGCCATTGAAGTGATAACAGAAAATTCAAACATTTGCAAGCTGTGCAGAGATTGACCCTGGATACTCTTGCCTTTTTAGGAACTATAAGTATCCTTTTAGGTAAAAGACACAGGATATGGATTTCAATATGGACCTGAAAATTTCAAATATATTATTATCCTTTAAGTACGTAAATTTTAACTCCTATTCCTAGTCTAATCTTATCTCAATAGCTTTCCACTTGTCTGGCAGATACATCTTAAAATCGGTGGCTGACAACAACCTGCTCCAAATGACTGCAAACTTTAGATGTGCTAAAAGTTGATGTGGATCAGTTCATCTGATGTAAATGCTCCCTGTTTCCTCAACAGAGTCTGTGAACCAGATGTTTCTGATGCATACTTCATTGCCTGAATTCCCTCTTACCTTTGTCTAGCATCTCAGTCTTCTTGTGCTATGATAACAATGCCCCAATGTCTGCTCGAAGTAGATACCAAAAAGAACATATTGTCCCATGTTCCTTGCCCAGAATAGGTTGAAATACTGAGACAAGGGGAATTCACTGGCATAGGGGACAAAAAAAGTAGACCCAGAGTTATCAATTAATGGATTTATTAACTAAAATGCTTCTACAATAAGAAGACACTTTGCTTCTTTATGCAGAACCAAAGAGGATGTTCAGGATTATAGTTACAATTTGATTGCATTAAGTAGATTAGAGCTACTGTCAGCATTGCTTGTGAAGGGGGAAATGTGGGACCCAGCCATGACAAGCTCAATAGAGGTCTGAGTCTCAGTAGTTTACCCTAAGGCAATACCTGGTTCGAAGAAGGACCACAAGCTAAGACTACCCAGGCATCACCCAGGAACAGACCATCCAAAGAAAATTTGTAACATTCCAACCATTGTAGATAGGTACACCTGTCAGCACATACCCATTGCTTTTCATCAGGATGCAAATAGACAAATGTCAGTCAATCAGGGGCCCTGAAACTTAGAAATCCCTCACCCCTACCTTTGCTACTATAAAAACCCAACCCTAACTGAACTCAGGACTCTCTGATCACTCCAATACTTTGAACACACAGGGAGTCCAAGTTTACAAGCTTGTGTAAGAATAATGCTCTAAAAGAAAAGTAGACACAGCAGAGTTTTAAATAAAGCTGCATAGATTAGACTACGCTACCTGTTTCTAATAATTCAGATGGCTAAAGTCCTGTCAGTCATAGAGATATTCCTGTCTTGTTGCAAATGCTAGGTTATCTGCAGAGAGACGCCGAAGAACTAACACATTCCAAGGACACAAAACATTAACCGTATTTCAAATATTGATACACTCCTTTGTTTTCCCCCTAAGGCTCACAGGATACTTTCAGCATACTTACCACAGTGTGGCATAGTTTAAAAATTTCTTTCATTGTTAAAGTTAAATTTAAAGCCAGAGTTTCATGTGTAGAGAAGGCAGACTCAAGCTTATCTCTTTTTCTCTGGGTATGTTTTTTGTTTTTCCCCAGATGCCATGTGAGAATCCAACCCACAGTGCTGAATAACTGTATGAGGGCTGAACTAAACAACTCAACAAAACAAATGAGTCCAAACTTGGAGGTAAAATATTACATGACGGTTTAAAAAGAGTATAGTTCTTTGAGTGATAATTAGCATATGTAATTGTTTAATTGCTGCTGTACTGTTCTTCCATAACCGTGGTGCCACTCTAAACTGGGCGAATTTCCACCCACTGTTAAGTTCTCCTGTTTAATTTAGTTTCAGAGCTCTCCCTTGTCCTCTCTGTGGCTCTCTGCTTTTCACACAGCTATAGATTTTCTAAAGGGATGTAAATGCACCCTGGATGTCTCATTTGTCGTCAATTCCCCAACAACAGACTCAGTGATCATTAACTAATTGTCTCTGTGCTCTATTGACAAGTTGGCCACCTTCTTGCTCATTTTTGCTGACATTGTTGGAGCCTCCCAAGTATGGGCTCACCTTTGGCTGCTCGCTCAAGAACCATAGGTGGGACGCTTATTGATCACACTGGCCTCCGTGTCCTGGAAATTCTCATCACTGTTTCAAGTGATTTGTTTAATGAGGCGTCATTAATTGACAACGTGCAGGGAGATGAGGAAATTACTTTACTGAAAATACAGTTTTCCTAAAATGGACCAGAGACTCAGGCAAAAGCATGAGGAAGGATGATCTATGAAGGGGGTTAAAGATTCTGAGGTAAGGGAGAACTTGAAGATGTCCTCACAGTTCTAGTCTCCTGTGAAGCAGATTTGGGAAGGATACATTATACACCATTAAGTTTACATGAATGATCAATAGTTGTGTCTTAAGGATATTAGTTTATTTTCTTAAGAAATTAGCTAGAGTGTAATAAGTCTGTCAACGTTGACATGAGGGCATCGAAATGTAAGTGTAATAATATTGGGTAGAATATGGCTCCCGGGGTCATCAATTACACTTGCAGTCAATGACATCCCTTCATCCACCCAGCATATATTGACTCCCTAAATTAATATAGGTTCTGTTTTGGTATACATTAATAATTGAGATATTTATATATACAGAGGTAAACATCAGGTAACATTGGAAATTAAAGAATGAATATCTTCTTGGAATTTTTTGACGTTGGTCAGGGCATGATGAACAAGAAAAAAATGATTACATAAACTGCATAATGTTATACGGTACTAAAAGTTTGTTTTTGAAAAAAAAAAAGGCCGGAAGACCAGAAGGGCTTCAGAAATCAGAAGTATAGTGGATGGGGAAAACATTAATTTAAATTTAAAGACATTAGTTAAGACAGAGAAGTTAAAGAAACCTGTGAATTTAGAAGGCAGGAAGAGAACAAGATAGGGAATAGGCACAAGCAGATCTACATAGGTATAGATTCTACATAGGGATAGAGCTCAAAAAAGCTCATGGAAGCAGTGTGGTCAGGTAGGTGTGAACAGGAGGAGCAGAGAGGACAGAGCTCAAAGCCATCAGACCACTGGTGGAAAGGACATCATAAAGAGGCCATTTTTACACCCACAGGAGCTCTGGCTTTCAGAGTAAAGAAACTATAGCACACAGCTCAGTCAATAACCCTATCTAAGAAGCACAAGGGCAGTCGGTTGCTATGTTGAAAATGGAAACACATAAACCAGTGTCTGGTTTGAGTTCTTACAGAGATGGTGCGCTCAGCATGCATTTGATGACATATTCACTTCCAGGGATTTGGAATTTGTAGCTTTCCTTTACTTGATTTCTGGTCGCTTGATAAGCGCGGGCTTTGGTGGATTTTACTAAAATCTGTTCTTCATAGAGATGTCAATGAACTGGAGTAAGAGAGGAATCACAGGTTCTCTAGGAAAAAGGAGCTGAATGGTTGAGATCTATAGAATGCTCCAATAGAAATCAGGGACAAGACCTACTTTTGCCTGACAGGAACTTATTGTTGTTAAAACCAAAACATTTTGGTGCCTAAAAATGAAACAAGAAATAAAGCCATGGTGCAATTGAGTTTTATAAGAATTACTAGGTTCTTGTCATCTTGAAGCCTCCAAGAAACACCATTAGCAGAGTCGTGATTTCTTGAAACTACACACACCAATCTAAAGATTCCATGAACAGAGAAAAATTGTAATCCAATTCTGTTCACAATCAGTGAAAGCAAAATCATCAAGCTATCAGTCAGTAGCAAAATGAAAATTGTTATTTTGCTTTTGGTTTTCAGGAAAAATATTACCAAAATATTTCATGCTTCCCCAGATATGTAATTAATAACCGAGTTTCATTGCATATTATTCTGCGCTCAATTTATAAGTGCTTTGAAGAGTTCTATAAGTAAGTGAGTTTTGAAAAGCATATTTCAAAGTTAAAAATTTTATTTGAATAATGTTGTGGTAAATGGTTTTTCTCCTGTTTTTCTGGACCAGGATCCGGTGCAGCATATGTATCCCAGGTTGTCGTTGAAATGACAACAACCCTCCTTTGGCAGCTTTGGGATAACAGGCGAGCCCCACCGTCCCTGACTTGATGGTTTTGTTGTCCATGACTAGGGATCGAATACAATTACTCCTTTTTCCTCTCTTTGGAGACTGCAGGTAATTTTGACAGGTCAGCTCTCTCTCTGGGTGTTCTCTATAGTTATTTTTATCAACTCCTTTCATTTATGCAATCAATATGGAATTATATACCAGAACTAAGTACTGTTAAGCTGTTTTTTTGTTAGAAACCAACAAATGATAACTACTTTCCAACTGTCTTATGTAGAATGAGTAAGAGTTAGATTTCAGAGAGTGACCATCAAATGATAAACAGGTAATGAATATCTTTCTTATAGTATTCTGTTATTCTTATCCTAACTATACTTGTGTTAAATGTAACCTCAGTTCCCCCATATTGTTTAATGAATTGAGACCAACTGATTTAGATCAATACTCAATGTGGATTTAATTAGTAAAAGCATGAACTATTTCTTTGACAAAACTTTGCTGTCTTTTGGTAGATGTAGCACAGACATAATGTGTTAACTAGTTTTATGTTGACTTGACATAGCTAGAGTCATTTGGAAAGAGGGAACCTCTATTGAGAAAATGCCCTGACCAGACTGCCAGACTGGCGTCCCCTCCCTCCCTTTTTCCGGTTCTCCCTCCCTCCCTCTCTCTCTCTCCTTGTGTGTGTGTGTATACACATATGTTTCTGTATATGCATCTAGCTGGTTTTTTGCTTGCTTTATGGTTGATGTGGGAGAACACAGCTCACTTTGTGACTGACTGTGGGCTGATAGCCCTGGATGCGATACGAATCTGGATTGAGCTAGCCATAGGAGGCTAGCCAGTAACCAGCACCCCTCCATTGCCCCTGATTCAGTTCCTCCTCTGACTTTTCATGGTGAAGGACTGTTGCCTGGAAATGTAAGATAATGTGAACCTCTCCTTCCCATGCTGATTTCAGTCATGGTCTTGATCACAGCAAAGAAACTTTAAGACACATAGGGAGAAGACAGTCCTGATAGAATTTAGTGGGGTTTATTTTTGTTCGTATTGAATATAAAGGAAAATTTGCTCATATATGAGAGTGTTTCAATTTTCCTGACCATGATAATAACGTCATCAATGAACAGCCATAGAGATGCACAGGAATATTTCCCTTCTCCTCTTTTGTCCTTCTCTTCCCTTGTTGTCTCTCTTTTCTTCTCCACTCTCCTCCCTGTCCACCTCCTCCTCGTTCTCCTCCTCATTTCCTCAGTCATCCCCCTCTCCCTCATACCTTGCTGTCATTCTCTCTCCTAGTTTATTTTTGGATGTCCTAAGGTCCTACGGATGTTGCTCAGTTGCTCCACGATTAGCCGTATTCCCAGCCACAACATCAAGTTTAGGCAACTCCTACTGGAACAAACATCTCAAGCAGTTAGTTATTTGATATATAGCATAGTCTGGCTATTATTTACTTAAGTGTGCTGTGCTAATTAAGGAGATAAAACAAGTAGGAATGCATTTACTGGGGAGGGGGTACATGGGAAAGGGGAGAGGATGGAAGGAGAGGGGAAGGGGAAACCTGTTGGTATGTAAAATATTGAAAAAGTGTCATATAAATAAAAACAAAATATTTACACAATCGCCTGTTGTGAAACATACACTTATACTTTCAAATCACTGGAGTCAGTATCAGAACCTAATGGATATTATAACACTGTATCCTTGTGCTTTTAGAATTATTCATTCTCAGAAGATTCCAGACACACAGTAAACCCCTAATTATAATGTTCCTTGACTCACAAAATAGTAAAATACCTTCCTATATGTTAATGAATAACCACTCCGATTCCATTGTAGAATATATATTCTTAACAGAAGAAATCAGCTAAAGGGACTGAATTTGTGGTCCTTCCTGGACTATGTCAATTTGATTGTGACTCTGTGGTTTCTACTTCAGTTCCTACCTTGACTTCCTGCCCCAGTTTTCCTCGGTGATGCACTGTGACATGAAGTGTGAACTGAAACAAACCCTTTCCTCCCCACGTATGTTTGGGACAGAATTTTAACCACAGCAGAAGACAAGGAACATCGACAGATGTTATTACTGTGTTTATCCTTGAGAAACAACAGAAAGATTTCCTATGGTTGCTGAAGATGGACAATCTACATTTTAATTTTTTTTACTGTTAATATCTGTTGTCTATTACTTTTGAGAATATAGTATCATCACCACATTTCTCCCTTCTTTTCCCTCCCTTTATATGCTCCAATAAATCCCCCTTCACTATCTTTCAAATTCATGGACTCCATTTTCACTGTTATTAATTGCTTATATGGATATGTGTATACACTATATATTCGTAGATACAAACTGCTCAGTCCATATAATCTTACCTGTATGTGTGCTTCAGGGCTGGATTCAGCATGGGACAACCTGTTGCTGTATTCTTCCCTGGAAAAGACCAACTTTACTACTACAAGCTTTCCTCAGTAGCATATACTTCTTTGTGTAGGTTTGCAGACCCATGGGATTCTCCCCATTCAGTTTGATATAGACATTGGTGCGTCTTTGTTTAGCTCCAGTTGGTCAGTTATATAGGTGAGACCTTATGGGTGTGATTTCTTATATTACTAGGAGAAAAAAAAATCTCACAGCAAATTCCCTGATTCTCTGGCTCTTACAGTTTTTCTGCCCCCTCTTCAGCAATGTTCCTCAAGCCTTAGGCTATAGAGTTATTTTAGATGTATCCCCTGGGCTGGGGTCCACAGTGCTGCATTTTAATTTGTTGTGTTTTATTTTTTTGTAGTGATTTCTCTATATGTTGCAAAGAAAAGTTTCCTTGGTATGGCGTGAAGGCTACACTTGCCCACATAACTTATTTTGAAATTAAGATAATTTATATTTCAGGTTTTACTGAGAAAAAAAATGAATCTTTCTTATCAAAAGAAAGATGCTTAGTAAACAAAAAACATCTTTTGAAATCTATTGCTACAAAATAATGCATGATAATGCTGTTAATAATGCTTCTTATTAGCATTAAAGTTTTAAAAAGTTTTCAAGAGTTTTTAAAATCTTATCTGTCTTGATGAAATCTCTTTGTTTTATTACTTCTCTAATATTATTTATATTCCAGAAGAATGGGCAAGGCTTTTTACATATTAATATTTTATTTTCCGTATATGTTATATATCATGCAGTAGCTAAATCAACATCCACCTGCTAATAAATATGTTTAAATTGTGTTATAGTTGCCAAATAGCACTATGTATGTATGTCCTCATGTGATCATAAAATTTCTAGGCATGGTTAGTAACTAATTTCCATTCAGTCTTTTCTCTGTCTCTGTCTCTCTGGATCTTCTGTCTCTCAGTCTCCAAATATCCCATGTTGACCTTGAATTCAGGAGCCTCTTGTTTCTCTCTTTTGACCATTAGCATTAAAAACATTTATCAAAGTTCCTAATTCTTTTCTTTCACAGGGGGTGTTGAGACACTTTTATACAGAAAGTCTGACCTTTATTTCAGTATGTCTCTAAAGATGACCTTGAATTCCTGACTTTTAAACTGGGTCTCCTTATTACTAGTGTTATCAGTGTGTTCCTCTCTACACAACTTTTGGCTCTTAACTTTTAATACATTTTGATAAATTCGCTAAGCAGATGCATTCTCAGAAGTGTGATTTTAGTCAGTTTTAGATAATGTGTTTACCCCCCCCCAATAGATGCCAAGTGCATCAAATCTAAAGCTCATATGACCAAGCAGACTCTTTTGAGTGGAGGTTTTCTGTAGTAACTGATGGAAAACAGATGTTGCCCAGGTACTTATCAAGAGATATATTTAGTCTTAAAGTTGCTCTGTTCTGCGGTAAAATTTAACCAAATGGAATCTCTTTAGTATCTGCTCCTTGTGGCATGGTGGTGTACTCTCTACAGTGTAGCTTCCAGTAATGAATAGAAACTGAACTTTTGAAAGCTGTCTTCTCACAAAGTTCATAATCTTAAGATAACCAACTGACACTGCTTTACCCAGTCCTGCTCTGTCTTATTATTAGGTATTCCATATCCCAAATAACTTCGAATTCAAGCAAACCAAGGATATTAATTATCCCATAGCCCAGTTACAGGTTTTATTATAGATTTCACCTATCATCTATTTATCATCTGTCTACCATCCATCTAATCTTTTATGATATATAGTAATGATTGAATGAATACTTGTGAACATTTTTATATTTTAATGAAATTCATTTTAATGGGGCCTAGAGAGATTACTCAGTGACTCAGAGCATCGGTTCCTTTTGCAGAGGACCCAGGCTCGGTTCCCATCACCTACATGCTGTCATATAACTATATGTAACTCCAGGCCTCCACAATTACTAAACACAACCATGGTACAGAGACATGCATGCAGGTGAAACACTTGTACACATAAAATAAATAAGTCCTTACAAAATTAGTTTAATAGAGGTATAGAAACAACATTTAAATGATATCCAGGTTATTTGTCTGAAAAAAAGAAACCGTAAAAGCTGTCCTTGGAATCAGAGTTGAGAGCTGGTAGTGGGTGGGGGTGGCTAGGTTTCAGAGTACTTGGTGTGGGACAGGGCTGCTATTCAGCTGCCCCCAGAACCCTGTAGATGGAGCCCTCTGCCAATCTGTAAGGTCTCTCCTCACAGATTGAGTTCCTTTGGGCTGATTAAGATTGATTATGGTACTTTCTTCATTACTTTAAACCTAATCAGTGCTTAGAGTAATTTGAGTAATGATTGCTCATTATTGGAAATTGTGAAGTTTAAGTCTTTCCCTATTTTGCTTTACGCGGCAGCCACTTGCGAAACACGGGTAACTATTGTAGTTCACATACATTTCAAAACAAGAGTGAGAATAAATGACTCACATAGTAGTGATAGACAGGAAGTCATAGAGATTTTACAGAAGTTATATTGCATATCTTTTGGCAGGAAAGAATGGTAGTTCCCACTAGATCAAATGTGATAATCAAAGATAGAGTTTACTGGATTTGAAAGTCATTCAGCCTTTTACTGAAATCCCAAGTTCAATAAATCATGCTATTTCATATCATATTGTTATTCCACTCTGTCTTATAAATGAAGATCTATGATTCCCCAACCAATTTTGCTATTGTTTCAAAACATAATTAATGATGCTAACATAAAAACCAATGCTGTTTTATATTACTACTTATTAGATGGTGCAGATTTAAGGTGTTTTCAAGATTCTTCAGTTAAATCAGGTTTAACAGTAGGTTTGCTTGTATGGATTGATTGATTCACAGCTTTCAAGGTAGTTACACTAGAGAAACGTTGCAGGCTGTTCAGCAAATAAAGAATTTACAAAGTTATTAGATAATACCAACAGGTTTATTAAGTTAAGTTATGCTATTTGACTAGCCTTGAATCAGCCTAGGTGAGCAATACTCAATCTAGAATTGCAGTGTGTGTGTGTGTGTGTGTGTGTGTGTGTGTGTGAGAGAGAGAGAGAGAGAGAGAGAGAGAGAGAGAGAGAGAGGGAATGCACACATGGTGGCTGTGTATATACAGTGAGGATATTCTGAAAGTTCTAATGTCTTTTAACATTTTAAGCCACCATGAAAAGTGCAATTATCTTTTATAAAAAGTTTAGAATCAGTATTTCACAATAAAATTATTTCTGTTTTGTCAACAATAAGATCTTACCTTCAGGACACGGACAGTAAAAATAGTATTGGCAATAGACTGATGTCTGAAATTGGGTCTATGGAACCCCTTCCAGCAAAAACCTTCAAGAGGCAACTCCTTCTAGGCACTGGGCTTTTTACTTTGTGCTAGAAGATATATATTTAGGGCATGGCCACCCCATTATACTTCATTTATATTTCTTCTATATTTGTATGTATTTTGGGAAACTTCTACAATATTGAGTTCATTACGGCTTTACAAAGTGCCTTTTGTGTTAGTTGCCCCCTTGCCGTATTCTGCTTTGATCTCCAACCCTAATTTGATCCTTCTATTCTAATTTTACCTGTATCTCTTTATAAGACTCTATCACACCTTCCTCTGAAGTTGCTCTCCTCCCCAGTTGTCCCTTGCTAGTTACCTAACTTCTGTGGTTATTGGAATTGAAACACACACATATAAAGCTTATATCCATATATAAGATGAAACAATATTTGCCTTTTTGGATCTAGTTTATTAAGTTACTCAGGATTATTGTTTCTAAGTCTCTCCGTTTACCTGCAAATATCAGTTTTATTTTTTGACTTTGTAGGACTGAGCTCTAAACGTGATGGTTGCTGTTGTTGTTGTTGTTTAATGAAGCTCTCTCTTCAAGCCCCAGGTGTCTATGGGAAAGAGGAGGCAGAAAGGTTGTAAAAGAGAGGGGTGATGAATGATTCCGAGGAAATAACATCATCTAGACACAGCGAGACGGATACACATATGCGCTCACAGAGACAACATTCACAAGACGAGTACAGGTCAAACATAATCCCAGCACTGAGAAGGACACCAAATCCTACCCCTAACCAAGAAGCTATTCGTAATTGATAACCTCCATGAAAAGGAAAACCTGTTTACTGTAAGGGAGTGTCACTGGGCCTATCAACAGCTCTTCAGGGCAGGTTTTAAGCCTAAGAGTAGTGTGGCAGTATAAAACAGAATTCTATGTTTGTCTCTCTGTCTCCATCCCTCCTTTTCTCTCTCTCTTCCTGCCATGTGTGTATGTGTGTGTGCACCTTTTGTTTTGTTTTTAATTTTTATTGAAAATGTATTTGTTTGATGTAGGTGGGTCTTCTGTATTTCTGTTGCTTTCATTGGTTAATTAATAAAGAAACTGCTTGGCCTGATAGGTCAGAACATAGGTGGGTGGAGTAGACAGAACACAATGCTGGGAAGAAGGGAAGTGAGGCAGTCGCCATGATTCTCCAACCCCAGAAGGATGCAGGTTAGGATCTTTCCCAGTAAGCCATGACCTCGTGGTGGCTTACAGATTATTAGATATGGGTTAGTCAAGATGTGAGAGTTAGACAATAAGAGCCTACAGATAATGGGCCAGGCAGTGTTTAAAAGAATACAGTTTCCGTGTAATTATTTCAGGAAGAAGCTACCCAGGATCCAGGCGGGAACGCGGCCTGCTCGTTCCTTTTACATTTGTTTCATCCAATATATTCTGATCAAGGATTTTCCTCCCCCAACTGTTCTCAAATCTATTATACCCCCCTCATCTAACTAAATCCACAGCCTTTCTTTCTCATGCACATTAGAAAACTGACAGGCTACTAAAAACAAAACAAAACAATCAAACAGAAAAAATTGGCCAAAGGAACAAACATAAGGAATACATACAGACACACAGAGACATACACAGTCACACACAGAGAAACCCCATATAATCAAAAAATAAGAAACTACTATAAGCTTAAAAAATAATAAGGGCCAGCAAAGAATTATGAGGTCTATTTTCCCTCTCAGTACTATAATCTATGAGGGCCCTGTGCATGCTTCCAGTTTCTCTGTGAGTTCAATTCTAAATCAGCCCTGTTGTATCTAGAAGGTCTTGCTTTCTTGATGTCTTCTATCCACATAGGCTCTTGTAATCTTTCCACCTCCACTTCCCCAAAGTTTCCTACATCCTAAGTGAAGGGATTTGATGAAGATATACCATTAGGAGTGGTGTTCCAGGGTCTCTCACTCCCTATGCATTGTCTACTATGAGTCTCTGTATTTGTTCCCATCTATTGTGGAAGGAAGCATCTACGATGATGGTCGAGCAAGGCAGAGATCCATGAGTATACCAGAGTGTTTTTGGAAGTCAATTTATTGCTATATTCCATTAGCAGAACAGCAGTGTTTGTTTTTCCCTGGGTCTCTGGTCTATCTAGCTTTGGGTTCTCAGGTACCCAGTGTCAGCATTGGTTCCCTCTCATGTGGTGAGATTTAAGGTAAATCAGACAGTGACTGGTTACTCTCACAACTTCTGGGTCACTATTGTCTTTCTTCTTTTTATCGTTTAGCTTACCCTTCTTTAAAAAATTGTTTCTTTTGGTTTTGGATTTTCTTTTTGAAAGAAAAAGCATGAAGTTTTGCGGGTAGAAGGGAGTCGGGGAAGGAGAAATATGATGGAAACATATTTCACGCAACTTTGTAGCAGACGGTGTACTGCAGCATTCTCGTCCTTCTGCACAGATTCCCAGGGGATCACCGAGACAGATCTTCTGAGTCTTCTTACGACTCCATTTCTTTGTCTTAGCAGCTCACTCCTATAGGCACTTTATGGGAACCAGAGATACAGGTAGATGGTTGTCATTAACCCTCCTCTCTTCCAATTCCAGTTCCCTGTCAGACTACCTGCTGCGGATGCTCCATCTCTGCTCTCAGCTTCAAGGATCCTATGCAGATTTAGTGGCGCACCCAGTTTTTCTCCCTCTTATGGTTCCTCACAGCAGTCTCTTTTCTAATCCATTCACAATTCCTTAGTGTCAGTTCCAAATGGAACATGTTCGACCAGGGATCTCTGGTGGCCACACCAGGACAGATGTCAAGCAGGGAACCCACAGCTCACACACACCCTTCTAAATACTAGAGAGACCAACAGAAACCAAGGAACAGAACCTCCACCCAGCAAACACAATCCCAGGTGTCAGCACCTAGATTTATCATCTCAAACCTAGATACCTAGCAGCCAGCTTAAGAACACAATCAGTAACAATCAGGACAATATGTCTTCATTAGAGTCCAGCAATCCTACTATCTAAAGCAGTCCCTGAGAAATGCAAGAGGGCTGAAGACAAGACATGGACTTCAGAATGATCACTATGAATATGCGCAAAGATGTTAAACAGAATATGGATAAATATATTAATGACATCAATGAAATCAAGTGAAATGAAGAAAACCATTCAAGACATGAAAGGGGAAATGGAAGCAATAAAAAAACCCCCCAAACTGAGGAATACCTGGCAAAGAAATTATGTGGTCTAATCTTCTTGGACACTTAAAGATTTGTCACTCAAACTGGTGTAATAAAGTGCTGATTATGCTGATTGGCCAGTAACTAGGCAGGAAGCATAGGGACACAAGCCATACTGAATAGACTGAGCAAGTTGTATTATACATTTATGCATTTATATATGTAACAAAAAGAAATTTATACAAAAAATTTATATATGTAATCAAAAGAGGCTATCAAGTTGAGAGGGAGTGAGGGCATTATGAGAGGGTTGGGAGGGGCATGGGACAGTTGAAGGGGGGACAGGGAAGGGGAAGTAAAGTGTTAGCATTTTAATTAAAAAGTTTAGTAAAATTATTTAAAACATTAAAAATACATGCATTAAACAAATGGATTGAAAACAATTTAGTCTTTGTTTATACTTTCTGCAGGAGACTCACTTTGGATATCAATGCAGAACTTGATTTTACTAAAACAAAAGTAGAGATATTACAACTGAGAGAGAAAATTATGGCTCCAGTAGTTCACCATGCCTGCGAGAGAATATCTGAGGTCATGAATACTGTAGTTTTTCTTTATATGCATAATGTTATTGCTTTTTCCCTTTAAGGATTGCACTTGCACTCTAAGTAATGGCTTGTACATCCTGACAGAACATAAGTCATGAAATAGAGGACTTAAACAATGAGAAGCCAACAGAACATTAACTGTACCCTCACAGGATAGATTTCCTTCTCATGTGCCCCTAGGGTGCTTTCAGGAGCAGATCACATATTGGGCTACAAGTTACATCTTGACAGAATTACAACATAAACATCACATAAATTATCCTCTCAAAATGTAGTGAAATGAAATCAGAATTCGATATTATAAACATACTGGGAAGTCTTTTAAAATTATGAAATTTGAAGAACATATTCCAGAATAGTTAATGGATAACAATAAATAACAATAAAATTAGAATATATTTGAAGATGAATAAAAATTAAAATACAACTACCCAAAATTTGGGATGTAGCCAAAAGCAGTGCTCAAAGGAACAAATAGAGTTGTAAATATTTAAATTAAAAGGCAGGAAATATCTTTAGATGACAACTTAATTTTGTATTTTGAAGAATTATAAAATAAATTAGGCCAATCACAAAGAAGTTGAAAGGAAACAAATAATAAAAAATCACCCATACTCAAAATAAATAATGAATGAAAATGGTTTAATACAAATTATTGCGTGTCTACTGATCAAAGAAATCAGGGCATGATCATTGGGTTTATGTGCCTGACAAGTAAGGACACAGAAGAAGTTGGAGGGAGCAGGGTGGAGCAGGAGTCATGTATACACAGCACTCATGTATGAAGTTCTCAAGAAATATTAAATAAAAAATTGCCAAAAATGAAAATTTATTTCACACTGAAAAATGTTCAAGAAACAAAAGATAGAAGAAAAACACCCCAACATAATTATAATTACAAATGAAAAATGACAAGGAAAATATATACAAAGCACACATAGGCATCCAAACATACATATTGGAAAAGAAGTATTAATAATCATAGATGAATCAGAGATGATATGATTTCACATGTGAACATCCCTAAAGACTATACTGGTCAGTTGTGGTGGTACACGCTGGGAGGATTTGCTGAAGGAGGCAGAGGCAGGATGATCACTAGTTGTGGGCCAGGATAGATTGTGCATTAACCAGGCAGTGGTGGTACACACATTTAATCCAAGTTCTTGGGAGACTGAGGCAGGTAGATCTCTGAGTTCAAGTGCAGCCTAGTCTGCAGAGTTAGTTCTAGGACAGCCAGGGCTACACAGAGAAACCCTGTTTTGAAAAACAAAGCCAAATTATAAATAAAATTTAAAAAAATAAAGCAGCAGAAAAGACTCTACAGGAAATATTCTTAAAAGTAGTAAGTGTATTTTGCAATGGAATAAAGAGTTAATACAAAGACAACATAGAAAATTTCAGTTGCATTGTTACATGCTAATAAATTATATGATAAGGAAATGATAAAACTAATATTAAAATTATTTAAAAATCAAGAATGATATCCATATGCACTTCTTGTGTTCTTTTCTTGACTCCTTTTCATGTTTGTTTTTTGTCATGTTCCTATCTGTTATTGATTTATTTTATTTCATTTTATTTTATTAAATTCCTTAGATACCTGTTTGCTTCTTTATGAGATAAAAAAGGGTCTGGATTGGGATGGGAGGTAAGGTAGAAAGAAATTGAGAGTAATAGGGTAAGATGAAACCATAACCAGAATATATTATATGAGAAAAGTTTATTTTCAATAAAAGATAACAAGGATCAATTATGGGCCTACACAATGCCTCAGGAGGTAAATACATGTACCACTAAGCTTGATGATATGAGTTCAATGTGTAGAAGCCACATGATGGTTGGAAATAGCTGACTCCTGTAACTTGTCGTCTGATGGCCGCATATGTGGTGGCACACATACATGTGCACATGTGCATGCACACATATTAAATAAGTCAAAAACTGAAGAATGCAACCAAGAAAAAAATGACTTTTGTGAGGATTGAGGTCTAAATGTCTCCTAGAGGCCATGTGTTGGAAGCTTGGTGTTACTAGGTGATTATAGGAGTCTTTCAAAGGCTGCATCCTGCCAGTGGGTGTGGCACAGAAGTGCACTTCCTCATCTTTCTGTTGGTTTCCTGATCACCTTAAAGTGAGCTGCTTTGCTCTGTCATCTACTCATTGCTGTGATGTTCTGCTTCACAGAGACTGTGTCAGGTGAATGTGGGTAGAAACTTCTGAAATCATAAGCCAAAATGACCCTTCCCTCTTGATAATTTGATTCACATACTTTGTGACAGAAACTGAAAGCTGAGTAACACAGATTGCATAATGGAAACCACAAAAACAGGGGTGACAGACATTCGAGAAGATAAAATTAAATGAAAACACATTTCATGCTCACTGGCTAGGAGTTTTAATATGTAAATATTACCCAAAGTGGGCCACACAGACTAAATGCCAAGTTGATCAAAATTCCAAATGATTATTATTTCTTGCAGATTAGGAAAAAAAATATGTAGTCTTAAGAAATTTTGAATAGCCAGAACAATCTTTGGAAAGAACAGGAAATCTGATGGATTAATTCTTCCAAACTTCAGAATTACAGTAGCACAATTACAAAAAGCCCCAGTGATCCTACTGGTATGGTGATGTGATAATAGTATAAATACAGAGAAACAGGATTCAGTGGAAGCCCAGAAATAATCCTTCCCACATGTGATTTTAAAAAAAAAAACCACTAGATAAGGGCTATGAAACTACCCGATGAAGAAGAAAAGTGGATGGCAAATGATATTCAAGGAACTGGACAGCTGCATATAGATGCTTGGGGTTGCACCCATAGATGCTGGATCAAAACCTGTTAAAGTATCTACATGAGACCAAAAGCCATAAAAAAGTAAGAAGCTTCATAGATGGGCTTGCTGGTTATGAGCATTTGCTGCTCTTCTAGAGAAAGTTCCCAGCATGCATATCAACTTAAACTGCAGCTGCAGGCATCCTAACCAAACTTCTGGAGGCTATGTATGTGCCTGCACTCTCTCTCTCTCTCTCTCTCTCTCTCTCTCTCTCTCTCTCTCTCCCTCCCCTCTCTCTCTCTCTCTCTCTCTCTCTCTCTCTTTCACACACACACACACACACACACACACACACACACACAAACTTAAAAACAAAAATAAAACTTTAAACTTTATGGACCGATAGCACTCCTGCAAACACGGTGAATATTTGTGAACCCTGGCAGACTTTCTGCAACAAATACCACATGCACCAGTCCTATAAAGTGACACAGTACACTAAGGGCAAGAATTCTCTTTTTTTCCTGGGAAAAATAGTGTTTTGACAAGAAGCAGGGTGGCCACAGTGAGCAGCCTAAGCTAGCCCCCTAAAAGAAAAATATCAAAAGCTTCAAAAAAGATTGTGCTGAGCCTCAAATGTATTGAGATGAATTGTAGACCTAATTAAGAGACCTCTTAATTGGCTATTAAGAGATGCAAACATTTTGACCTGGGAGGACAACAGAAAAGCCTGGGCCTGAAGCTGATGGACGTCACCAATCACTTTCTGATTTTATTTTAGGAGGAGGAAACACTTGTCTTCTCCTGTGATTTGGCAAAGAACCTGTGGTTGAAGTTTCTATTACTATTATTTTCTAATTGGACATATTTTCACACTGCCCTGTAAATTTGTATGCTTATATCTGTAGATAAGGGTGGCTCTCAAGCCACTTCACGGAAGTTTCTTTGTTCAGTAGATGGCAGTCCGTGCAGAAATCCTCAACTGGTCAATGTATGAGAACCAGTGTATAGTGCTTAGCCATGAACAGGGCTTCTGTATCACAGTCCTTACTCCAAGGACTAAGGAACATCATAGAAAAGGCGATGAAATACCACCAGAGCTGGAGGTCTGCAAGAACAAGAGGAGGCAGTATCTTCTAGACATGACAAGAACCATGTACTCCTGGAGTCACCAAGATGCCAGCTACCATGCATGACCCACACCAGGACATTGAAGTCAACATTCCATCATAGAAACGAGGAGGACATATGAGCACCAACTCCTGGCTGAGGAATATAGGTTGTCAACAGGGTTCATTATTACTTAGGAGATACATTTCTGCACAAGACTGTGAGGAAGTTTCTAGATCATATTCACTGTGATGGGTAGTCTCACCTTAATGTTGACATGATCATTTTATAGTGTGGGATCCTGACTGTATAAAAAAGAGAAAGCCAGGTTGTTGAAAGAGGCCACATATTGGTTCCCAGCTTCCCGGCTAGCTTAGACCCGAAATAATCACACAGAAACTGTATTAATTAAACCACTGCTTGGTCCATTAGCTCTAGCTTCTTATTGGCTAACCCTGATATTAATTTAACCCATTTCTAGTAATCTATTTATGGCCATGTGACCGTGGCTTACTGGCTAAAGTTCCAGTGTCTGTCTCCTGTGGGGCTACGTGGCATCTCTCCTGACTCCGCCCTTCTTTCTCCCCGCATTCAGTTCCATCTTCCCTGCCTACCTCTGCTCTGCCCTGCCATAGGCTAAGGTCAGCATTCCTTATCAATTAATCATATTCACAGCATACAGAAGGAAATCCCACCCCACCAGGTGAACACAAAAACTCATCATTCTCTGCTTCCTAAGTGCAGGTGGAAAGTGAGCTGCTACGGCTCACTCTCCTGTCACCCGGCCATTCCTGCCAAGACAGACTGTAACTTTAAACTGTAAACCCTTATGTCCCTTTCTCAAATATTTTGTCACAGTAGTGAAGAAAGTAACACTAACTGTGGATCAAGACTAGGAATAGGATCTACTGCTCTGAAGGTGGGGTTCGTAGCAGCTTTAAAACAAGCCGAGGAACTTTGACAAGTGGACAGCACAATAGCTCAGTCACATTTTCTAAGAGGCTTAGCCACACAATTGCAAACACTAGTGTTTGGCAAAGCAATAAGACTCTTTACTTGGAATTAAAATGGGACAAGAGATACTGCAGGCAAAATTCCCCTTAAAAGTAAACACCAAATTGGTGCCATGAAGAAGCATCTTACCAGTTCCAGCTCTAATATGCTTGATTCGAAAGAGTGCAAGAAGATCCTAAATGCTTGGTTAAATCTCATTACCTAAGGGAAATTCATTTGGTTAAAAACCTTGATAGACAGACTTGAGGAGATGACTCAATGCTTGCTATAAGAACATGAGGACCCACATTTGAATCTCCAGGACTGTGCAAGTTGGGCATAACATTCCTTGTCTGTAGCCCCAACTCTAGAGGACAGATCCAGGCAGTTCGCAGAACATGCTGTTTATCCAGCCTAGGTAAAAGAGCAAACTTCAGGCTCTGTGTCTGGGAAAAAAAAGATGGCATGTTATGTTTTTTTTCAAAGTTTTAAATTAGATTCTTTTTGTTGAAATAAGGTTCATATAAACATCCAATGATTAATAACTGCTATCCTCCATTGAAATTGACTTAGAAGTTGTATGTTGGTGGCGGTACCAGGATAGTGGGATATTCCTGTCTCAGACATAACCATATTTGGGGAAAAATTGTAGAAGAACTTTGGGACTTTGGGATGGAAGAACCATTTATTATTGAGAGGTCAGTACCATGTTCTGTTGGAGATTTGAAGAGTGTTGAAAACAATGCAATTGGTAGAGGTCTGGCTTGTGATGTTTCAGAGGGATGCTTAAGAGTCACTTAAAATAACTGGGTAATTGGGGTACACGTCTTTAATCCTAGCACTAGAAAAACAGAGGCAGGCCAGTATCTTAATTTAAAATCAGTCTGGTCTTCAGAGTAAGTTCCAGGACAGTCGGGGCTGCACAAAGAAACCCTGTCTTGACAAAACAAAACAAAACAAAACAAAACAAAACAGATCCCTTTAATGACTCTATCAGGGACATTGGCTATTTTGAATGAAAAATCTGTGGTTCTGATTAGTTGGGGCTGGAGAAACAACTGTGATTCACAAGAGACCAGAATCATTGAAGCAAAACCTTTGCTTTACTAGGACAATTTGACTCTGGTTAGCTGGAGCAGTGAGATCAGAGGTGATGAAGAAGAGACCAGTATCATTGAGGTGAATTCTTCTGGGTAGTATTTCCTCAGAGTCAGCACGTGCAGGCTGTGTTCAGAGGGGGCCTATGTTGTGATTTCTACTGGTAACCACACTTGGTAGTGTATGAGTCTCCCAAGTGATACCGGCTTTGAAAGCAAGGAGGGGTCATAGAGAGCAGTTAAGGTTTGGCACTGTGAGAAAGCCAAAGAGGCCACTTGGACACCAGGATTGAAGGGGCCATGAAGAAAATGAGGTTTTGTACTATGAAGAGAACCTTTGGTACTCCTGGTACCGATAGTTGTACTATTGGTGAAAGTGCAGCACAGTTTCCGTAGAAGACCCCAGCATTTTGGAGAGTCCAGGATTGTGCACCACCTACTAAAGACAGCAACAGGTATGGAGTGCAGCAGAACCAATCCTAGGAGACAACTATGTGCGTGGAGAACCAGCAGGTAGAGCCAGAGAAATGATCCAAGTCCTTTGGAGGAGCCTAGAATATTGGGAAGGGATCATAGACATTGGATACTGAGTTTTGATTTAATTGTGACTGTTTCCTGGCCCTTTTCCCTTGAAATAAGAAAGTATTTGGTTTATTTTTTTATTTTACAGGCGCTTACTGTTAAAAGATTAAAATTTAAATGATAATTTAGATTTAAAAAGAGACTTTGAGTTTTAAAGAGACGAAATTTAAGGCCCTTAAATTTGTCAAGAATGTGCGGGAGGGTATTGGGAGGAGGGGAGGAGGTGGAAATTCTTATAAATAAATAAATAAGAAAAAAACAAAACAAAACAAAAAAAGAATGTGGAACTTCTTGAATTTTTTAAATGTTTTATATTGTAATGTAGATGTTAATATGTGATCTTGGACATGATCAATAAAGGAAAAGGTGATTTACCAGTGATAGGTTTTTGTCAGATATTGGCAAGCTGTTAAATGTTGTGGATAGTTTTATATCAATTTGATACAAATTAGCATCATCTTAAAGAAAGGGACCACAATTGAGAAAATACCCCTATAAGATCAAGCTGTTTGGCATTTTTAAAATTAGTGATTGATGTGAGAGGGCTCATCCCATTGTGGGTGGTACTGTCCCTGTCCTTCGATCCTGAGTTCTAGAAGAAATTAGGCTGAACAGGCCATAAGGAGTAAGTCAGTAAGCAGCACTCCTCCACAGTTTCTTTATCAGGTCCTGCCCTGTGTGAGTTCCTGCCCAGACTTCCTTCAATGATGAACTGTGATGAGGAAGTGAAATCCAAATAGAACCTACCCCCCCCCCCCCGCCGCCCCAAGTCACTTTTGGTCATGATGTTTCATCACAGCTGTAGCAACTGTAACTCAGCACAGGCAGAAGCTATAGACAAAGATCTATCATTAAGAGAAGAAAAGATATCAGTGATCCTATGCATCCTTCTTTATCTTTGGAGAGCCTTCTGGAAGTTCCTATTCACATAGATAGCTCTGAAGACTTCTGCCCCAACAGTCTGGCTACTGTTCCAGATTGTACAGAAGCATCAATTCAAAAAATGATGGGATTCTTTATTCTGAACACCAAACATAAGCTGCTGAGGAATAATCTTTCGGTAAGATGTGTGAATACGTGTCACTATGATTGGTTTAATAAACAAGCTGACTGGCCAATAGCTGAACAGGATAAAGTTAGGCCGGAAAGCCAAACTCTGAATGATGGGCCGAGAAAGGACAAAGTCAGCAGACATATGGACAGAGAACAAGTTAGACACACAAAACAGGGTAGAGATTAAAAAACAGGAGCTTTAGGCAGCACATAGATTAATAGGAATGGGTTAAGATGTAAGAACTAGTTAACAACAAGACTAAGCTATTGACTGAGCATTTATAAGTGATCTTAAGTCTCCATCTTGGTTACTTGGGAACAGGTGATTAAAACAGGAAAACTGCCTGCAATAACTGCCTAGATTCCCCATGAAATTATGAGGGGTTTCGCTTGTGATAAATGTTGTTGGCCTATTATAGTAAGTATGGATATCTCTTGTGTTATAGACTAACATCTTCCTACTGAAGGTGAACATAAACCCTCTGAGAATCAGTTAAAGTGAGTTCATGTTCATGGCACTTGGATAATACAAATGGCTCTTGAGCATCCTCTGTGTTTCCCCTGCCAGTCTCGCCTTGTGCTAGCTTTCCTATAACTTCATTTAGGCTTCAAACAGCTAATGCAGGGGCTGGGGAGATGACTCAGTATTCCAAGTATGAAGAACTACCTTCAGATTCCCAGTTCTCATGGAAAAAACTGAGCATGACCTCTATGACCCATTCTATAAGTATCACTAGGAGGCTACACATGCTGGGCAGACACAGACAAATCCCAGATGCATTGGTCAGCCATTCTAGGTGAAATAGCAACCTTTTTAGTGAGATATCTGTCTCAAGAAAGTACAAAATAGAAATAAGTAGAAGATACTACGACCAGCAATCTGGCCTCAACACACACACACACACACACACACACACACACACATACACACGCACGCACGCACACACGCACGCACACACGCACGCACACACACACGCACACACACATGCACAGCTTTAATATGAAATCTGATTTTGAACTCCTCAAAGACTTTCTTATCTTGACAGGATCAAAAAAGTATTCAAAACTATGCATATGCTGAATTGTTTTCATCCTCCTCATGGTCTCTTTATTAGCATTGTTGAAAGAAAGACCTGGGGGATACAATGGTATCCTGGACATTAAGTCCTTCTTACCATTGAGCTTCTGGATGTAGCAATGAGAATGCAAACACTAACTACTTAAACAGACAAGCCATTAGGTCTCTTTGCACACTCTAACTCACACGGAGGTTCCAGTGAAGTAGAACTCATACACCCCACTTACAATTCTAGAAATACGCTTCCTCAGGAATGTAGAACATGTGAGCATCTTTGTGATATAAAAAACATCTTGAGAGCAGAAAACCATAAACTTTGTGAACATGGACACTTAAAAGAAATCCCACACTCATAATTGAGTATAATAGAGGTTATTTATTTAGGGGTAAACTCACAGATTACAGTCCTCTGCTTGAATGAGAAACAGCAACCGAATCCTGCAACTGGAAGAGAGGCTGGCATATATAGTATAAGAGGACATACCCAAGTGGGCAGGTAACTTAAAGGCTACTGATGGTAGGAATTCCTACATTACCCCCTTTTGTTTAAATAAGAAAGTTCTAAGCCTAATACAAAATTATATACAATAAAAACAAATATCAGGTATAAAAATTAGAATTACAACTAGTATAAACAATATCAAGCAAGAAACATGTGATAAATGTTTCAATAATTATTCTATCCTAATGAGTTTAAGTCTTGTATAATAAATAACTTGGTCAAGTCATAAGAGGAAAGTAACTACATCTATCTAGTCTTCAACTCCAATGAAGATCCGTGAAGGGAAATAATATTACTTGATAAGCAGGAAATGTAATCAAGTAACTTCAAAATGTGCAACAAATGACAGAGACAATTGCCTACCTGGGCAATCACCCAAAGTCTCATTTGCAATGTTGAATAAACCAACTTTGCCTAAGGCCTAGAGTAACTGACAAACAATTTTCAGAGGCAGGAAATTTTTCAAAACTGTCTTACCTAGATTTGACAGTCTTTTTTCTTGTATCCTGCCTGTCCTGTCCGGACATTGTGCATTTTGTCAGTGATGCATGGGCAGTTGCTTGCCCAAAGGCTAGCTTTGCCAAGAAGTAAACAAGCTCCAAGTGGAATATCTTTGGTGCTCAACATTCTTCCAGGAATAGATTGCCAGGAGAAATCATGTCTCATGTCAACAGAACCCTAAGTAATTTAAGTGCCATATTCTACAGCTCCTTGAAGTGGTTGAAGATTACCTTTCTATGCAGAATATAATCTTTATGTATCTAAAAAACCTGATTAGTCTAAGGATGACAAACATGGACGACTATTGATCTATGAATCTTAGTACCTATATAACTTAAAAACTAAGACTTCATATTAGAATATTAAACAATCTTTAAACAACTGTGCAACAAATGAGGACAATGATCTCAAAATGTAAACAATGTATAAGTATCTTGATCAGAGGTAGAAATGTATATTGCAATATATTAAGTGTATCCTAAAATTGTATCAATATACAAAATGTCTTAAGCAGAGGTAGAAGCATGCATACATACTATATGACAAAATAACTTTGTCTGGGTACACAAATATTGTAGATGAAAATAGGAACATATTCAATATAATTTAAGTTTGTATCAATATACAAGAATCTAAAACAATGTAAATAATAGCTCACAAGTGTTCACTCCATTACTCACTATTATTATTAGTGTGAGTAAGCTCACACTAATCTATTATCACATCCAATCTCTCCCCCCCTTTTTTTTCAAAGAGATCCCAGAGCTTACATAATTACTCCCCAAATCCAAACCCTATAACAATTATAATCAACCCCTAAATGATGTCCCTAACCCTGAGGATAAACTTTGTTGGGAGAGAGGACATCGTCTGCTAGAATTACTTCCAGCTGTCATGGGAGAGATGTTCTTTCTATGGGATCCTATGAAAGTAAAATGATGGTTAAGTTCCAAGATTACTATCTGGTATAATTACAAATAATCTCTGAGTATTCAGTAGGATTTTTCTGAAGTTCCTATTTGGAGTTCTGGCCAATGCATTGTCAAAAAAAAAGTGTACCATTTCATCTAACCAAGTTGGAACCATCATGAGCAACTGGTACCCAAAACAGGTCTTATAGTAGTGCTATCGGCATCATGACATCATATCAACCAGGTAGAGTTGTTGTTGTGGAGCCCCATCTTTTTCCTGGAAACTTCAAAGACTAATTAAGGATAATTCATTATTCATTGTGGAAAACTTAAACATTATTTATATAGACATATATATCCAATGAAAATTATGATAGAAACAAAAATAGGTTTGAAGAAAAGTAAAATTTTTTTCTAAATTCTTATTTCTTTTTGTCCCATACCATGGCTCCTGACATGAGACAGAAACTCCGAATTTTTTCTTTAACATGCTTGGATTTAGAGAAGGACAGAACTAGTGTTCAACTACAAAGCCAGCTTTGATTTTTAAGTGAGTCATGATTATTGTTTTATCTAGTATTCAGAGATTCTTACCCTCAGATGACATGTCCTCACAAGTGATAATTCTTTTTGCTTGGTGATCCTGTCTGGATAATTATCTTTTCCTCTTTAGACATATAGATATGCAGGATCTCTTGACTTTTGAAAATGAGTATTTTTCTTCAAAGACAAGAACAGAACTCTGCCCCTTCCCTTATGATGTTTCCTTACCACCTGATTGGTTGTCACATCTGTAGATGAGCCATCATGTCTCTTCTTAAAAGATTTCTCATTTTCAAACTTAATCCTTATTAATTTTTATGATATACATAACTTTCCTTCTCCTGTTGAAACAAGAGCAAAACCCCTTCTCCAACATGGCACATCTCCTGGCTTCCATTGTGAAGTCAACACACTCTTGAAATATATCAGCTGATTTAATTCAGAAGACTTATCTATCATCTAATATCTCTCTGCTGCTGTTGTTCCTTTCTCATTAGCATTAAAAAAATTAAAGGTACGTAAAGCATTATGTAATTTATTTCTGACGGTATTTTCCATCCCTTTCTGTTTGTTTAACATATCCTTAGTTTGATTCAATCTTTCTATAACTTCCTGACCTGTAGGATTGTGTGGTATACCTTTAATATGCTTTATATTATAATAAGTAAAAAGTGGTTTCATTTTCTTAGAGACATATGCTGTACCATTATCTATCTTTATCTGTGCAGGTAAACCCATTATGGCCATAACTTCTGATAAATGTGTGATTATTGAATCAGCCTTTTCTGAGCACAAGGTAGTTGCCCATTGAAAATCTGAATAAGTGTTAATGGTGTGGTGTACATATTTTAATTTTCCAAATTCTGCAAAGCGTAACACATCCATCTCCCAAACTTCATTCCCTTGAGTTAGTCTTTGCAGGTAGTGGTATTTGGTTATAGAAAGAGCAAGTGAACATCGTTTTATAATCTCCTTAGCTTGTTGTCATGTAATAGAAAACTTTTTTTTAACCTTTGCAATTGACATGGTGTTTCTTATGGAATTCTGAGGCCTTCAACACACTTTCAATCAGTGATCGTTCAATTTTTGCATACCTTGTGCTAGAAGACCTGGCAGACACATATGGGATCAGATGTGTGTTATGTATATGAGACAAAGCCTGCTTAAATCTTTTTGGGTCTTTCGAACTTGATGTTTTGTCAGAGTAGATTACAGAGTAGGAAGCTAAAACCTTGGGTAAGTCATCTCTGACAGCTACTGGCGATGTCAAACACTGTTCTTGTATTTTCTTTCCCTGCTAATCAGCTTCAATAATTTCCTCAATCATTTCAAATCTTTTTACTACTGTCTTTTGTGAAGACTGAGTCTCCTGGCCTGTATATATCTCTAGTGACTTTATTGAGGTACCTAGCCTCTGGTCCTCATTCTGTACATGTGATTCTAAGGTCTGAAGTTTTTCTTTTAATGATAACATCTCATCCTTGAACACTATTTGGATAGCGTGCAGATTGCCTTCCTGGAGAGATACACTATCTGCTAACCTATCATAACTTTTTACCAAATTTTGATTGTCAAATTCAACAGTATGAATTCATTCAGATAATTTCTCAGTACCTTTTGATATGGATTCAATTTATCTTCAAATTAATGTTACCCTTTTCAATAGTATTAATTTTTTCAGGTAACTTTTGAATTTTGATGGTATTAATCCTGTCAACTAGCTGTTCATTATTAGTCTGGAAGACTATATCATTTCTAAAAGTGCCTCCTTCTTGACTCTGTTATCTTAAGGATATAATTTGAAGAAAAAAAACTGAGTCTCAATGTTCAACAAATGGCTGTATCACAATAACCATATAAACTTTGCAGAATATAATCCATATTATTAGCAAAAAAGTTACTAAAATTTTTCATGGTAATGTTGTCTGCCATTATATATTGATTTATTAATTGCCTACTATGTGGTCCAGTAAGTTGTTTCAGGTGTAATAATCTTTATTTTCCAACAAGTGTGGTGGTTGCAGAGTCTGTACTAGTGGTGCAACCTGGTGCCACAAACAGTCCTGAAATGATCTGTTTTTTTTTTTTGTCTTTGTGCTGATTAAATACTAACAAATATGCTTCGCTTGACAAATTAAAGAAATTAAATAAATTCTGTACATGGAGCAAGAGGCCCAGAACTCCCGGCAGGGGGCACAAACTGGAAGCTGCATAAGTCGCCACACAGCAGTGGGAGAGGGGATGTGAGCTAGCTTGGGGGATTTCCAAGTTGCCACATGCAGTTAGCTCCGCTGTAGAGGGGCTTTTACAAAATACTGCTTAGGTAAAAAAAAAGTTAAATGGGCATGGGTGGGAGACTTCCTTGCCCTTGGACTGCTTAGGTCTTTAAGCCAGTCCACCTGGTAGGTGTGGAATCCGAATCCATGTTGGGTGCCAGATGAAGAGGTACACTTTAAAAGAAATCCCACCCTATCTCAGAATTGAGCATAATAGAGGGTTATTTATTGAACGGTAGCCTCACAGATTACAGTCCTCTATTCAAAGAAGGAACAGCAGCAGAATCCAGCAGCCGGAAGTGAAGCCTTACACGAACTTTACATTGACATGTATTGTATAAGAGGCCACGCCCAAGTGGGTGGGTAACTCAAAGGCTACTGGCTGCAGGGATTCCTACAGCAACTTTCATGTTCTCTTTTGCTGGTGTGAAGATGCAGTCACTCCCTCTAGGTTCTGAATCAAGCATCAGGCTGCAATGTCTGCAAAGTGGTTGGACGAGAAAGACAAGTTAGTGTCAGTTTTTCAGTTATTCATGAGCAAAAGATTCAAACAACCTAGGTGCCCCTCAATAGAAGAATGGTTAAGGAAGGTGTGGAACATATATGCATTAGAGTTTTACTCAGCGGTAAAAAACAATGACATCTTGAATTTTGCATGCAAATGGATGGAAATAGAAAACGCTTTACTGAGTGAGTGTCCCGCGCTACTGTCTCGCCAGCAAGAACAACGCAGGGCACGTAGGATCCTTCTGCAGAACAGCTTTTTAATGCATCTTGAGAGCGAGAGCATAAGCCAACATGGCGGAGACCCAGAGCGAGGCGAACCCAGCCCTTATATAGGAAACAGTCCCCGCCTCGGACGTATCACTCTCAGATTGGTCAGCTGCCCATCATCCCAGATGACGCCTCGGGAGAGGCAGGGACTACAGCGTTGGAAATTTGCCAACACATGCGCGTTATCCTGTTCACCGCGCAGTGGAACCGGATGTCAGCGCCATCTTGGAATGGCGAATGTGGTTGCGGTCCTCTACAAGTGAGGTAACCCAGACCCAAAAAGAGGAATATAGTATGTACTCACTCATAAGTGGATTCTAGCCATAGTTAAAGGTCTTCGAGTCTATAATATGTGACCCTAGAGAAGCTAAATAAGAAGGTGAACCTGAAGAAAATCATATAGTTATCCCCCTGGATAGTGGAACTAGGCAAGATTTCCAGGCAAACTCGGGTGCATGGGGGTTGGGGGGGTTGGAAGTAGGGGAAGATGGTCAGGGAGAGGGGAGAGGGGGAGGATTGGGGATGGCTTGGGGGAATGGGAGGGGGGAGGGAGGAAGGATGGTTGTGGGAGCAGGGAGGTTTATATCTCAGCTAAGGGAGCCATTTTAGAGTTTGCAAGAGACTTGATTCTGGAGGGGTTCCCAGTAAAAATTAAATAAAAAAATAAAAAATTAAATAAAAAAATAAAAAATTAAATAAAAAAATAAATAAATTAAAAAAATAAAAAAAATAATAAAAAAAGAAAGAAAGAAAGCGCTTTACTGAGTGAGGTAAGCCAGACCCAAAAAGAGGAATATGGTATGTATTCACTCATAAGTGGATTCTAGCCATAATTAAAGGTCTTTGAGCCTATTATTCATGATCCTAGAGAAGCTGGATAGGAGGGTGAACCTGAAGAAAATTCAGGTAGTTTTCCTCCTGGAGATTGGAAATAGACAAGAGTCCCAGGTCACCTCGGGTGCATGGGGGGAGTGGGAGGGTTGTTGGAAGGGAAGAGGGTTAGAGAGAAGGGAGCAGGGGAGGAATGGGGAAAACTCGGGGGACTGGGAGGGGGGGAGGGAGGAAGGATAGATATGGGATCAGGGAAGAATATACCTCAACTAAGGGAGTCAGTTTAGGGTTTACTAGAGACTTGATTATGAATGGGATCCCAGGTCCAAGGAGAGATCCCCAGATTGTTCTCTGGACAGAGGAGAGGGTGCCTGAACTGACCTTGGCCCATAACCATACTGATGAATATTTTTCTTATCACCATAGATCCTTCATCTGGCAATGGATGGAGATGGAGACGGAGACCCACATTGGAACACTGGACTTAACTCCCTAGGTCCAAACGAGAAGCAGAAGGAAAGAGAACGTGAGCGAGGAAGGCAAGACCAGAGGGAACCTTCATCCAACGATGGATGGCGATACAGACGGAGACCCACATTGGAGCACCGGATTGAGTCCCCAAAGGTCCAAATGAGGAGCAGAAGGAGGAAGAACATGAAAAAAGAAATCAGGATCACGAGGGGTGCGATCACCCACTGATACAAGGGGACTGATCTAATGAGAGTTCACCAAGGCCAGTTGTCTGGGATTGAGCGAGCATGTGATCCAGCCAGATTCTCTGAATGAGGCCGGGTTTCTCTGAATGTGGTGGCCCGGAGTCTTTCTGAAAAGCCATTGACAATGACAGTGGGACTTGTTTCCTCTGCATATACTGGATTTTTGGGATTCAGTCTGTTTGGATGCTCACCTTCCTGGACCTGGAGGGAGGGGGGAGGAGCTTGAACCACCCACAGGGCGGAAGACTCTGACCGCTCTTGGGGATGGAGAGGGAGGAGGGGAGGGAGTAGGGGGAGTGGGAGGGTGTTGGGAGGAGGGGCAGAAATGGAGACTTTTGTATTTTAATAAACGTTGAGGAAAAAAAAAAGATTCAAACAAAGATAATTGGCTCAGGAAAATGCCACCACCTCTGAATACCTCAAAGTCTATTTTTCTATCATTTCTTAGCTATTCCAGGTATAAATAGGAATATTTTATTATTTTTATGTCTAATTTGTAATATATTCAAAGTTGTGTTTGTAATTAGTTATGAATGTACCAAGCCTTAATTACAAATTTTTTTCTTTTCTCAGAGGAGTAGATTTCTATATTTACTTTTGCGTCATCTTGTCAGTTCTTTGTTTCCATAACTACCACCCAGGGTCCACAATGATGGGGCCATTCTCCAGTACTGAAGTTGGGTTTTCACAAACAAGGGTGTGTGAAGATGTTGCCACTGGGAAGAAGGCAAACCTTGGACCCAAACGAAAGTAGTAAGTTTCAATCAAATTTATTTGCCCCTTAAAGATGGAATCTCTGGTTTGCTTATATTGTTACTCTCTTTGTTTCCACGAAGGGAACATTTTATACAAATCACAGTCCACATGTAATGCCTTGTATTTCATGGCATGTAAGATCAATTATTTAATGTGAAATAAGTGAATGTTCTAAACATGACACAACGTATCCACAGCATTGCTATTGCCAGAATGCATATCTAGGTCATCTGAAAGTCTGTTCTCCCCTTTCATTCTCATATCCTTCTATCAATCACCGAATGGATAAATACATATGTAAAATAACCCCTGAAGCACACAGAAAGGTTTGAATTCTTCCTTAAACAAATTGAAATGTTCAAACTATTTGACATTTGCTTACCTTCCATCACAATAAACATAAGCTATCGGAAGTAAACTTTTCACCTCAGATGGATTTTTTAGGACGGTGAATCATGTGATTTCCAGCACTGCCTTTATCAACCTTAGTCAAAATGAGTCACTGTGCTTTGCTGTGAAATCAAGACAATCAGTCCCCGAGAATACCACAGTATACATCGGTATGTAGCAGATTCCACTGTAGGACTTAACCGCTGAGCTATCAAATGGCAACAACACTGCACCGTTCAAAATTTGTTTGGATTAGTAATAGAGCAATTCAGTCTTCATCCTTGATTGCAAGCTGATTGACACAGAGATCAGGCCTAAACCTTGAAATATCCAGAAACCAGAAGGCACACAGGCATCTTCCCCAAGAGAACCGAGGTTTTTTTTTTTCCCCCAAACTATTTCCAAATGGTGGACCTCAGTTAACCCTGCTCAAAAATGCAACCCACATTAGCAGGTGGAAGCAGTTTAATATGGCATACCTATTCTGTCAGATGTCAGAATGTGATTTGGAATTGTGAGTGTCACAAAGGAAAGTAAACATCACCAAGTAAAGATTAAGATATCAGTCAACAGATGTTTGAACATGTTTCCTTCAGTAGAACTTTACCTGGAGTAAAATCTCAATTCAGCCACTTCACTGACCAAATGGGACAAGTAGGCAAGCACAGCCCACCCCCAGAGTAGGAGTTTAGGTCCTGGGAGAAGTTTATTTAAAATTCAACACCTGTTAATACACAGAATAGCATGATATTACCAATATAAGTTTCTTTGGACGACAGAACAAGGAAGAAGCATCTTTATTAAAGACCCCAGATGATATGTTTAGGGAAATCACAGAAGAATATGTAAGTACAGCGTTGTCAAGGATTCCTAAATAGAACATAGAAATTGAGCATAAGAAGTAGAGGATGATAAAGAGGAGGAGGAGGGAGATGAGGCAGGACAATAAGAGGAAGAAGAAGCAGGAGGAAGAGAAAGGAGAACTAAAGGTTTCAAAAATATAAACTTATAATCGTTTTTTTGTTGTTATTGTTTGTTTTTAGAGACAGGGTTTCTCTGTAGCTTTGGAGCCTGTCCTGTGTCTTGGAACTAGCTCTTGTAGACCAGGCTGGCCTCGAACTCACAGATACCTACCTGCCTCTACCCCCTGAGAGCTGGAATTAAAGGTGTACACCACCACCACCTGGCTTTAAACTCATAATCTTTAAAGTATTTTCAGGTGATTAAACTACTTTTGATGTCCTACCTTCATCAACATCACTAAAGGAAAAGAATGTATAAATGCCATCACAGTCTTCCACACATCTAATTCAGAACATTTTATCTGTGTCCCGCTGTCTTAGATAGGTTTTGGTTGCTATGATGAAACATCATGATCAAAAAGAAACTTGGGGTAGAATGGTATTTGACTTATACACCCCAATTATATTTCATCACATACAGAAAGAAGTCAGGGCAGGAGCACAAGGCAGGAACCTGGAAGCAGGAACTGCAACAGAGATCATGGAAGAACCCTGGTTACTGCTTTGCTCCCCACACCTCTCCCAATCTGCTTTCCTATAACACCAGGATCAAACACACAGTGGTAACACCGACCTCAGTGAGCTTGGCCCTCCCATATCAATCATCAGTCAAGAAAAATGCTCCACTCTCCTTCCTACAGGCCAAGAATATGGAGGCATTTTTTTCAATTGAGATTCCTTCTTCCCAGATAAATGTAGCTTATGTAAAGTTAACACCAACAAAATTGATAAACAAATAAAAACTAGACAGCTCACCTGTCAAGTCATTTCTCTGATTCAAAGACAAAATATACAAAGAAACCATGAAAGCTTGTGAGAATAGATAAGCAACACATCTATATATACTTTGTTAAAGAAATACTGGCTAGATGGTAAAGATCAACAGGAAAACTAGAAACAAATGCTGATGGGGATTAGGGGCAAAGAGAACCTTCATTCCTATTTGTGGGGTTATAAACTGGTTCAGAAACTATGGAAATAATTATGGAGAATTCTCAAATGGATAAAAATAAATCTATCCTACAACTCAGCTATACCACTCCTTGGCATATGTCCCAAGAACTTGACACCATAATCCATAGGTATTTGCTCAGTGGATTTTATTGCTGCTCTATTCACAATACCTAGGAAATGGAAACAGCCTAAATGCCCTATGACTGACGAACAGATAATGACTATATAATACCTATACTATGAATACTATTCAATTGTAAACAAAAATGAAATCATGAATGTTGCAGGTAAATAAATGGAACTAGAAAATATCATATGGAACTGGGTAACCCAGACACAGAAAGGCAAACATTGCCTTTTTCTCTTACTGCAGACTCCTAGCACCAAGCCTTCAGATGTGAGTACAAAGCCTGTAGCAACTACAGAAAACGAAAGTAAAACAGGACTATTGTTGGGAGAGAGGTTTGGAGAGCTATAGAAGGTAGGTAATCACTGTATGATGAATCTGATGAGGGAAATTGAGGCTTCTTAGTGAATTGGGAGGGAGATAAATACAGAGGAAGTTAGGATGAGGGTAAAGGGAAATAACATACAACCATACAAGTGATCTGTTCAGGAAAATGGGAAGAGAGTGGCTCCGTAGGGACAAGGTAGGGACTTAAATACAGAAGAAGGAAGGAGGTGGATAAAATAACAATAAATATGTTTGAAAAAGCAAAAGAAAACATTATTAACTATTTGCCTTACAGTCCCTATTGATCATGAAATTCAGTGACTTGATTGCAACTATAATGTTTACAAACCGTATCACCGACTGGAATGGCAGAATAAGCCTATGGGTGCAGTAGTGGCATGCATTCCTTGGCATGTAACCAAACAACTCTCTAATTGAACTTACAATACACTCAACAAGAGGAATACTGTGCCCCGTGCTGGAAACCCAACTGACTACAAAGTGCCAGTAAAATCATGGTTACCCTACTGAAGGAGAATCCATAACCACTAATTTACTAAAACCAGAATAGTCCCTAAAACCAATTTATCAGTATTTGTTCTTGAGCTCACGGGTGTAGTCTTCACTCTCTTTGTGAAGGAAACTTCGCTTTGCAGCAGATGGAAAACAGTGCAGAAAACCACAGTCAAGCAAACTGATGAACAGCGGAGTCCAGCCCAAAGAGTTACAGTGCTTGCTGTGAAACGGTGTATACTGGTAATGTCAGAGACGTGATACCCATAAAACTTTTACCAATATGGCCACCCTAACATGAGCTGCACCAGATGACCTCAGTGAAGATGACAAACTGGGTGAGGAAGAGCCCACAAGGCCTCAACTCTAACCCAAGAACTACAGGCAACAGATGAAAGCAGGTAGCAGGAGAGGTAGTTCCCCCATTTGATTGTCCGGCGCCAAATTACCAGCCCTGAAAACATACACACAAGTAACATCAGACTAAACAGGTTATATTTAGAAGCATGTATGTTTATACAAACATGTATATACATGGGGTAGCAATTGGTGGGAAAAAGAGGTCATGAATTTGAAGGACAGTAGGGAGGAGGTATATAAGGGGGTTTGGAGGGAGGAAAGGAAAGGGAGAAAAGTAATCAAATTATAACATCATAAATATAAAAAAAGAAGTATAGGCTGTTAAAATCAATTAAAAGTTAAGTGGCATTTGAAATAATATATAATATACAAGGACTAGAGTGGTGGATCAGTGGTTAGTAGCACTTGATGCTCTTGCAGAAGACTAGCTGGAAAGCATCCACATGGTGGCTTATAACTCCAGTTTCAAGATATCGACCAGCTCTTCTTATTTGCTCAGCCACCAGGCATGCATATGTTACATATATGTACATTCAGCCCAAAACTCATAAACATGAAATTAAAAATGTGAAGGAAGCAATGGATACTAAGATATTTAAGTGTAAATAGATGTGAACTTTGTAAAATGAAAAAAAGTGAAAAGTTTGAAACTTTAAGGACAAAACAATCAATGGGTAGGTAGAGAGAAGAATACATCATGTCACATATATACAGAGGGCCAAGACCAGTCCCATGTAGGCTCCCTGGTTGTAGGTTCAGTGTCTGTGAGCTCCTATGATTCCAGGTTGATTCTGTGGGATTTCTTGTGATGTCCTTGATCCCTCTGGTTCCTACAAGTCTTCTTCCCCTTCTTCTGTAGGATTACCCAAGGTAGGCCTTGCTTTATGTTTGAAAACCACTTATGAGTGAGTACATATGATAATTGTCTTTCTGTGTCTGGGTTACCTCACTCAAAATAATGTTTTCTAGCTCCATCCATTTTCCTGCAAAATTCAAGATGTCGTGTTTTTTTCTTCTGTGTAGTACTCCATTGTGTAAATGTATCACATTTTCCTTATCCATTCTTTGGTCAAGGGCCATTTAGGTTGTTTCCAGGTTCTGGCTATGACAAACGATGTTCATAGCAGCATTGTTTGTCATAGACTTAAAATTTTGAAATAGTGATATGGTAATTCTTTAAACAGATGAGATGGAACATCCATGAAGAAAACTTTAAACTACTGATTGTCAAAAAATATGGAATATAAAACCTAACATTTAAAAGATTATATCCTGGTGCTGGAGAGACGATTCAGCAGTTATGAGAGCTTGCTGCTCTTGCTTAGGACCCAGGTTCAGTTCCCAGCACCCACATGGCAGGTTGCAACATCATGTAACTCCAGTTCTAAGGATTCTATGTTCTTTTTTTGTTTCTGCATGCACCAGACATATACACAGTACAAATAAATACATGAAGGCAAAATGCAATGCATGTGGTTTTTAAAATTTTAAAAATTAAACATTTAATCTTAAATAATTATTGTGTTTATTTAATACAAAAGTTTACAATTCTGTTGGGTATAGTTAAAAATAGTACTAAATGATAATTTGTGGAATGAAGTGGAAATATCACATAGAGTAAAGTTTCTGACTTTTGCTTGTGTTTTTCAAAAGTAGAAATACCAGAATTACATAATTACTACAGAGAACTAAAAAGATAAAATGGGTTAGTAAGAACAAACTGAAAATGAATCTTACAAACAAAATCTTGATCAGAGATAGTCCAGTTCATAAGATCACAAACAAATATAAGTGAACCAAAACTGTTGGTATAACATTGTGAGGAGGGAAGACATTCCGTGTGTCTGTGGGAGAAGGGAAGGGATAAGTTATCTCTGTAAGAAAGAAACAGGAGATTCTTGAAAAATTCTCGTTTTGCATCTCCTGACTGTTGACACAGGTGTGTGTATGTTCAGCTTGTGAAACATGACAGAGTTTCAGATATTCACCATTGCATGCATATATATTCACATGAATCACCCCTTGCTATTCATATGTACACACATACACTTTTAGAGAAAGATATTAGTGTTCTAACATATAACTATATGTTAGATGATAGGCATTTATATATACTTACGTACATTAGTGTTCTCCATGTATCACAAACTTATGAAATTAATTTTAATCGATTTCAGATTATGAGACTACAAACCTTACAATAATTAATTCATTCTATGATCTAGAACCAGTAAAAATATTTCTAAAACTGAAGTTTTTCCATTCCTTTACTTAATCATTCTACTTCTCAGACCCGTTCTAGAATGAGAATGAGGTGCTGTATAGGAAGTATGGAAACCCCCATTACATAGAAATTTAAAATAAACAGTATCTTTAATGTAACTATGCCTATGCAATATAGTATCTATTAGCATCATTTCAAGTTCAATGCTAAAAATGAAAAGAGTTAATAGCAATGTAATACTATCCTACAATATGATGACTAGTCTATAATACAGATACCATTATCTTGAAATATTATGAAATTCATTACAGACATTTTTATAGCTCAAATCACCAAAATGTTGCAAAATAGTAGCAGGCTAATATACAACTCAGTTACAAGACATTGCATATACCCTATGGTCCTATGTTGATGATATACATAGAAAAAGTCTTATATCACAGTGATACACACATAGTGACTTTCACTCAAGAGGCAAAGATAGGAAGATCACCACAACTCCAAGGCCAAAGTAGTCTATAAAATGAGCGATAGATCATTCAGGCAGTTATTTCACTTGACAGATTGGTGAGGGAGGTAAATTGTTTATGACAATAATTTAAAGGATATTTGAACATCACATATAAAAATAAATTTAATATTACAGCTAATATAAACATAGATAAGCTAGGACAATGACTTACAGAAGTGTGATTACTAATGACAGCCAGTGTTGTGTAAATTTATACCATCAAATAGTGATTAAAATAGTGCATTGCTTTACCCAAGTAGTATTGATTCCCAAAGAATAAAACTATAATAGAGCTATATTGGTAATAGAGGAAAATTCCTCCCAATGTGTCCCCATTTGTATCTCATTTGCAGTTCAGGGTGAAGAAATCTAAGATATGACCTTGGAAGATTGTCAGGGAGAGTTCAGTCTAGTAACATATCATGTGTGTTTTCTACATACTTGTGTGGCTATCAAATTTTAGAGAAGGCAAAAGCCTGGATAAAATAAATTATCACCACTCAAAGTAAAATATCTAAGTGAGAGAAGATTTATAAAGTGGGTCAACTGCAGGAAAGCAAGATAAATGCAAATTATTTATTGATAAAGCGTCTTGATCCTATGCCAGTGTTGTAAATCATCAGAGGAGGAAGCCTCCAGATTTTAAGCAACAAACCCGAGGGCTGAGTGAGTCTGCCCTTCTGAGTTGAGTTATGAGCAGGGGGAGCATTTTCTCTTATCCCTTCTTTCATAGACAATTTATTGGCTGCCTGTCATGGAGTGCCAGAGACTGTCTCTGATTTGAATTCTTCAATTAACAAGTCAAGGAGAAGCACATCTCAGCTTCTTAGGCTGTTGTCTTTCAACATATATATTATATAAGTACCATATATATTAATAATAAATTCTTGGGAATGTGAGATGGATCAGCAGATGTAACTGTGTGCTATCCAAGTCTGGTGACTATAGTTCGATCCTCAGATCCTTTGTAAAGGTGGAAGGAGAGAACCAACTCCACAAAGTGGTCCTCTGACCTCCATACAAGTATTATGATATGCTCGCCCACAAATATTATGCATGGTCACACATAATAAAGATCAATACTGTTTTAATCTTAAAAAATAATAATTCTTACAGCCCTCACAACCCACCAGGCTGCTCTGCTCCCACAATGGGAAAATCCACTGACAAAATCTAGATTATTATTTATGCTCAAGTTTTTAAAAGGAGAGGAATGAGTCAGATTCCAGAGCAGTTAACTAGAATTATCTTTTAAGTCCAAACCGCTATTCATTTGGTCACGGTCTAGCGCTTTGAAATCCCAAGAAAGGAAGAGTCTCATGGAAGAATACACACCCCAATTGAAGCAAATACCCGAGAGAACACTTCTCACTCTGTATGAAGTAAAACCTGACCTGAAGGGTTATAGTGAAACATAGCGTGTGCTACTTATTCACTGCATGAAGTGGCAAAGAATCACATAAAGGGAAAACAAACAGAAAAGCTATAGTCTTTGCATCCTTGCTTTGGTTATGTAAGCTTTCCTCCTAAGTACTTTTCAATGAAAACCTCACCTCCTTGCTAGTCTTTGAGTTATACACATAAATGTGAAAGGTTTGTAAAGTTGCCTACTCTTTAAAACTTGCTAGTTAGTGCCAAAGCCTTCATAAGGTGGAGTAGGGATCACGTTACCCCCAGCCTTGATACTATACTTAAGAGAAATTTGCCTGGAGGCTTGTGGCACAAGGTATCTCCTGTTTATTGTTTATTTATGGGGTCTTGGCAAATTCTCATGGAACCACTTTAATGCCAACTTAAAATCATTGAACAAATTACATAATTTACTGGCATGAACAGGAAGCTGTACATTTATAAATTAGAGTTTCTTAGCATGCATTGTATATTTTTTTAACATCGAAAGCACTTTACCTATTTTATAAAGGACCCAAGACCTCCTTGAAACCACAAAGCCCTACTTCACATACCATCCTCCAATTTCTAACCCCAAACTCTCATTGATGAATAAATACCTGGATGGTAGCAATATCAGATGCTGTAAATATTCAACACACTTCATCATATTACTTCAAACCCCTCCTTCTTGGTCTCTTCCCTGAATGTAGGTGACTTGGCGTTAAGGGAGACAAATGTCTTTTGGGGTGATAGATCAGAGAGGACACTGCTGGCTGAGAGCACTGTGCTCAGCTCTCAGTTTTATAACAGCAGTTCCAGAATCCTGTCTTTCCTTGCCCTTGTGACATACTGGCTGCTCTTGAATATTACCTCTCCATTTTCATCTTGGATTTTGAAAAGGGGGAATGGGAGGGAAAGATCAAGAGTACACTGGAACTCAGTGTGTTCTCACCTAATAGAATCATTCATAAAAGGTTCGTTTTCCTTGACTTCATCCCTTGCTTGCCGGATGGTTCCTAAGGAAAAGATAAATGTAGTCACTTGCTGGTTTAGGAAATGCACACTGAGTGCCTCCTAAGTGTTGTGATTCAGGCCCTGTTCGGATTTAGAGATGAATGGAAGTGTGTAGGTAGGAAATAGTGTCTCCAAACAAGTGTATCTTTAAGAGCAATGTGCTACTGGAAGGTGACGCCTCTGGAGCTAATGTACTTGTGACAGGAGGTGAGTGTGACCTTTACCATGTGGTGACTTCAGTGCCCTAAGTTCTTCCCAGGGAAAATGCTCTATGGGAAGAGGAGTTTCCCTGCGCTGTGCGCAGGTGTACAGACTTAGAGAAGAGGCCCACTCCTCGTGCTTCCAGAAGGTGCAGCAGATCCTCCTGCAAATTAATTCACAAGATGCACTTCTTGTCTTCCTCTCATAGCACAGGCAAAGCCTAATTCATTTGAAACTTCAATTAGTATTTGTCGTGATGAGTATTTGACATACTATTACTTAAACTAATTCCCCTGCCAAGTCTTTGGGAAAACTCTATCAGTGCCAAACAGTCTGTTGAAATCTTGCTTCCCAAGCCTGTGCATTCCAAACTGGAGGAGAGGAGCAGCTGTTTCCTGTGGCTGGAGAAGGGTGGCCTTCTGGAGTCTTGCTCCTTGTTTGCATGCACCCCACTGCCATCCCATCAGACCTGCCCCCGAGTGCTTTTCAGAAATCCCAACCAGGTTGTAGAACACGAGAAGCTTCCTATTCCTTCCCAGAGAGGTCTTCTCTGTGGAGACACCCAGCAACCACGTAAAGGAAAGTAGCTGTTTTATCTCCAGTTAGCTGAAAGAACTTGAACTTGGGAATTTTGGGAAACTGAATACAGATTCTTTCCATTCTGTAAGACTTTCTGCCACTAAGAGTGAAACATAAATTATTGCAGATCATTCCTTAGGGCCTGGAGTTGAGGGCAAAGGCAATAAACATTTTTCAGAGCGTGATGTGCAATATGGATCTTTGTACTCTCACAACAAATTCCCAGTGTGACTTTATAATATGAACAGTTAGATGTATGCATATACATGATTGTCCTATTAATAATTATAATATTAATGAAACAGATATTTCTACGTTCTGTCTTATCTGCTTTCACATTGCCTCCTAGCTCTCTTAATCATTTAGTCAAGACCATAAAGCAATGCGTTAACAATGAAGTAGAGAAATATGACTTAAACACGACTTGTCCTGAGTTACCTTCTATGAGTTAGGCAAAACAAATTCAGACTAACTTCTGAAATTGATTTTTGCTTAGTCGTTAACTTGTTGCTTTACTAATCAGGTCCCGTATTGAAAATCTTAGATATGCACACTTCAACAATTTTGGTCCCATCTTAGAATGTCTTTATCCTGGTGTAGCATCCTGATGTTATCTGTACCCTAATTCATCTAAACTATGTAAGCAACGAGTTTGAATTATGATCTCAGTGGCTCTCTAATACATTTTATGTCTGTGACTTTTCCTAAGTATCGCTCTATCGTACTGGAACTACAAAACTTTTCTTATGGGTCAACAGAGCCTAGCATACTGTCAAACCTTAGTCATTCAGAAAATATGCTAAATATACAGCAGAGACTACCTATAGAACTGATAGAAAGTAGCCACAAATAAAGCCCAGTAAATTCTCACAGGTATGTATGCCATATACACACATTGAAGCCTATACAGCCATTATCATTTTAAGTAGTTTACCTTTTGATAAGTTAAACAGATGATTGCTAAGTAACTTCTGATTACTTTAAAAATTGATTTAGAGTTAAAATTGTCTTTCTCTTGAAATATTTATGCTATATAGATGCTATGTATATGAATCTATTCCATTATTCATTTACTTTATACTGTTCATGGATTTTTAATTTTTAAAAATTTTGTTCCCTTGATAGATGCTCTATTGACTCTTAGGCTTTCAACTCTTTCAAAGAATGAAGCATACTTACTATGGTTACTTTCCCATATTAAACTATTCCAAGAAGACAACAAATTCTTTAAACTATTATGTGAATGATGAAAGAAATTATAAAAACTAACATTAGCAATGACTCATGGTAAATAATGTTATAGTCTCACCTTGAGAAACAAAACAAAAGAATCCCAGACTAGTACAGTAACTTAGGTTTCAATAAATTTCACTGATATGTGGACAGAGAGCACAATTTAGTGGTTTAAGTTCCCTTTGTACCTTTGCTTGCTTTAAAAAAAACAGGATATAACTTATAACATAGTTCAGACAATATGACCTATAAAAACATTTTCCATCTAGTATCTAGAAATAGTGGTTAATATATATCAGGAAAGGGTATAACTCAGTCTATAATTATTATATTCCTAAAGAATTTACAGATAAAGGAGTTATGCTAAGCTGATTGCAGGTAAAAAAGACACATCAAGAAAATGCAGCATTTGATTATAAAAAGTGGTTATGCAAATATGCAAAAACATGTACCAATGCTCCATTTTAACTTCCAGTTTCATTATACACATCCCCAGGTAAGTATGACTTGCAGTAATTGGCCCAATGCAGACGCTGTCTTCCCATAAACCAGCAAGAAGAATCTGAAGAGTTCGTTCACACATCTCTTTTGGAAATGTCTGCTGTGTTGTATTTACACCACAAGGCTCTTCTCTCATGTTGTTAGCAATTCAAGATCACATTTTTCCCCCCACATTTATAAACCACCACACAATTTTAGTGCCAGGTGTAAGGGAATTCCAATTTGAAGATCCAAGTTAGATTTTTTTTTCTTTTCTGGACAGGCCAGCAAACTAAATAAACCTAATAATTCAGGAGGGGGATCTGTTGGATCTGTTTCTTTTAAGAGTGCAGTATATATGATAATGACTTCATTGTCACCAAATAGAATACAATTAATTTTATTTTTTAGTATGTTATCAGCAAGCAAACCACCAGTATTAGCTCGATACCATCTGGGAGTGACAGTTTCCTTATTACAAAATATGTAAAAATATGGATTCCCTTAAGGAATCTGTTGCATTGCATCTGCTCAGATTTTGTTATATGCTAATGGTTTTAACCCAGCATATGAGGCATGCAAAAAAATAACTGAAAATTTTCAGCTAAATTACTCATTTCACATTTAAAGTGTCTCAAAGATGGAGAAAGCTACATATGTGCCTTTAGCTACAGGGGACTAAGCAGAAACAAAGGAGGAGGGGAATGCTTCTCCCCTCTTACCTGATTTTCGTCATTCTCATCTTTGTCTCCAGAGAGGATCTGACTACCCACATAATTAAGGCTACTTGATATGTGAGGGAGGTGTGCGGAATGGAGCTATACTACGCTAAATCCCAAATGAGTGCTGGGGATAACAAAGAGATTGTGACTGATAAGACAATTATTATCCTTATAGCTCCGTGTTCATAATATATTAAACAATCACAGTGATTAAAACGAGCTATTATAATTATGAAGCCATTCTCCCCAGTAGCATTTCTTTTCTTTCAGTCTATGGCCTTTCTGCATTTTCTCACCTTTCCCTTTCTTAGATGTAGAAAATTCATTCCAATGAATTCTGCCTATTGACTAGAGGGAGTTCTTGGGCAGGAGCCAAAAACATGTAGCCAATTTCAAAGACTGGTCTCTGAGTCTCAGCCATTAGGGGAAGGCCCCATTTGTGAGTGAGATCATAGCAACATGCCGAATCAGGTTTATAGACTAATTCTAGGGCTGATGTTTTATGTCATGGTGTTGTTTCTCTTGCTTTGTTGTGAGGAGTTGTTGCTTTAGGCTAGCAGAATTTTCACATGTGTGAAACAATTTGGTATGAATTGTCTTCTCATATACATAAGTCCTTGGGCTCCTGAATTTGAAACCCATCCAGCATTACCTTTTTATTAACATTGTTCCAAGATACCTCTGTATACATTTAGTCCTCAAATAATTGTCAATGCTTTATGAAATATATATGTACACAGACTTCAAAACTTGTATTTTGCTTTTAGAAAAGTAAGATCAGCGCTTTGAAGAAACAGAGTGAACACAGACCTCTATAATACTATAATTCATCCCATTTCTCTGGTGTTTTGATAAGATTTATTTGAAAAACAAGTCGATTTCAGCGAGCAGGGTGGTGGTAACATATTTGAATTATTAAATGCAACTTTGACAATAATTCCAGGAGCAACTAAATATTTCCAGTCTGAAAATATTCTTCTAAGGTTTATTGATCACATAATTTAAAAAACAGCATTGGTCCCAACAAATAAACAACAACAAAATTAGGAAACCATGCTCCCTCTCATGATAGTTTGAGTGTATTTGGGCCCCATAATCTCATAGGGAGTGCAACTCTTAGGAGGTGTGACTTTTTTGGAGTGGGTACAGCCTTGTTGGAGGAAGTGTGTTACTGTAGCCTTGGGCTTTAAAGTTTCCATGCTCAGATTACTGCCCAGTGAGATAGTGAATTCCTGTTGCCTGCAAGATGTAGGTCCAGCACCATATCTGCCTGCATGCCACCATGCTCCCAAATATGATAAAGAACTAAACCTCTGAAACTGTGAGGAAGCCACACCAACTAAAAGTTTTCTTTATAAGAGTTGGCTTGGTCATGGTGTCTCTTCACAGCAACAGAAGTACACCCTCCCAAACAAAACAAAACAAAATGTAAATTCATCCTGCCTTCATTGCTGCTATGTAACGATTTTGTTTTGATTTAGCCATTATATATTATAGTTTCAATTAGGGTTCCTTATTGTTTGGAGTCTTGTCTGAGTGGATTCATAGATTAACCTGTGTTCATCAAAGGTTTAACACACAACTGCTATAAGAGGACATAGAGTTTACCGATCTAATTCACAGAGGAGTCACTCACTACCTGTGTCCTCCCAACAAGAACTTATCTCTTCTAGTTCTATGCATTATAGACATAACTGCTAGCATGATATGGAGTGGCGTTATGTCGGGAATTTAGCTGGGATTGAAATGAAGCTTTGTAGATTGACAGCTAAACCAATCTGCTTTTGGTAGGAAGAACTTTTTTGAAACCGGATTTCTCTTTGTAGCCTTGGCTGTCCTGGAACTAGCTCTGTAGATGAGGCTGGCCTTGAACTCACAGAGATCCATTTGCCTCTGCCTCACTAAGTGCTGGGTCCAAAGGTGTGCACTACCATGACCAGGCCAGATAAAGCAATCTTGATATTCAGAAGTAGTTGTGCATCCATGGTAGGGGTTAGTTGAGAAATCACAGACAGTTGACAACAACATCCACAACAAAGGCTTTGCTTGTGTCCTCACACACTTTGAGGTGCAAAGTTTTGTTCTAGGATTTTACTCAGTGTGTAGAAGAATGGTCATCTGCAAAGATTCCAAGTAAAGTAAATTGGAACCTATCCTAGGTCTTTTTTTAAAAAAATCACAAGTAACATTTATTTATTTATTTTGCATTTTCATGTGTTTTTATTTAATATGTTTTTTTTCTTTTCTTCTATTGAAAATATTTTTTCATACAATATATTCTGATTTCATTTTTCCTCCCCTACTCCTCTTACTTCCCCTCCCTTCTGGATCCACATCCTTTCTAACTCTTTTTAGAAAACAAACAGACACAGTAGGATGGACACCCCAAAGACTCTGGACAGCCATCTGGGCACAGATCCAGTACACTGAGTTGGTCAACCCTAAGACCTACTCCATCTAGGGGCTTCTAAACTTCAGGAAGGAGCCAGTGCTGCAGAACCAGATCTGAGAGCACACCATTGCCTCTGAAGAACATCTGAAGCATGGCTATGATCTAAGAAGTCGTGGTGATTGTTTGCGGAGGTCTACATTGGGGTCAATGATATTGCTGTAGCTCAGGACAGTGTTGATGTCTGAGGTGGCCTGTGTTACCATTGAAGGCCATGTGGATGTTCATGATCTGATACCATGCTGAAGCAGGAGGTCCAATGCTGATGCAAGAGCTTAGGTGGATATTCATAGTGTGTGTTGTTGACAGAAACTATGTGGAAGTCCATGATCTGAGCCCCTGATGACTATAACGGACATGGAAACTTGTTTTGCGGTGTTAAAAACTAGATGACTGCACATACACAGTTGAGAAAGAGACAAAGAAGGCTTTTACATCTTTTCCACCTGCTACAAAAAGTAAGAGGACTCTTCAAAACTGTAAGGATGCCAAATAAGTAACTCTACAACAGATGATTATGGTGGCTCACTTTTCTTTAAGAGGCTGCCCACCGGGAATTTTACTATATTCCTTTGACTATAAACAAATTGGGCTTGGTTTTTGTTTTGTTTTTGATCTTGTTTATTTTGGGGGGTGGGGACGTCACAAGGGCAGTGGAGAATCAGACCTGGGAGGACTGGGAAGTAGGGGTGAGAGGGGTACTTTAGGTAAAATTTCCAAATCATAATAAAAGGTTTATGATTAATAAAGAAAACAACTGCCCAAACAAACAAAAGAGAAAACAAACAGTCATCTAAGGAATAATAATAAACTAAAATAAGAAAAATCAATAACGAGGAAGTTAGACTATGACAAAATGACCAAACAAGGAAAGAGCCAGAGAAAAAGCACAAGAAATGTATGAACACTCCTGCTCACACACTTAGGAACCCTATTCAAAAAACCCTAACTGAAAGCCATAATATATACAAAAAGGACCAGTAAACTAGAAAAAAATAAAAAATAAATTAAAAACCACCCTGATAACATTATGAGATAAAGAACCTCTACTGCTGGGCACAGGGTCTACCTGCAAGAGTGGTTTGTTTCCCCAGTGAGACTCTAAAAGAAACCTAATTTTTCATTTTCAAATGACTACTAATTGGAGCTAAGTTTTGGGTTAGGGTTGGAGGCAATGTGTCCACTTCTTTCATTTCCTAGAACCAATCTGGTACAGACCCATATAGGCTTAGTGTAGGCTGCCATGGCTTCTGTGAGTTCATATGTGTCTATTCATATTGTGTCTAGAAGACCTTGATTCCTTGATGTTCCCCAACCCTTCTGGCTCTTATGCTTTTTTATGCTGCTTTTTTTTTTTGACCAGTACCCTAGCACCAGCTGTCACTGATTTTGTTGATCTTGGTCATTCTTACAGATGTAAGATGAATTTTTTAAATTTTTTTTTAATTTTTCCATTCAAAAATTTATGCTTCCTCTCCCCTCCTCCCATTCCCCTTCTGCTCCCACATTCACCCTCCTTCCTCCTCCCTCCCCCTCCCTGCTTGAGAGAGGGCAGGGAACCCTACCCTGTGGGAAGTTCAAGGTCCTCCTCACTACATCCAGGCTTAGGAATCTGTACATCCATATAGAGTAGGGTCCCCAAATGCCAGTAACTGCAGTAGAAACAAGTCCCAGTACCTTTATCAATGTTATCTCAGTCAGTCTCCATTGTCAGCCACAATCAGAGAGTTCGGTTTGATCACATGCTCATTCAATCCCAGTACAGTTGGATTTGGTGAGTTCCCATTAGAACAGGCACACTGCTTCAGTAGGTGGACCGTGGACCGACCCCTCACGGCCCTGACTTACTTGCTCGTCTTCTCCCCCCTTCTGCCCCTCAACTGGACCTTGGAAGCTCTGTCTGTTACTTTGATGAGGGTCTCTGTCTCTATCTCTATCCATCGCCGGACGAAGATTCTATGGTGATATTCGAAATAATCGTCAGTGTGATAGTGGGGCAAGGACAGTTCAGGCAACCTCTTCTCTGCTGACCAAGGATCTAGCTGGGGACATCCCCATGGATACCTGGGATCCACTCTAGAGCCAAGTCTCTTGCCAACCCTAAAATTGCTCCCGTAATGTAGATTTCTTCTTCCCTGCTCCTATATCCGCCCTTCTTCCATCTCCACCCTCCCACTCCCCCAAGTTCTTGCCATTCTTTCCCTTCTCCCTTCCCTCTCCCCCTCTCCCCTTTCCCCAACCTCATCACCACCCCTACCCCACCCCCATGCTCCCAACTTTTGCCTGGAACTCTTATTTGATTCCAGTTTTCAGGAGGATCTATATATGTTTCTCTTTGGGTTCACCTTGTATTTGGCTTCTCCAGGCTTGTGAACTATAGGCTTAATGTCCTTGGTTTATGGCTAGAGTCCACTAATGACTGAGTACATACCATATTCATCTTTTTGGGTCTGGGTTATCTCACTCAAGATAGTGTTTTCTATTTCCATCCATTTGCATGCAAAATTCAAGACGTCATTGTTTTTTACTCCTGAGTAGTACTCTAATGTGTATATATTCCATACTTTCTTTATCCATTCTTCCATTGAGGGACATCTAGGTTGTTTCCAGGTTCTTGCTATTACAAATAATGCTGCTATGAACAAGTTGAACAAATGCTTTTGTAGTATGATAGGGCATCTCTTGGGTATATTCCCAATAGCCACAAATAACATAAAGTATCTTGGGGCAACACTAACCAAGGAAGTAAAAGATCTATTTGACAAGAACTTCAAGGTTTTGAAGAAAGAAATTGAAGAGGACACCAGAAAATGGAAGGATCTCCCATGCTCTTGCTTGGATTGGGAGGATCAACATAGTAAAAATGGCAATTCTACCAAAGGCAATCTATAAATTTAATGCAATCCCCATCAAAATCCCAACAAAATTTTTCACAGACCTCGAGAGAACACTAATCAACTTTATATGGAAAAACAAAAAACCCAGGATATCCGAAACAATCTAATACAATAAAAGAACTTCTGGAGGTATTACCATCTCTGACTTCAAACTCTATTACAGAGCTACAGTAATGAAAACAGCTTGGTATTGGCATAAAAATAGAGACGTCAACCAATGGAATCGAATTGAAGACCCGGATATTAACCCACAAACCTATGAACACCTGATTTTCAACAAAGGAGCTAAAAGTATACAATTGAAGAAAGAAAGCTTCTTCAACAAATGGTGCTGGCATGACTGGATGTCAACCTGTAGAAGAATGAAAATTGTTCCATATCTATCACCATGCACAAAACTTAAGTCCAAATGGATTAAAGGCCTCAATATAAATCTGACCACAGTGAATCTGATAGAAGAGAAAGTGGAAAGTAGACTGCAATACATGGGCACAGGAGATTACTTCCTACATATAACCCCAGTAGCACAGACAATAAGAGCAACATTGAATAAATGGGACCTCCTGAAACTGAGAAGCTTCTGTAAAGCAAAAGATACTTTTATTAAGACAAAAAGGGCATCCTACTGAGTGGGAGAAGATCTTCACCAACCCCACATCAAACAAACATCTAATCTCCAAAATATATAAAGAACTCAAGAAATTGGACATTAAAATTCTAATTAACCCAATTAAAAAATGGGGTACTGAACTGGACAGAGAATTCTCAATAGAAGAAGATCAAATGGCCAAAGGACAGTTAAGGTCATGTCCAACTTCCTTAGGGATCAGAGAAATGCAAATCAAAACAACTTTGAGATACCATCTTACACCTGTCAGAATGGCTAAAAGCAAAAACACCAATGATAGCCTTTGCTGGAGAGGATGTGGAGTAAGGGGAACACTCATCCATTGCTGGTGGGAATGCAAACTTGTACATTCACTTTGGAATTCAGTGTGGCGGTTTCTCTGGAAATTGGGAATCAACCTATCTCAGGATTATGCTTCCTTTTCTACAGAGTTTCCTGAGCCCTGAATGGAAGGATTCGATGGAGTCATCCTTTTTAATGTTAGCTATTCTAAGGTCTTTCACTCTCTGCATCTTTTCTGGCTTTGGGTCTCTGTATTTTAAATCTTTTTCCTTTAAATGTCAACTTTGATCTATTATGGACTGGGGCATTTTAAAAATATGCCAAATAAATTAATTAGAGTTTCCCATTCCATGCTTGTAATCACAGCATTTCCATTTTTTCTGGTCAGATAATTAAGAATTAAAGAGTTGAGGAAGTTCTCTGGTTCTGCAGTTTAAATCAAAGCATCTATTTGATTGTCTCTGTTGTTCCTAAACAAGCTGGGCACAGGAGAGTCATATGAATCTTTGTTCTCCACTGCTGCTTGACAGAACTGAAAAAAATTGCATATACACTCTAATAGGCAGATGGTGTGGGAAAACTGTCTGTATTCTGTCAATCATGTTTTAAATAAACGCTGATTGGCCAGGCAGGAGGTGTAGGTGGAAAAACCAGACAGGAAGTGGAAATGATGCAAGGAGAGCAGGAGAATTCTGGGGAGGAGGAAATTGATTCCTTCCACTCCTGCCCAGATCACTGAAGCAGCAGGATGTGATCTGCCCCACTGAAAAAGGTACTGAGCCACATGACTAACATAGATCAGAAAAATGGGTTAATCAAGACAAGAGAGTTAGCTAATAAGTAGCCTGACCTAACGGGCCTATCAGCTTTATAACTTATAGAGATCTGTGTGGTTGATTTTATTTGGGACTTGTGGATCGTGGGGACCTGGTGGGAGGGCAGATCTACTGAAAGTATGTTGATGAATTGAAAATTCTACTTGAAAGAGTCTTTCTTGGTGTATTCATGTTGTACCACACTTATAAGAGTTACAGTTATAGATGCAAAACATCAGCTAAACTGGTATAATTTCAAATGCCAACCACTCAAGGTTAATATTTTGCTGCAGTGGTAATTCTGTTCTAGATGTCTCCTCAGGTTTCTGGTAGCTATGTGCTCACCTTTTATGTCAACATGGAAGAAAGAGGCAGTTTTTCACTGTGTAGATCTACAAAGCTAACAGTCTGTTCTGTTGGCTTTAAGTTTGAATGCTGATTGACAGGGCAGAAAGGAGAATTACTGTTCATCTTTTTAAAAGCTAAGTATTTGTGATGCTGAAGCTATGTACCTGTGTGAAAATAGGGCTAAAGGGGAGTTTGTAATGGATCTCTGTGAACTCAGAGTTAGAGTATCCTTCCAGTATATTCCTAATGAGGTATTCAGTAACAGATGTAAATGATACTTTCTCTACTACATGCTGTCAGTCGACTTTAAATAAAATCGACTTGGAGTACAGCTTTGAACTAGGTGAGCCAGGGGTGCATAGCAGAACTTTACTGTTGAGCTTGCAAAACAATACAAGTTTGTAAAGATATAATTAAAAAATACACTGTAACAAGGCACTAGATGAAGTCCACCTTTAAATCATTCAAGAGATGAGACACTGCTTTTCCCTCTACCCCTTGATGGCTTGTCCCTACAGATACAGAGTCCATTTGTATTTAAAATGCATTACTGCACTTGTGGCAAATGTATTTATATGGCATTTCAATGTTGCTTCTTGAAATAAAACTATGTACAGAAGATTGGGCAGAGTGAGTTACCAAGAAAGTTAGCGAGTTCAAAATGTATTTTCTTTAGTCTGACATACAATGCCCTTCTGAACGTTCAGAGAACTCATCGGTGTGGTGTTCAGTAATAGGTGAGAGTGTCTTATTATGTGTGTATTATATCTCTACAAGTCAAGTGGTTCTGGAGGGAGGAGGTCGGGGTGATAAACTTACTCCTCCTCATCTGACTCGAACCTTTGACCTTGGTTTGAGTGTAGTGATTCAGGATGGACATACTAACAATATTCGTCCAATAAAAGTTAAGCCCCAAGTTTCTGGGTGAACACTTGGCCTGTAGCACAAGAGAGACTTCATTTCCTGAGAAACAGAAACTGATAAAACATTAGCTGATACTATTGTTCTCGGCCAGTGTATTTTGACCTAAGATAAAGGCAATGGAGAGAAAGCATTTGCTCAGATTGTAGATAAATTTCTAGTGGTCTTAGTTTCTTGACAGGAACCATGCCTGGTGTATGTTCTTAGAGAATTCTTGGTTATATAATTTTAAAAAAATGTTGATTAACCAGATTGGCTTTCGTTTTTTGTAACCATATTCAGCCTGATTACTGAAGCCATCATTTTTCCATCTATTCCCTCTAACTTCAACACAAAATGCAATCTAAAAATCTTTTATTTACATAATTCTGCCAGCATCTTGCTATATAGATCTGATATGGCCTATTCACAATGATCCTGCTTCCTTAAAGATTAAATAGTTCACTTATGTGTGGCTCTCTGGTTATCTCCATATAGGCTATTCCGTCAGAGACAGCCAGTTGTGTTAAACCTGATGGAATTTAGAGTAACCTAGGAAACAATCATCAGAGTTAGCCTGTGCTAGTATTTTGAGAGATATTAACTGAAGAGAGAAAACCTACCTAAATGTTGGCAGCACTATTTTGTGAAGTACAGTCACAGGATGAATCTAAGGAAAGCAGAACTGAGCATCAGAATCTATCTTTCTCTGCTTCCAGAGATGTGGACACCACCTCTGACTCCTGCCACCTCAGCGAGAGGCACTCTCACTACCATTCCATAAGCTAAGCTCTTCCAGGGTTATGTAGAAGGTTCATCAATTACTATATCCCTAAACATCAGCAGTACATGTGCAACAGATCAGCTGTGCTACCTATTTGATGAGGATACCTCAAATTCTTCTCTGAAACTTCTTTGTTGTGTCACCTTAGATATAATCTAATCTAATCTTTCTATCTATCTAATATATAATATAATATATACTCATTTATCTTTTCGAGAATTGATTTAGAAATTGGCATGTGACACATTTTTGGCCGATGGAAATTCAAGACACACAAAGGGAAATGCTTTGTGGCTTTGTGGGAAGCTTTTCCTTCTTGATAAGAGCAAATGCTAGGGAAATGATTGTGTTCTAGGGTGGGTCTTAACCCCACATAAAGGTTTAAAGGAAACTGTGGACTTCTGAGCACTTCCCCAGCACGAGTCTCTTTAGCTGGCAAGGTGCCTGGATCACTTATATCTTCCCCTAATTTCTTCTAGAGAAATTTGCGTGCGTCACAAACATATCCTTCCAAAGAAAGGAGAAGGAAACTTCCAAAGAATAGTGACAGTGTGTGGTCAACACAGCATAGTCAACAAGGAGTCCTAGGTTAGCTACCCCTGAGACTTACTTTTCACATTGCTTTGAGAAAAATAGTGGGAAGTCTACTTTAAACTAATCTCAAGGATGAATAGCAATGATGGTGAAACACATTTCATGGCACTTGTTATAGGTGTTTTATTGTTAGAATTGATTATTATTAACAGTTTTACTTGTCAGCAGGTTGAGAATTTAAATTGCTCACGATTAAAGAGGTTGCTGTACTGAATAAGAAAAATAAAGCATTTTCAAACCTAGGCACAATAAGGAATAATGAACATGAACTTTCAAACTAAAACACTCCCTGGTTTAACAATGGAAACAAAGAAATTGCAACACATATTTCCCTCCATGAATCTAATAAGTGTCCACTCAACCACATTTGTCCACGTGTTCTATATGTTTATGTATTGCCTAACTGGTTCAATGTCAAGATTGCCTATTGAATTCATTAATAAATACATATCTTTATTGCAGTGTAAAATCTTTGACCATATTTTCACCTACTGTTTCTACAAAATTAAAATTAGTAAACTCCACTATTATATATTATTTGTGTACAATGAAAGCAAAGAAATTTTTTCCTCTTAGTCTTGGCCTCTATGTTCTAGTTCTCCAGATATCATTTTCATTACCTGAAAGTCCACCTAGTACTTAGTGATGAAGGAGTTCCTAATAGAAGAGACAAGAAAAGATAAGTCGAAGGAATAAAATGCCTTGTTTAGTAACAAAATAGCCCAGGGAAGATAAAATTCAATGTACAGCAAACCTGATGAAAAACACTATGAATGATAATCATGTGAAAGACGCTTAGCAAAAATAATGGGGTAGCTCTGAACCAAGACAGGACTCCTGCAAGCCTTGGGCTGTAGGTCTTTAAAACTCTTGATTTATTTAGCAGAAATAATTGTTTGAGATTGTGTAGAGACATGATACCCCATTCAGTCTGAGGATTTGGTAGAGATAAAAAGTATGTCTAGTGGCTTATTACCTTACTTCTCTGATCTTTCAGCATTTATCCTGATATCTGACCCTGGGATTTTATTAATTAGACCAATTAGAATTCACACCACAATAAAGGGACTGAACATCATAAAAAATAATCACAGGTCATATGTAAAGGAAAATCCATAAAAATAACAGCTGATTTCTTAGTGGGAACCTTAAAAGTCAAAACAGCCAGGAGCAATGCACTTTGAGTTCGTAGAGAATATGGATGTCAACCTAGACTACCATGCCTAGCCTGACTGTCTGTCATAGTAGAAGGGAAAGTGAAAACTTCCAATGACAAAACCAGTCTAAAAGAATTTTTGTCGACCAAACCAGCCCTACTGAGAATATTGGAATCAATCCTTGAGCCTGATGAGACAAATGAATGAAGAGGCAATAGAAAGAAAACAAATAAAACTAAAATTGCCAAAACACAATATAAGGCAGAATATAAACAGTAAAAAAGCAAAATTTGAGCAATCAATATAAGCCTTTCACAAATAACTTTAAATATTAATGGCCTCACTTCCCATTAAGAGACATGAGCCATGGGTTAGTTTAGTGGATTAAGAAACAAGTACATGTCTGTTGACTACAAGAAGCTCATATCACCTTTAAAGAAAAGAACCACCTTAAAGTAAAAAAAAAATCAAAGCAAATGAGCAAATGAGACCTGGAAGCAAGCAGGCATCACCACCCTAATATATGGCTAATAAACTTCCTATTAGAACTATCCGGAAGAGATAAAGAACGATAATTCATTCTAATCAAGGAAACAGTTAAGAAAATGTTAGTATCCTATATATTCACTAATGACTAGTGCATATATAAAGAGTTTATGTATGTTTGTAAGAAGTTTGTATCTAGATATGAAGCTATAAATTAATTTTAACTCAATAATAGTTGATTTTAACACCCCATTTTATCTTAAGAGACAGGTCATGAAGCCAAAATGACCTGAGTTGAAAGAAATCTCAGACTAGATCATCCTCTATTTCTTCTCTAATTAGTGAAAAGAGAATCTTTCTTATTTGCTTGTTTGCTGTTAGTAGCACTGTCATTCTGTGTGGTGCTTTTCCTTAAGTGAAAGATACAGGTGAACTGTGGTCTCTGAGTGTACAGGGTATGCTATGAAGATTATTAGTAGAGAAGAGTGTCTAATGAAGAAGAGATTTCTGGACTTTTCTTCCTTCCTTTTCTTCCCATGTTCCTTTCCTTCTTTCTTTTTTCTTCCTTCCTTTCTTCCTTCCTTCCTCCCTTCCTCCCTCCATTCCTTCCATTCTCCCTCCCTTTCTTTCATCTATTTGTTTACTTGTTCATTTATTTGCTTATTCATTGCTTTGTTTGAGACCGGGTCTTGTTTATTTTTCTTCATCAAAATCCAGTTGGTTGATTATTCTAGTAATGAATAAATTCAGTGTCAAAAGGAAAAATAAAGGAAGAAAAGCAAAAGTTCACATCTAGTCAATGAGACAACATTTAGTACATTGAACCTGGACCTAGAAATTTTCCAAAATATACAACATAGCTTAGCTTGACAATCTGTAGTGGTAATCCTTGAGGCTGATTTGTGTCGTCTACTGAAGACACAGGCCATGCTCCACTCTGTGCGCAGTGCTTTTTCCCCAACCTCTAGTGATGGATTTACAGATATGTACCTCGATGCCCAGATATAAAGTTCTTCTTTCTAACTAATATGCTTAGTTATTCAAAAGAGCATTTCTGACAATTAATAATTAGTACAACTTTAGCAAGATTACATTACCTCATAGGGAGAGTGGTTTTTAATCTAGGTAAAATTTGAAAATATGTATTTATCTTACTTAACATTGTTTTTTATAACTGTTTCCCATATTTTATTACTTTTAGTTTTGCCCAATATCTTTTTCAAAACAAAAGTATGAAACAAAGCACTTTTTATTTCCTTTAATACCCATTCACTGAAAAATAAGAGAAACAGGAAATTTAATTATGTTTCAACCTTACTTTACAGTTGATATTTTTGAGAGACATAAAGCAGTATATGTCTATACAGGCTCCATTTTGAAGATGTTATTGGCATAATAAGATACAAGTCAGCAATGAGGTTAGCTGTCACAAAGCTTGCTTGTATACAAAAACCATTCAAAAAGTTTTGTGCCAAATTTTCAATGTAAGCCACACCTTTTAAGTGTTTCTTAGGTCCATCTTTAACATAGTAATGAATAGCTTAGTGATTAGTAGTGGTTTTTAAAGATTTGTTTTATTTATTTATTTCATTTTCATCTCTGACACTGAATTTACTTATTTCTAGAATAATATACCAACTAGAATTTGATGAAGAAAATATAAAGTCAGGGGAGAAGTGAATGCACACATCTCCACTCTGCAGTCTTGTCAGTAAATGTCAAAGACAAAATATTTCCTGAACTTTGGTGTCACTGTATTACTCTTCCAGTATTAAAATGTAATTGTTTAGTTCTTGAGACAAGGAACTTATCTAAAAACGCTTTTGAACTGCTTAAAATTGACAAAGAAATCTTCCATCAATATCTGGCCTCTTATCCTTATGGAAGAACAGGCACTTACTGTCCCTTCTGCCTCCAAGTTCAGTTGATCACCCCAGAGTCTTTCCTGGTGAACCTCTCCAGTAGCAGTGATCACACTGATACTCTTACTCTTCGGGGATTTTAAATAACAGCCCAATCAGGATGCGTTCCTTTTCATCTTCGTCTCCCATAATTTTCCTTGGCAGAGGTCTTGTCAAAAATGCTTGATTTTTTTTCTTCCCCAATTATAACTCTTCAAAAGAGAGAAAATGAGGCTCGGAGCCCCGGTCCACAGCTGCTGCAGCTTTTGAAGTCCCTTCTGCCCAGCTCTTGATGCTATAACCCTTTTAATAGCAGCATTAGCTGTTTCAGCTCCATTTTCGAACAGTCTTGGTGGAGTGAGGGAAAGCCTTTCATATAGGACTTTGCTACCATGCTACCATGCTTGAAATTTAAAAATAATTTTTATTTATCTGGCTCTGGTACACACATATAGCACAGGTTTCTTTCCTTAGTAAGCAGTAATGGCCCTCACTGGGTCTTTGTTCCACATTAATTAGGGGAGGCAAATCCCTATATCACTAACATAAAAATCTAATTACTTAAGAAAGATTCAGTGCATTGGCCAGATGAGACATAGGAAGACCTAGGAAAATCCAAATCAGCTTTGTTGTTGTTGTTGTTGGTTGGTTGGTTGTCTTGGTTTTCTGTTTCTAGTCAGGAGTGGCGAAGGAACTGGATGGAAATATATTAAAATCATTTTTCAGCGAGAAAGGAAAAAGTCTATTGCATATTTATGTTTAAGCATTAAAATAAGGAAATGCACAATAAAATCCACACTTTCCTTTAGTAGAGGATGATTTCAGTATCTGCAAGTTAAGTTGCAAAAGTGCAGCCAAAGGCTGAATGGAAATGCGTTTCTGCAATACTTGACAGTGTCTTCACCAGAATAGGGCAGTATGGAGTCATGGGCAAGCGCTTCTTGATGAAAAACACGAGTGACCTTGCTGATTGTAGGCTTTGTTTACATTCACGGGCTTCAATGAAAACACTGAAAACTGCCTCTATTTCACCAGGTGAGAGGTACAGCTGCTGACATTTCTGAACATTGTCTATTCCAGGAAGCCATAAAAACCTTTGAAAAATGTTTTCCAGATTTTTCTGGCTTTTATTTGACAATATGTCCTAGATAACCTGCTATGCAGATACAATTAAAAGAAATACCATCTTTGGGGTTCGAGAGGTGGCTCATCAGTAAAGTGCACTTACTGCTTTTGCAGACAACCTGAGATCAGTTCCCACTACACACATAGTGGCTCACTATTCTCGGTAACTCCAGTTCCATGCTTTCTTCTAACTTCCACAGACACTGATCACACACATTGAATAAAGATATACACACATACAGAACATTCATGCAAATAAAATAAAATAAAACAAAACAAAACAAAACAAAATATCCGTGCATCCTTGACTGTCCTGGAACTTACTCTGTAGACTAGGCTGGCTGGCCTCTAGCTCAGAAATGTACCTGCCTTTGCCTTCCAAGTGCTAGGATTAAAGGTGTGTGCTACCACCATTGGGAAAATAAATCCTTTTTAAATGGAAAAGAATCATCTTGTGATACGTGGAATTTTGTATAAAAGTTCAAATAAATCAATGCTAAGTTTTGAGACTTATATGAGATATAGGACTGTTGAAAATACCTACCTGGAACTAGCTCTTATAGACCAGTCTGGCCTCAAACTCACAGAGATCCACCTACTTCTGACTCCAGAGTGCTGGGATTAAAAGTGTGTGCTACCGCTGACGGGCTGAAAATATCTACCTTCTATTTCAGAAAGTAGGAGAAACTTTCAGGATTGTGTTTTCTTGCCACCTTTCATTGTCAAATATTGGCACAGGGCTTTGATAGCTTAGGGCTACTTCATGAGGCACTGTGATTTGCAGAGCCCTCCTGCTGGTGGGAAATAGCCAGAGCCTTTTAGATCATCTGGAATTGCTCCGCCAATGCTGTGGGACTTCCTTGTGTATGTACATCATCCTGGTTCATGCAGAGAGAAGAGGGCTTTGGGTCACCTAGAAATGGAGTCAAAGGCAGTTGTGAGTTGTCATATCAGTCCTGGGAACCAAACTTGGGTCTTCTGCAAGACCCAAGAATATTCTTAAACACTGAGTCATCTCTCTAGCTCCAGCATTTTTCCCCAGAAAAAAATAAGTGGAAATATGCTTTTCCACTATTAGAACTATTTTAAAATATATGCCCAAAAGGTTTTTAAAAGTTAGTTAAGTTCTTAATTGTTGGAGTCCTCCAGCGGCTCTTCCCTGCTAGAGATCTTTACTTTCTTTCCGATTTGAGTTACTGAAAGCTGTGTCAAAGTTGTTTACCAGCTCTGCTTCACAAGAACATGTTGCCTTGCGTTGAGGATCAGAGGATAAGGTTTTCACCTGTTGGCCCACCTGACTGTGTTGGGTATATAAGCTTCCATGGTGCTATTGAATAGGGGCTTCTGACCAGTAACTAGAGGTCCGTGTCTCTGTCTGTGTATGTCTCTGTATGTTTCAACCTCCAGACCCTTGCCCGAAGTTTGCGAACTGTATGGTAGTGCATAGAGTGCAGACAGGCGTTGTGCGCTGCACTTAATTTCATAACCCTATGCAATATTTAACAATCGAAAGAGGTAGGAAAACACAATGCGGAGAGGTTTTCCTCATCCCCCCCTATCCAGGGACCATCAAGCTCAGGTTCAGTTATAAGGAAACCAAGGTTTTCCTTACAATGGTAGAAAGTCATTTGCTCCCATAAGGATAGATGCGGAAGCTCGGGAGCCATTGTATTCCTGCAACATGAGGCAAGATAGGACATTAATCTGGATTTTGTGAGCATTTTCTCCCTTAAATAAGCTACAGAAAGGAGGAGAGAATTTAACAGACAATACTGAATGTGTTTTAGATAATGATGACCACCAAACTTTGGTTTGTCAACTGATGATAGTTTCCTGAATAGAATTTTATTGGAATACAAGTTTGTGTGTCTTCTATGCCTGCCTTATCCTGTAGCAAGAGAATTGAATGGTCGGCAACAAAACTGCAAGTGCATAAAACTTAAATATTTACTGTCTCTTGGTGGGGACTATCCCCTCCCTTATATCAGGTGAACACAGGAAATTATCTTAGGTTATTGGTGTTAGTAAAATGGTACCAATTTCATTACAAAGTACATAGAAAGGCCACATAGGGACTTTTCATTAGATTTGAATGAGATGCAGGTAAAAGACCACGGTGTCTGAAGAAGGATCAAGCATCACACTGAAGAAAGATGGAGACAGGTCTCAGGAGCAGGATAGTGCTATGACACACTGTCTTGCTGTCACATGGCCAATGCCCTCATGAACACAAAGCAACTGTTACCACCTTAATAGCTCCATTGAAAACAAAGACATGGAAGCAGGAAGGGGATGTGGAGAATAAGGTCATGAGCAGCAGAGGGAGGGAATACAGAATAGGAGCACAATACATGATTATAATTAACAGAAAAAAAAAGATGAAGAAAACATTCCAAATAGAATGTAAACTAAAGAAACTTTTAAAAATGAAGTAGTGTGAGCTAAACTAATTTAAGGGGTATAAAAATTTGACAGGTAAATAAATAATTGAAGATATAATACAAAACATGATAAAGTAACAGTAAACTTTATTATATGACTCAGTATACAAAAGAAATAGGGGAAATACATATGACTACAAAATTAAAATCTAATGTTTGACTTAGCCAATATGAAAATATGAAAGCCACCTCACAAATATTTATGTTAGTAATAATAATAAATAGAAAGAAATCTTTACATTAATATTTAGTATTCCTAAAGTCAATAAAGCATGGTACAGAGTACTTCTTGAAATAAAAGGTAAAAATAATGTGACCCCCAGATTGAGTATAGCAACAATAACCCAAGAAAACTTGAAGATGAGCAACTAGTGTCTTACTCAGTCACTAAAGTTCCAGAATAAAGAAGAATGGAGTGCCTATAAAGAAAAGAAAGAGGGCTTTAAAAAATCATGTTGGTGTTCACCATGACAACCTTCAAGGACAGAAGGCAGCCAAACAATGACTACTGCGTGCTGACAGCGATGAAGTGTAACTCAAGAAGATTGCCCTCAAGCCAGTTTCTTTCCTGCAAAAGTAAAAAATATGCAATTATAAAATTAAATATCATCTCACATGTTCCCAACACATACCTGCTAAAAACTTAACATAGCCTGTTTATTTAAAGGAGAAATCTAAAACAGAATATGTAGCTGTCAAAAGCATTAAGTGCGGACGAAGAACACGATACTGCCTTCCACACCCCGAGGGAAGCAGAAATGTGGGTGATGTCAGCATGTTCTACACACAGGGCAATACAGTCAGTTTTGAGTCATTCTGAACCAATCGCTTTACCACAAATGTAGAGAAGGGCTGTTGGGCTCACTGTTTAGTTGACGTTGGTCTGTGACAGTGAGCAAAGGGTAGGCAAGTGGCTCCGTCATAGGTGGTGGTGGCACCAGGAGATGAAAACAGCAGATGCAGCTGCTGCAGAGATTTCAGCAGAGTTCATAGGGCAAAGCTGGTACTTAGTATTCAGAATCATCTTAGTTATGGAGCTCTGTAGAAACAAAACAAAACATAGTTACAAGCTGTCAAGATACAATGGCCAGAAAGGAAAGACTAAGGACAAAAAAGAAGAAGGAGGAGAAGAAGAAGGAAGAGGAGGAAGAGGAGGAGGGGGGGAGGTGGAGGAGGAGGAGGAGGAGGAGGAGGAGGTGGAGGAGGAGGAGGAGGAGGAGGAGGAGGAGGAGGAGGAGGAGGAGGAGAAGGAGAAGGAGAAGGAGAAGGAGAAGGAGAAGGAGAAGAAGAAGAAGAAGAAGAAGAAGAAGAAGAAGAAGAAGAAGAAGAAGAAGAAGAAGAAGAAGAAGAAGAAGAAGAAGAAGAAGAAGAAGAAGAAGAGTTAGGATCAAATCAATACTGAAACTAGCAGGGAAATATTCAACCTGGTAGCTCCATGCCTGATAGACAAGACAGGACTGGATGGCCCTTCTCCTGTGGGCTTGCTGTATGTGAAGATGGGGTTTCTCTCTTGTCTAGCATCATCACCTACAATTTTCTAGGAAGATGTACCATGTTTCTGGCATTTCCAACATCCAAGGCTGTCCACTGCAACTTAAACATCATACTCAGAATTTCATACCATGCTCACCCAGGAACTTGCACAGGGAGTCTATCTGACAATGTGTATTGCCTGACCACTTAAGTCTTCCTTACACATCTTAGTGCCCGGATTCATAACATCATAGCTCTTGCATTTTGCATGCCTAAAAAAATGAATCACAAATAGTGGCAAAGCCTTTCTCTAACTTGATAAGTAGCTGGGTTCACTTAGACTACTAAAGTATTATTAGAGAGTATAGCCGATCAAACCCAGGTAAACACTTCTCCAAACGGCTCAGTGGCCACAGGATGTCCCAGCAGTACCCTCTTTTCAGGGAAAAGTCTTTCAAATGAGTTTCTAGTTTTATACTTTGGGTCTTGAAGTGGGTAAGTGAGGTCTTGCCAATTTTTTGCTGTCCTGGTGCAAAGAGCTTGGCTTCAATTTAATGGTGCTCATCTCTGTACAATAAGCTGGCCACAACTGACTTTCTTTTTTACTTTATTTCTTTGGTTTTCGTTCTCTGTTTCCATTTTAATATATTTTAATCATATGAAATTATGAGCTGCATTATGACATTTCATGCATTTTATCACATAGTTTGATCCTGTTGAGTAGCCGACTTCCATATCCTGCTTTCTTTCCCACTCTATCCCTTCCTATATCTCTAAGCCCTGCTGTATTTTTATTAATGATCTCTACTGCTTTCTTGCTTTCTTTAGTCATTGTTGTTACATATATGTACATAAAAATATAAATACAAACTGCTGAGTCAATTTACTGTTAATAATATGTATTATTTTAAGGCTAACCATTTGGTTTTAAATAACTAATCCTTAGTTCATCCCTAAGGATGACTGATTTTTGCCTCTCTTAACTGTCACTGATTGCCCATGGTTCTTCATTTAGAGGTGCACTCTTGTGAGATTTGCCCTATCTACACACAACTTGCAACTCCTTTCTTTTCTGTCCATACTTCACATTAAATAAAAAATAACAATTTTATTTTTGATCCTTATTCTCAAGGTAAATCATACTGAAAGCAGCTATTGCATCCTTTGTCAAGTCAACTTTTTCTAGGGATATACAAAAATGTCATTATCAGGTAAGAGTACAATTTCTTCATAGTCCAACTTGGTAAGATCAATGATTTTATTTGGCTTTCTTGCAGAGCAGAGAACAGGGCTAATAACTGCAATGTGATTGTCCTCTAAACACCTGTGTCAGCACAAAATCTTATGCCATCATGGTTGGTGACCCCACAGGAAACCACATCATCGAGCTCCACTTTACTTGACCTTATCATAATTTTAATCATTTATTGAAATTTATCATAATCCCCAGTGCCTCAATTTTATATGTTGTGCTCACACAGCTTTAAATGTTCATTTTCTTCATCTTTATTGATTTCCTTTGTGTCAGGAAGAGGGCAAGGGTGTGCCATGGCACCTGTGGGGAGATCTGATGACAACTGAAGGAGTCAGAATCCTCTTGCCGCTCTGTTTCACAGGGATGGATCATGGGTTCCTGCACTTGACAAAAAGCACCTTGAGACACTGAGTAATCTTACTGGCTTGTCTTAAATTTAATTTTTAACCCATTGAATTGGTCTAGTCCTTAATTTTAAATATCTTTTAAGCACTAGCTGTTTTGAAGGGAGAAAATAACTGAAGTGAGCCAGAGTACAGGCTGGAAACCATCCTGGTGCATGTATTCGTTTGGAGGTAAATGCTAAGAACAAAATCACTGGAAGAAAAGAATTCAGATCTATTCCATTAGACATTTGTAGGCAGTCATCAAGTAAGTATTAAGCAAATTCAAAGTAATTGTATGGCCACTAGGAGCCACCAGTCAAGATACTAACCCCAGATTCTTTCCACACCATAGTTTTGCATACCAAGGATTCTGTTCTTGGGCAAAAATAGACTTGTGAAGCCACAGATGGAGAAGTAGTCCTACTGAAGAGAACACTGCCTTTCATACCAGCTCCATCTACTACCACCTTATTGTAGCATGAGGGGCCAGCTTGTTGGGGTTTCTGTCCCACCCGGTACCCAACAGCCGGCAAACCCCAAAGAAAATAACTCACAAGACTCCATAAGATTATAAACTGATAGGCTCAGTACCTTTTCCAGTGGGGCAGCTTACATCTTTCCTCTCCAGTGGTCTGGGCAGAACTGCTGAGGGAGCTTCCTGCTTTCCAGAATACTCTCAGTCTCTTTGCTCCACCTCTACTTCCTGTCTGGCATTTCCACCTATACTGCCTGCCTGGCCAATCAGCGTTTTATTAAAATATGATTGACAGAACACAGACAATTCTCCCACACCATTTCCCTCTTTTTTTAAACAAAGGAAAATACCCATAGTCCATTTGTTGGGAATGTGGGCGTAGTATTTCAGACTATTTCCTGCTGTTTGGGGGCGGGGATGATCTTATGGGGACCTAAAGAAAATTTAGAGTTATAATCAAGTCCTGACTGGAGTATCCTGTGAGTCTTGATCATCTCAGGCAGCAGTCTTAAATCACTTCTGGATGTAGAACTCAGATATCTGGGCCATCTGTTCCTACCAGAGGTTTCTCAGATGGTCTCCCTTGGTCAAACTGGATTTTCCTTAACTCAGAATGAATCCACAGCCTCTCATTTCCTGTGGAAACAAAAGCACACTCTCTTCTCCAAAGTAGCATATCTTTTGACTTCAATTTTGAAGCCAAGGTATTTTCAAAATACCTATCTTGGGTTAGTTCAGCAGTATTTATAAACAAAAGTCCTTTAGCAGCTGTTGCTCCTTCCTCAGCATATAAACAATTCAAAGAGAGCATAATAGCATACAGTATCAAGATTCTCTGTTTATTTTCCATCTTTATTTTAACCTCTATTTCTTTTATTTTTACCTTTACTTTTTGAGACAGGTTCTCTGTATATCTTTGTCCTGGAATAATACTGTAGACCAGGCTGTCCTTGAACTCACAGAGATCCTTCTGTCTCTGCCTCCCCAGTGCTGGGATTAAAGGTGTGTGCTACAACACCTTGATCTCACAGAGATCTGTCTGTCTCTGCCTCCCAGGCATTGGGATTAAAGGTGTGTACTACCACACCTTGAAGTCACAGAGGTCAGCTACCTCTGCCCCTTAAAGTCTCAGAGTTCAATTTACCTCTGCCTCTGAAGTGTTGGGATTAAAGGTGTGTACCACCACACCCTATTTCTCCCTTCCAGTCTGGGCAGAACTGCTGAGGGAGCTTCCTGCTTTCCAGAATACTCCCAGTCTCTTTGCTCCACCTCTACTTCCTGTCTGACTTTCCCACCTATACTGCCTGCCTGGCCAATCAGCGTTTTATTAAAATATGATTGACAGAATACAGACAATTCTCCCACACCACCTTATCCTCCCTGGCAACACTGTAACAGCCTCAAGCAATCCATACTGTCATGTGCCAGGGACTGTTACTCTGTTTAATAGTTGTCTTTTGCCCCTTTGTCTTCCCCTTTGGACTGTCTAGACAGGCACCAAGCAAATTAGTACCAAATGCCTTCTCTTAAGTGTCTGGTGGAAGCACTGCAAGGAATGATCTGCCTTTGGGTTTCCCAACTTTCTGCTCAGATAGTATTTTTTCTCTCAATCACACTTTGCACTGGGCAGTCTCTGAAGTTCTCATGTAATGCCAAAGTCAGTCCACAAACTTTGCAAGGGTTTTTATAGGAAAGTCACCTTTAAGCTCACTGAGAGGAGAAAAAAAATGCCTGAGACAGAAACAGAAAATTTTGAAAAGTTTAATATACATTTTCCTTCAAATGTCATTCTGACCATTCCCTGGTTCTAACAAAAAGGTAGGAATTACTAAGATTGGGCGATGTGAAGTATATAGGATGTGATTCTTGGCACAAAACTTACTAGCAATCTTGCTTTTAAACAAACCTATGAGGCATACAGAATGAGTTCTGACTTTCTGTAATGAGATGCTCAAACATTGTTGCTATTTAATTGGAAACTTCCAAGTTCAAGAGAAAGACTATCACTAAACAGTTAATGATTTCTGTTTCTCAACTCAAATAATATAGAAACGGGTTCAACTAAATTTGCACAATAGTCTTCCTGACTAGTCTTGTTTGTCAGTGTTTTACAATTCCAGTTTTTAAGACAAATATTATCCCTACCTCCTATCCTAGCTGCCACTTCGATCTCTCTATGTTCTTATCATCTTTCTATTTATCTCTGCATTTCCTCCAGGTGATTAGTTTTCTTTAATATCATCATGGAAACTTGAATTACCAGTCATTTCAGCAGCCATAATTATTTACTAAAAGGTATAGGAAATATTCCGTTTTAGGAATTCCCTATGAAAACTGTAGTAGGTTCGTATTACAGTGATAATGCAGGACATATGCAGAGAGTCGATTTTCCTCTCTCCCAGGCAGTACCAAGGAAAAGACACCTAGTTGATGGAAATTTTAATATAATTGCTCCCATCATCCACCTCCAAAGAGGGGTTTTAAAAGTCATGTTTCCAGCAAGACATTTTATGTTGGAAAATTAGTTCCAGGCTAAAGATATAATGGATATAGGATGGTCAGTTCCTACACATGTCAACCAAGATTTCCTGGGAGGTAGAAGGAATGTCTATGGAGACCTAGAGCCGAGATTCCAGGTCTTAACTTGGATTCTACAGGGTAGTGAAGTTGTTCAACTTTACAGTTGATCTCTGGTTCATTTCTTATGTATTCCTTAACGAAGACCATCAGAGTTGTTTGTAGTGAAAAAATTAGTTTTGAAGATTTGGGTGGGAAACATGAGAGGTCTTTAAATGAGATTGTGGCATGACTCTTCAACCATTCTTTGTTTTCCGTTGAGTCTAACTGGTGGCATCACCTGCTACTCACATTTTAGGAAGTAAGCATTATAGCGAGAAGATGATTTTCTTTCCTCTCACCTGCATTCTAATGTGTAATAATTTTTAGGGCATATAGAGCTAAATTGAATATATGGAGAATATAGGTAACTGATCATAAGAATGCAGCATTTAGATTACTGTAAAATACCTCCAGATGAGCAAACTATCTACTTAAATATCTGGAAATCACTCAGCTAGCAGTGTTGGGAATGTTACATTTTAATGTATTGATTTTGAGTCCCTTGGTTTCTAACTATATTTCCCATTTCATAATAGACAAAATTAACATGTTTAGTTTGAAGTTTCCCTTACAGCCTCTTTAAAATTTCAGAGTTGATCTTAGCCATTATGATAGGTGTAAGATGGAATCTCAGAGTTGTTTTGATTTGTGTCTCTCTGATAGTTAAGGATGTTCAGCAATTCCTTAAATGTCTTTTGGTCATTTGAGTCTCTTCTGTTGAAAATTGTCTGTTTAGAGCTGTACCCCATTTTTAAATTGGGTTATTTTGTACTTTGGCGTCTAGTTTCTTGAATTCTTTATATATTTTGGACATTAGCCCTCTGTCAGATTTGAGGTTGGTAAAGGCATTTTCCTCTTCTGTAGGCTGCTGCTTTGTCTTATTGATCATGTTCTTTGCCTTACATAAGCTTCTCAGTTTCAGGAGGTCCCATTTATTAATTGCTCTCAGTGTCTGTGCTACTAGTGTTATATTTAGGAAGTGGGCTCCTGTGCCCATGTGTTCAAGACTACTTCTGACAGTTTATGCTAGAGAGAATGTGGAGTAAGGGAAACACTCCTCCATTGCTGGTGGCAGTGCAAACTGCTGCACTTTGGAAATCAGTATGGTAATTTCTTAGAAAATTGGGAATCAACCTACCTCAAGACCCAGTACTACTACTCATGGGTATATATCCAAAGGATGCACAATCATGTCACAGACATGTTTGCTCAGCTTTGCTCATAGCAGCATTATTTGTAATAGCCAGAACCTGAAAACAACCTAGATGCCCCTTATCTGACCAATGAATAAAAGAATGTGGTACATTTACTCAATGAGCATTACTCAGTGGTAGAAAACCACTTGAAATCTGTAGGCAAATAAATAGAGCTAGAAAAAAAAAATTCATCCTGAGTGAAGTAACCCTGACCCAGGAAGACAAATACAGTATATACTCACTCATAAGTGGGTATTAGATATAAAGCAAAGGGTAACCAGTCTATAACCACAACCCCAGAGAAGTTAGGTAAAAAGAAGGACCCTAAAAGAAGGGCCCCAGGAAGGGGAAATTCTTAAGATCTCCTGGGTAAACAGGAAGTGAGGGTAAAAGAGAGGGGATGGGGGATGGAAACATGAGGGAACTAAAAAGACAAGTTGGGGGAGGGGCAGAGGGGAAGAACAATGAAAGAGATATCTTGATAGAGGGAGCGATTATGGGGTTAGGGAGAAACCCAGTGATAAGGAAATTTCCAGGAATCCAAAAGGATGACCCCAACTAATACTCCTAGTAATAGTGTAGAGGGTGCCTCATTGGGCCTTCAGATTAATGATCACCCTAATTGTCATCATAGAATCTACATCCACTAACTGAAGGAAGCAGATGCAGTGACCCACAGCCAAGCACTGGGCTGAACTCCTAGAGTTTAGTTGAAAAGAGGGATGAGGGATCATATGGGCCACAGTGGTCAAGATCATGATATAGAAAACCACAGTTACAGCTGGTCTAAGCTAATGGAAGCTCTCTAACTCTGAACTGACAATTGGGGAACCTGCATGTGACCAAACTAGGCCCTCTGATTATGGGTGACAGTTATTTGGCTTGTTCTGTTTCTGGGCCCTGGCAGTGGGACCAGGACTTATCCCAGGTGTATGAACTGGCTTTTTGGAGTCCATTTCTCTGGTGGGTTACCTTGGTCAGCCATGGTATAGGGGGTGGGGTAAGGTACCAACTTAACTTGGTATGAATGACTTTGTTGACTCCCCAAAGGAGTCTTTAACCCCTCTGAAGAGTGGATGGGGGAAAGAATGGGGGACAATTGGGCACGGGGCAGGGCTAGAGAAGGGGAGGGAGGAGGAACTGGGGTTGTTATGTAAATAAGAGACATAAAAAATTTCAGAATTGACAATTATATACCTAGTTCATTTTTATTAAAAGTGCCTCTTACCCTCTCCATTTCATAGACTATAATGAATTATCTGTGCAGTGGCTAAGTTGGCAAATTTTGTGTGTTGATTGGGCTCACACAGAAATTGGCTTTAAAAGTGGGGATTGCCCCAGCTCCTTAGCCTGAAACTGTTCTGTAAGATCTGTTGTCTGGGTCTGGGTTGGACTCCTGACTCTGTAATAGGAAGGGTGGATGAGAGTTAAAAAGTCAGAGGGTAAGAGCATTCTGTCCTTGAAGAAAGACAATGCCACTGTTTATCTAGTCTATAAATACTCCCACAGTGGGAAAGGGAAGCTGGAAATTCAGCCAGGAGAAGCACAAGTTTAGAGAGAAGATTCAGTCAAGATCCTCAGCTGATTGCCTTAACTTCCCTAGATGTTTTCTGCCAGGTGTGTGTAAGCTGCTTGTATGAAGGCATTGCCTTTCTTTTTTCATTTGTCTTATTGCTAAGAAGCATCATCTAAGGTGACACTCCCTTCTTCTCAGGATTCTAACTGCAACCGATGACTCACCAAGGCTGCCCCAGTCAATTTTGGCTAGTCATACAGAGCCATCATCTATGGATCATTTGATATTTATTCTTTTGCTCCAACTTGCCATATGCTCAGTAAAGATATTCTCTAGGCCATAAACAACAATATAGCACATGAATTCAGAATTCATGATTTCTGATTAGATAACCACTCTAATGATAGTTATAGATTTAGGCTCATAGATATTGACAAAATTATAGCATTATGAATTAGGGTCATCGTCCCAGAAAAATATATTGTATCATAAAACAGATACAGTAGCTGCTAACATCTACTTTATACTTACAATAAGAACACAACAATTCTCTGAATATGAGAACCATGCCTTCACACACTTGGAAGATCATATTTTCAGCATGAGGCCAACTTCTGGAGATGTAAAGCAAGCATTCAGGGACTGTGACTTAAATTTGTAATTCTTCTTTTCCAGGGGGTTCTTTCTCAGTAATAATTTTTTCTTCTTAGTTTTTTTAGCTTCATAATGTTTTGGTTGAATATATACATATGTGTACATGAAAATAACCTGCCTTTGACTAAACATCATTAGCTTTATTTAATGAGTGAGATATAAAAATATGTATACTTAATCATTTATTCAAGATGTAACAGAAATATTCTATATCAGAAGTACCTGAAGAATAATAAAAGATAAACATATACTAGCAAATAGAGTGTTTAGAGATTGTCAACAAAAATTTCAACACCATGTTAATTTTTTTAATATTCAGGAAATGAGATTATAGTTAAAAATGAGTCAGATGCCTTTGTTTTTTAATTGATAAATAGAATAAAATATTTTGAGGTGTTTTATCTATCAACATAGACAAACTTATGTAATAAAATAAAATACAATAATCTTGGGAAAAAACAGTGAGATAAGGTAACATGATATATCCTAAATCATCTTTATTATTTTACTAGACTGTGGAAAAGCACAGCATGCTATTATAACATTTATGATACAAAGACTTACAAACATTCAATAAATTGCACAGATATCTAACAGGTATGACAGTCAAAATTTTGAACTCTGGCTGCTTTTACTATAAAGCCTCAAGCTACTTCAATTATGAAATACTCTTGTTATTAAGGTCACATAATAACAGGAAAAATAATTAAAATTTGTATTTTCTTATACCTAGCCAATATTAACCATCTAATTCCACAAATATGAATTGAGCAGTAATTGGCTTTCTCACATTGTAAGTTTCTTTTGTCTTATGGAAAATATACTATGACGAATGTAAAGTTATAAATATGCAAAATGGGTTTGGTCGAGGCCTTTTCTGTACTTAATGAGATGATTGTGTGTGTTTTTTTTTCTTTCAGTTAAATTATATGGTGGGTTACAATGACTGATTTTCACATGTTGAACCATCCCTACATATCTGGGATGAAGCCTACTTAATCATGGTGGATGAGGTTTTTTTTTTTTTTGCTGTGTTCTTAGATTCCGTTTGACAATATTTTATTGAGTATTTTTGCATCAATGTTCATGAGGGAGATTGGTCTGTAATTTTCTTTCTTAGTTGTGTCTTTGTGTTGTTTGGATATCAAAGTAACTGCAGCCTCATAACAAGAGCTTGGCAATGTTCCTTCTGTACCCATATTTCTGCTGCCTGTAGAACCACACATAGAACTCTCAGCAGCCATATCTGCCTCCATGCTCCCTGCCATGAGGATAATGGTCTAAACCTCTGACTGTTAGCAAGCACAATTGAATATTTTCCTTTATAAGAATTGCTGTGATTATGGTGTCTCTTCCCAGCAAGAGAACACTGACTAAGACAAATCGGTACCAGGGAGACGGGTTTTGTTGTGACAGATCTGATCACGCTGCTTATTGGCAGAATGTTTACTTTGGGAATTTGGGTAGGAAATTGTTGAATGCTTTAAGTGGGGGCTTAATGGGCCTTAGTAGCAGGAGGATGAATGATGGTGCTGAGGGTGATCTGGACTGTGGTAGCCCATCTCCAGAAATCTCAGAGAGACAGAATATTAGTAAGTGGCCTAAAGGCCATTATATAATATTTTGGCAAAGAATGTGGCCAATTTTTGCCCTTTTCCAAATAAATCTGCCTTAAGCTAAATTGAAGAGTTTTGGATTAATGGTATTGGTGGAAGAGATTTCAAGACAATTTAGCATTCACTGTGTCACATGGTTATTAGTGGCCACTCTTGTGTAGAACTATAATTAAAAGGAGCCAACTGAGTAGGGAAAAATTAAAAATGTACAGTTTGAGAGGAAAAGGGGAACCAGGAAGTGTAATGGAGCTGAGTCCAGTGCTTAAAGAGACAAAACGTTTAAAGGAAAGTCTGATGTTAAATATTAAATAAGGGAGTGGTGACCTCAGTGTTATTCCTTTCTGGTCCATTTAAGAGCTAACCACGTCCACTCCCCAGCCACTTCTGACCTCCCTCGTCGCCATCTTCCTCTCTCTTTTCTTTTGTCTCTTGGTGTGTGTACACATGTCTCTGTCTCTCTTTCTATGTCTGTCTTCATGTCTCTCTGTCTCCCTCTTTTTAAGTAATAAATGTCTCCATCTTCTTTAAGTAATAAATGTTTAGCTTTATGTATAGCCTTATGTCCATTTACTCTGCTGTCCACCGCATCCAGTCGCCTGACTCTGCCGCTTGCCCGGGGAACCTGCACTGCTCTGGTGGCATGGCTCACAGGCCGCTCAGGGCATCCCAACCTATAATCCTTTTAAAGAACAATATTGGTGCCGCGTGACTTGGATATCCTGAACCAGATTCTTTTTCCACTCCACTACTGGCTTCCCAGACGGCTTCAATCGGTGAGTTGCTCCTCGTTCTGCTACAGATGGTTGCTTTCCTTTACCGGAATCGTGCTTGGACGACCCCGGGGGTTGGTCCACCTGCATTAGCACTACATACTTCCCGTGCTGTGCATTCGACATTCGTCTGGGGACCAGGTCCTCAGTTTCTTTATCTTTTCTCATTTTCACTTCTTTTCTTTTCCTCTTCTCTCCTCCCATCGTAACTGCCGCTACGGAGCGGCCCCGGCCTCTGGTTTCTGAGTAACCTGCCCAGATCCAGCTAGGCCCATAACACCCCACCCGTGGATCAAGGACGCTTGTTCATGTGGTCCTGGGCATTCGTTGTGTGGGTTTTCACGATTCAGACTCTGAATAGCAACCGTCCATGGCGGCCCCTGGCTTTTAAAATTCCTGCGGCTTTTCCATTACAGCCGTGACATGGTACAGTTTTTTCGGTTCCAGCCTTTTGCTCCCCTCTGTGGCTTATGATTCAGCCTGGCGGCTCAGCAACAGGGCAGATCACGCCTCTAGGTCACTCTTTATTAAGCTTAAAATCCTTATAGCTCAAAACTTGTAACTTCCCCCCCCCCCCAACACATGGCCGCAGCCATGTTCATTGGGGTCAGGTGACTTTATCGCTAGATTCACTGAGAGCCAGGTCACGTGATCAAGCTCTTCCATTCTTATGTATGTCCTGCCTTCCCTTCCCCCTCCTCGGTGTTCACTGAAATCCTCTCGTTAACTCTGAATACAGGTGTTTTGCACAGTGACATGCTTTTTCATAGGGCCCATCAAAAACATGCACTTTGCCTAATTCCTGTTCAATCTTTCTATGTATAATGATTGTTCACTGCATCTCGTTTCAGACTACAAAATCATAAGTCTCATATTTTAAACTGGTATGTATTTTTATATTTAATATTAAGCTGTTCTCTACCATTGTCAATTCTGCCACTAATCTTAATGTTACAAACAGTTTTTTTTTCTTTTTTTCTGTCTTTTTACAAATGTGAACAGTCAAACTCAAACCCAATCTTCCAGACAGATTCTATACTGCAGCTATACCTAATAATCAGCCCTCAACTGCTCAGAGATCTGGGGAATGTGATATTTAAGTATTTAATTACTAAATAACTTTTCATAACAAAAAGATACAGGTTGGCTCCTAGCAGCAAGCACTCTGTTTCCTCCAAGAAAAAGAAGACACACAGTCACAGACCAGCGTCCACCTACAGTTGACTTCGACTGCCGAGCGCTGACCATTGGGCAAAAACTGCCTTTCACCTAAACTGGAGACCTCCAAACATGGACAAAATCACTGGAATCGACAGCCTAGCTGCCCAGGTCAAGGTAGGCCTGTCTTCCTACAGATTTCTCAGTCCACAGGGTCTTCTAAAGCCTGATAGGCTGTGTGCTAAACAGCCAAGGTCAAATGCAACCTTCAGCGACCAGGGAGGACCCAAAAGAGTAGCTCTGGGTGCCAACCAAGTAAGTTCTCTGTCATTCTTTAATCAGTAACTCAAGTAAAATCTTATCCTTCTCAAAGATCTCTGACAGTCTGATAGCTAAGAGGTTTTGCCAGGTTGCCTCACCAAATAAAAATATTTTTCATTATATAAAAATATGTCACATCCATTATAAAATACATATGTCTAATATTTTTGTTTTTACAAACCCAAGGAGTTCTTGTGAGTTCCAGGGAGCCGAATTAAAGAACCCACCATAAACAGGTCAGATACATAACCCCTCAATTCCCTGGTCCTAAAAATTTTTTTTTTCTTAATTTAACTTTGTCCTCTGTTCTGCTAATACCCTAACCAGGGACAAAAAATACCAGACATCTCCATGCCACAGACACCTGTCGGGAGCAGAGACCAACTATGCCAGGATGTGACCAGCACCCAGCCTCCTTCTTTCGGATCTCCCTCCCCCACAAAGATGACGCCCACAAATCAGCCAGAAGCAGTGTTGAGAATTTGCCGCCCCAATTCCTTCAAACTGTAATGTCTAACCTTCTACTTTTTATTATAAAAAGGATCCGGGAATGTTATTCCTTTGTGGTCCCTTTAAGAGCTAGCCATGCCCACTCCCCAGCCACTTCTGACCTCTCTTGTCACCATCTTCCCCTCTCTCTTTTCTTTTGTCTCTTGGTGTGTGTACACGTGTCTCTGTCTCTCTATGTCTGTCTCCATGTCTCTCTGTCTCCTTCTTTTTAAGTAATAAATGTCTCCCTCTTCTTTAAGTAATAAATGTTTAGCTTTATGTATAGCCTTATGTCCATTTACTCCGCCGTCCACCACATCCAGCTTCCTTACTCTGCCGCTTGCCTGGGGAACATGCACTGCTCCGGCAGCAGCCCCTGCCTGGCTCGCAGGCTGCTCGGGACATCCCAACATATTATCTTTTTAAAGAACAATACTCAGGGCAAGACCCCACCCAGCTAAGCTTCCATCTTGTGGAAAGGAATTAAACAAAACGGTGATGCAGCTGTAATTGAACAAGGGGGTCTTGTTCCACCACCATAGGCAGAAGAACTTGGAAGCATTGGCCCTGTGGTTCTCTCTGTAAAATCAAGGACACAAGAAATGGGTTCTGGAGTATCCTTCTATGGCTAAAGAAAGTGTTGAGGGCAGGTGTGTGTCAGGGTGTCTCTGCAAGGAGACCCAAGGAGATCATTGTGTGAAGCTATGAAGGTGAAGCCTGACTTGTATTGGAGACCCTAGGATGTTGGGGATTTCATAGCTGTGGGATTCCTGCCAATGGTAGCTGGTAATAAGAGTGGAGCCAGCTCAAGTGGGAGATGAGGCCTAAGTTACAACCAGCAAAGCTGAAAAGAGAGGGAGAGCTAAAGAGAGCTTTGAGACACAGAGATGCAGAATTTAGACTTTGCCCAGCTGGTTTTGGTCTTTGGTCCAGTATATCCCCATGATATTCCCTTTCATCCCCTTTAAAATAGTAATGTATATCCTGTGCCACTGTATGTTGGAATTGTGCGATCTGCATTTTGATTTGGCTTTTCCAGAGGCTACAGTTAAGAGATTGCCTGGAATCTCAGAAGAGATTGAACTTTGGACTTTTAAACAGTGTTGAGACTGTTAATGCATCTTTGCATTATAATATGGCTACAGACCTATTGGGGTCAGGAGGTAGGATGTGTGGTTTGAATCAGAATGTACCTCAGGCTCATATATTTGAATGCTTAGGATTAGGGGAAGTGACTTTTTTGTAGAAGGTGTGGCCTTGTCCGAGAAAGAGTGTCACTTGGGGCCTTTGTGCTTTTAAAAGTTTAAGCCAATCCCAGTGTCCCTTTCTTCCTGCTCCCTGGGGGTGTGAGTTGCTCTCACAGCAACTTTGCCAGCACCATGTCTGTCTGTGTGTTGCCCAGCTCACCACCATGAGGTTAATGGACTAACTCTCTGAGTCAAGCCTCAATTAAATGCTTTCTTTTATAAGAGTTGCCGTAGTCTTGATGTCTCTTCACAGCAATAGAGCACTAAGACAATGACTTATGAATGAAAAAGTTTCATAAAATATAATTTTATTCATAAGAGAGAATCAATTCATTTACTGAAAATTCCAATGAATTGTTTGTTTTGATGTCAGACTCTTACTAATTGTTGGGTAACATGAATCAAATCTGGCATATAACTCTCTAATTATTTCCTTGCTGCACCTGTGTATTAACAACCAGAGGCAGGCTGTATACAGGAAGCAGTCCTGGCTCCCAAACATCTATATGTAAGTTAGATACATTTTGGCATGGCTCATTCAACCTGTTAGCTTAACTGAATCAATTCTTATTTAGTAAAGCAACAGAAATTCCTATACAGAATATATTGCAAGATGTTTGACTCAATGAGCAAAATAGTGATATCAGTATAAGTAACTAACTGCTTTTCCTCAAAGATTCAATTACAGACAGCAGTATGTCTCTAGATGGTACCTACAACCTGCCGCAGCTCCTTAGAGTGTGCTAATAGGTACTTGCTGAATCAAGTATTTTCAAGGTTTATTAATATATATATCCTCAGTACTTTTTTTCTGTTTAGGCATTCAAACAAGTCCTTGGACAAGTTGAAACCATTAGTATTTACTCTTATATTGTGAGAGACATTCACAGTTTTGTTCTGATTGGTTTATTAATAGAACTGTGACAGAATGAAGTAGGAGTTAATGAAATAGAAAAAGAAAACAAGAAATTTCATATAATATTTGAGTCACAGTTATTCACCAGTTTGCATGTCTCTTCAAAGAACCTGTATGTATAAAATGTGAAACAAATCTATTATTATATACAGCTGGACCATCATTGATTCTGCTCTGGTGTTTATGCAGTTGCTATGTAGTATGTGGCACAACATAGAGTCCAGGTGAGGAAGGAGCAGAAGTTCCAATAATGTAAGAAGCCTAGCATATAGTTTTCATGAAAGCCCTTCAAAGAGAATCTGCTATGAAGAAGAGACACTGTGGGCTGTGGCGGACATGATATCTTTTCCATGGAAGACCAGTCCCTTCTTCTGGAAATATTATGTAAATTTTCTTGGAAAGGCTCTGAGGTATTTGTTAAAAAACCCTCTCCCTCATCTTTCCTTTTCTTGGTACTCTCCATTCAGAAGGTTTGCATATCTTTGGCCAAGAAGAGATGCTAGTCCAAAGTCAAATCTAATCAGAAACATTGTTAATAATCAATTACAGATGATTTCTTAGGGTAGAGTCCTTGAAATATTATCTCTGATCAAGTAATATAAAGCTTGCAAGATTTTGGTGTTTATTATTGATTTATTTTTTTAGAGACCTGGTCTCCATTTTATTGTTTTTGGTTTTGCTTTCTTTTCTTTTCCCTAAATGTGTGTATCTGTGGAGAATATGTCTAGTGTGCATTTGTGAAGGTGTATGCATGTGTGCATATGGGTATATATGTAAGGGTGTATGTGTGTGGCTAGAGGATGATATTGGACATTGTAGTGTTTTGAGTGAGAATGGCCCCTATTGGCTCACATATTTGAAAGTATGGTGTGAAGGTTTGAATAGGTCTCATGGATTTATCTTTTTGAGTGCTTGGCCCAGAGGCAGTGGCACCATTAGGAGCTGTGGCCTTGTAGGAGTTGGGGCCTTGAAGGAAATGTGCTACTATGTGGACAGGTTTTGAAGTCTTCTGTGCTCAAGCTAAGCCAAGTGTGGAACACAGTTTCCTTCTGCAACCTGAAGACCAATACATAGAACTCTTAGCTCTTCTCCAGCACTGTGTCTACCTTTACACTGCCACACTTGTCATGATGTCAATGGACTAAACCACTGAAACTGTTAGCCAATGAATGTTTTCCTTTATAAGAGTTGACGTGATCATGGTGTCTCTTCACAGCAATAGAAACCTTAGCCAAGTCACATGGTCCCTGGTTGGTGGAGCTGTTTGGGAAAGATTCGGAGGTGTGATGTTGGAGAAAGTGTGCCATTTCGAGGATTCAAAATCTTATGTTCTTCTCAGTGGACACTCTCTCCCACTCATCCCCCCTCTACCTGGTGATTGTTTCTCAAGATGTAAGTGTTAATCTACTGATTCAGCACCACGCCTTCCTTCTGCCCTGCTCACCACCATGAAGGTCGTGACCCTGGAACTCTTTGCTCCCAATGAACTCTTTCTTTTGTAGTCTATTCTCAGCCCTAGCAGAGTAACCGAGAAAAGTGGTTTCCTTGATTACTCTCAACCATGGTTTTTGATACAGGGTTTCTCATCAACCTAGTAAAACTGCCTGGCCATTCTGTTCCAGGGATCCACTTGTTAGTGCATCACCAGCGCTGATATGACTAATGCAGTCTATAGCTGGGTATTGAACTACGGTCCTTGTGAATGCTCAGTTGGCACTTTACCAATGGATCTACCTACACTGCCTGAGCTTCTGCTACTTCTAAAGCTTAACTAAACTAAAGTGACTCCTGTAACCATTCTCCTCAGTTTTGCTAGATGGAGCCTAATAATTGGTTGGCCAGAATGTTCTTTCATATGCCAGCAGTTAGCATTTCCCTAATTATTCCAAGATTGTCTGTTTAAAAATACATTTAGGGACACTTTTTATTTTATGCTCTTTATTTATTGTGTACCTTTTGCATTCTCTATTGAGTTGTAAATATTCATCTGTGAAGTATTTGAACAAATGAGGGGTAGTGTTTTTGCCTATGATATAAAGTAGGAATCTAGCCAAAGATTCAGGACTTCAACATAAACAAATCAATCAGTTGTTAATGATTTTTGTATGCAATAATACCTTTTTTCTCTTTTATTTATTCTTTCAGAATCTTATACATCATATTTTTATCATAATCTTTCCTATCTCCTCCAGTTCCTCCCAGGTCCTCGCACCCTCTCCACAAACCAAAATTTATGTTCTTTCCTATTATAAATAAATAAATATATGTACACACACATGTATGTATTTGAAAAAGCACTAAAAAACAGAGAGTCTCATTTGTGTGTTGGCCAACTACTTGTGAGCTTGGGACCTGCAATGGAGTGTTGCTGATCAATCTGGTGTCATTCCATTAAAGAATACCATATTTTGTCATTCTCGGCAGCTATCCCTTGTGAATAGCTTCTTTTATTATTACTTTAAAAAATGCAGTGAATAGCTTCTTGGTTAAGGTTGGAACTTTGTACAATCTTCCCCTCTTTCATGCTGGAATTTTTGTCTGACTTGAGCTTCTGCAGACCTTGTGCATTCTGCCACAGTCTCTGTGAGTTAATACACTCATCTACCCTGCTGTATTTGGAAAATGCTTTATTTTTTAAAAAAAAAATGTGTTCCAATTTGGTCTCTTACATTATTTCTGTCCCCTCTTCTGCATAGGTTTTAGCCTTGAGGAGAGGGGTGTAATAAAGACATTCAGTTAGGACTGAATATCTCAAAGTCTCTCACTGTCTTCACAATTTCTATTGAGTATCTTTGTGTTAATTACAATCTACTTCTTAGACGAGCCTTCCCTTCCAAGAGTTGAATGATGTACTGATCTATGGGTTAGTAATATGTCATTAGAAATCATTTTATTGCTATGTTCACTTAACAGAATAATAGTAGTTGGTTTTTACCTGAGTTCCATAACCTATCTAATCTCAGGTTCTTAGCAGCCTTTACAATATCAGGTATGGGTTTGTTCTTTTTGTGGAATGGGCTTTTATTTTATAAGTTTTGGATTCTCTGTCATAGTTAGCTCCACACTCTGAGATTTAACATGTTTTCATGCTTTCTTATAGTACTTTTGTTTACATGCTCAATTGTTCATTCATTTCTCTCTAAGTTCATAATTGTTACCTAAGACACTTTTATTTTGTCTTTTGTTCCTTCATAGGTGAATTATTTATGAAATACTGTTTTCTCTTTTATTGAATTGTTTTATGGCCTTGTGCTCTAGTTCTGGGTATATTTATGATTTTTTTCTTTGTGGTACAGGGTGGCAGTACATATGTCACATAAGATTAATTCCACAACCCAGGAAACATAAAGTGAGCAATCTGGAACTCTGAATCAAGAAAAATTTTATCTACTTTATGTACATTGCCAGCATACAGGAAAACAATGAATTTATCAACACATTTTATTTTTTCCACTTGTTGACTTATTATCTCTACTAATGTGCATATTCATTGGTATTAACTAAATATAATATTCCATAGAATCTCTAAATAGAGAATTATCTCAATATAGTAGCTTTCATTTGTAATAGAGTTTTACTTCTTTCCTAAAAAAAAACTGAATTTCTTTGAATAGTTTTATTTCTTTCAAAATTGTTTATCTTCTTGAGTACATTACAGTTTCTTATAGGGATCAACATATCAACTACACTCAAAATCCAAACTAAACTTACCCTAAAATTTATTTTGGATATTTGAGTTTTTTGTGGTTCTTTCATAGAATAGCTATTTGAACAACACTTATTTTTCTAATTTACATTGATGGACTATGACTATAATTTTATTCTTTTTAATCTATCCAAGTAGCATTGCTTTTGTTTGTATATTCATTACTGAGCTTTTAAAATTAATATTACTATAAGTAGAATTTATACTTTTAATTTCAGTTCTTAATTGACTTTATACAGAAATAGTTGATCTTATCAACATATTTTATAACCTTATCCATTGTTTAAGTCAATTATTAAAGCTACTGATTTAATTCATTAATAGCATTATCTAAGTATTAATTAAGTAAATTATCTAATTATAATATTGTTTAAATATAAGCATTATCATTTGAAAGTAAAAGCAGTTTCACTGTCTTCTTAAAAATCAGTATCCGTCAAATTCATGGTTTCTGTTTCATTATTTGTTATTACATGTATATTATATATATACATACAGATATATATATATATGCACATACACTTAGACATATACATAACATACACACATCCACAAACAATGCCAATTTTGGCTTTTTCATTCTGTATATTGTTACCCCATGTGTTTTCCAGACTGATAGTTTGGTATTAAATAATTAATTGGTGTTCTCTTTCCTAGGCAAGACTATTTCTTCTACTCTAAACACTCTTTAATTACTTCTGATTCTTTGTGAACAGGCCTTCTTCTTCTTCAAATCCATAGACTCTTATTTTTACTAATTATTATTGTATACAGATGTGTACATGGGAACACTGGTCATAGTGACTGTGTTTGTAAATATCCTGTCCTCTATTAAAATTATTTTTCTTTTTATAATTTTATATATATATATTTACCTTGAATATATATATATATATATATATATATATATATATATATATACACCTTGTATAGTTATTGCTCTCACTTCTACCTCCTTTTTGCTTTCTCTTGCCTCCTTTGTTCCTATAAATCTCTCTCATGTTCATGTCTGTTTATGGCGTTTTGTGTTGAATTTCACTGAGATTAACCAGGATCATCTGTGTGACGATGGATTTGGAACTATTTATTGGAACTTGCTGCAGTAAGCAGAGGGAATACAACTGAAGACAATGACCTTCATTTTCATGGCCGTACGATCAGCAAATAGTTCACAGGGAAAGGAAAGCTTCAATGAGCCTCTCCCTCTTCCTTGATTGATTGTTGGTAGGTCTAGTCTTGTGTGGAACAATTCAAGTAACTACAGGAATGTGACTTAATGATTATAGTAGTTCTATTGAATTGTAGCTGATGTGATTTAATAGCTAAAATGTTGTATTGTGTCATCCCATCTCCAGACTGAAGATTTGTCCCCTCTCCTACATGCATTCCTCAACTTTAAAAAAATGGTATATGTGGCTTGTTTAAAGCTGGGTCTTGTTTTACAAATCTTACACAACCAAGAGTCCCTGTATTCACCTCTATTCATTGTCAGGACTGGTTTCTCTGGTAAAGACTAAGGCTACTCAGTCTAAGACTAGAAGCATAGATATTGAGGAATCAATTTGAAAAGATGTCAACTAGTTTAGCAACAGTAATGGGTTCCCCATAGGAACCTATTGCTTCTCTAGCCCTGGTTTGTTAGCTAGACTTACAGGAACAGGTATTGGTTCCCTGCAGATATCTGGGAGTGGATCTTGGAACCATTTAGAAACCATCTGGTTAGTTTCCCATAATCAAGCCAATGTTCCACAAACGAGCATATGTTGCTTCGCAATTGGTTTCTTTATTCCCCTTTAGACAAACTTGTCCTCTCCACATTCTGAGCCTTCATCTCCCAGTCCTCACTCTCTGTCTAAATCTTTTCACCCATACTATCATCCTACTTTGCTTTCTTTTACCTACTGTGTCCCCTTTCTTAAGGCAACCACACCCCTCCCATTCCCTTCATTGTTCCAAGCTTGCATAGATAGCTCTCATTAGTTAGTTATATCATGTAGTAGAGAGTTGAAGTCAGAATCTTCATATGAGAAAGAATATGTACATTTCAGGGTCTGAGTAACCCCATTTAGCATATTTTCTCCAATTCTATTAATTTCCTTACTAATTTTACAATTCAATATTTTTTATTGCTGAGTAATATTCCATTGTATGTACATACTACATCTGAATATTATATCTTCCAGTTTCTGGGCATCTTAATTTCATATCCTCCTCTACTTCTGAGATACCATGAATTGAGCAGCAAGGAATAAATATGTAAATCATTCTGTCACAGAGAATAGAGCCATGAGGATTTATATCCAGGACAGGTACAGTTAAATTACATGATAGGTAAAATATTCTCTGAAACCTACAAACTCAATTCAAAATAGTTTCATGAATTTATACTTCCACAAAGAGTGTATAAGAGTTCCTATTTTCCCATATCCATGACAGTATCTGTCATTTTTGGTATTCTTAATTAATAGGTATCATGTTTGGGGAGATGAAATTTTTTTAAGCATTCATTAAAATTCATGTAAAACAAAATACGTTTTATGGTGAGCTCAGCCTTCACAAATGATGGTAAGGGTTCTTTTTGCAAGAAAGATCCTGGCTTCTAAATTGTGCAAACAAGTAAAACAAAACAAAAACAAAAAACAAAGGTTAGCATAATGCCTGGTTTGATATTTACCTATTAGTTAAAGACATTCAGAAGTAATAGAAAGTTCAATGACACCAAAATTTCATGTGTATGTGTATTGTGTGTGTGTGTATGTATGTATGTGTTGAAAGACCTATATATATGTACTTATATATATACACACACATGCATATATATATGCATATATTTATATTTCTTTAAATTAGACCTTTTTTGTAGACATCTTAAGGTATTTTTTTCCATTTAGTCATCTGTCAATTTCAGAAAGGCAAAATCCTCCTAGATCTATTCTTCCTTCCCAACCCACCCATATCCCTTAATTTTTTTTTCCTTTTAGCCCACCAAGTCTAGTTTTGCTGCCCATATACTTCTGGATGTGTGGTCATCACTGAAGGATGGTTAAGCAAACAGGGTTGTACCATTAAGGAAAACTGATTATAGCTCCCCCAGAACTTATAAACGACCAATAGCTCTTTAAGTAGGGAGAGAACTTTGTGGCCACCTCTACCTCTCTGTTTGGGATTTTTTCCTGACTTAGGTTTGCACAGACTTTATACATGCTGTCTCAATTTCTGCGTATTAATTGTGCAGTTGCCTTGCTGTGTACAGAAACACTGTTTCTTCTGCTTGTAACTCTTGCAGTATTTTTATTCCCCTTCTACAATGATCCATGGGCCTTGGGAGGACAGCGTGTGTCTGAAATAGATGTTGCAGAATTGTTCAGTCCCTTATTTTCATCACCATGACCAGTTGTGTGTCTCTCCATTAATCACCACCAAATGCAAAGAGAAGCTTCTGAGATGACAGTTGAGAGTTGCTCTAATCAATGTTTAATTTGTGTAATAATAAGTCATTAGATGTCAGTTTAATATGTCCATTTATCAGAGTAATAGTAGTAGATCCAGGTGAGATGAAATCTTAAGTTGGCTTAAATCACATTTTCCTGATAGCTAACGTTGTTAAACACATTTTAAAAATCTTCTCTTTGCTTTACAGAAGCTTCTCAGTTTCAGGAGGTCCCATTTATTAATTATTGCTCTTAGAGTCTGTGATACTGGATATATTTAGGAAGTGGTCTCCTGTGCCAATGTATTCAAGTGTACTTCCCACTTTTTTTTCTGTGAGGTTCAGTGTTGTTGGTTTTAGGTTGAGGTCTTTGATCCATTTGGACTTGAGTTTTGTGCACGAAAATAGATATGGATCTATTTGCAGTCTCCTACATGTTAATATTTAGTTATTCCAGGATCATTTGTTAAATATGCTTTTTTCCCCATTTTATATTTTTTGTTTCTTTGTCAACAATCAGTGGTTCATATGTGTGTGGATTGGTATCTGGGCCTTCTATTCGATTCCATTAGTCTTCCTGTCTGTTTTCACGCTGGTACCACTCTGTTTTCTTTATTGTTGATTTATAATAGAGTTTGAAGTCAGGAATTGTGATGTCTTGAGAAGTTCCTATGTTGTGCAGGATTGCTTTGGCTATCCTGTTTTTTTCTTCTTCATATGAAGTTGAGTATTGTTCTTTCGAGGTCTGTGAAAAATGTTGCTGGGATTTTGCTGGGCATTGTATTGAATATGTAGATTGCTTTAGATAAGATTTCCATTTTTATTATGCTAATTCTACCTACCCAAGAGTGTGAAAGATCTTTCCCTTTTCTGGTGTCATCTTCAATTTCTTTCTTCAAAGTTCTAAAGTTCTTGTCATACAGGTCTTTCACTTGTTTGGTTACAGTTACCCCAAGATATTTTATATTATTTGTGGCTATTGTGAAGGGTAATGTTTTTCTGATTTCTTTCTCAGCTTCTTTATCATCTGTATAATGAGGGCTGCTGATATTTTTGAGTTAATCTTGCATCTTGGTACATTACTAAAGGTGTTTATGAGTTGTAGGAGTTCCCTGGTAGCATTTTTGGGGTCACTTATGTATACAATCATATCAACAGCAAATAATGAGAGTTTGACTTCTTCTTTTCTGATTTGTATGTCCTTGATCTCCTTTTGTTGTCTTATTGTTCTAACTAGAACTTCAAGTACTATATTGGATAGGTATGGAGAGAGTGAACAACTTTGTCTTATTTCTGTTTTCAGTAGGATTGCTTTAAGAAAAGAATATAGTAACAAGAAAAATAGGCAGCCAGCAGATTGAGAAAAGATCTTCACTAACTCCACATTGGACAAAGGACTGATCTCTAAAATATACAAAGAAACCATGAAACTTGATATCAAAAGAAAAAAATAATCCAAATAACATATTGGGATACAGACCTAAACAGAAAATTCTCAAAAGACAAATTTCAAAAGGCCGAATGACACTTAAGAAAATGCTCAGCAACCTTAGCCATCAGAGAAATGCAAATCAATACAACTCTGAGAAAACATGTGTGATAATGGCCAAAATTATAAATATTGATGACAGCTTATGCTAGAGAGAATGGTAAAGGGAACACTTCTGTACAGCTACTTTGAGAATCAATATAATGATTTTCAGAAAATTAGAAAACAATCTACCTCAAGACCCAGCAATACTGTTGTTGGGTTTATACCCAAAAAATGTTCACTCATACCACAATGTCATGTGCTCAAATATGTTCATAACAACATTATTTGTAATAACCAGAAGCTAGAAACAACCTAGATGCCCCTCAACTGAAGAATGGAGTATTACACAGCAGTAGAAAATCATGACATCTTGAAATTTGCAGGCAAATAGATGGATTTAGAAAAAAAAACACATTGAGTGAGGTAACCCAAACCCAGAAAGAAAAAATAATATGTACTCACTTATAAGTGGTTTTTCGACATAAAGCAAATAAAAACTAACCTAGAGTCCACAATTCCAGAGAACTTAGACAACAACAACAAAAAAACCCTAAGAGAGACATACATAGATCTGCATAGGAAAGATAAAATGACAAAATCTCTTGAGTAAATTGGGAGCATGATAGTGACAGTAGCAGGTTGAAGGGGAGGGGAGTGGGAGGAAGGGAGTGGAATGGAGAAAAATATATAGCTCAATAGAAACAGTAGGGGGCTGGAGAGATGGCTCAGAGGTTAAGAGTACTGTTTGCTCTTCCAGAGGTCCTGAGTTCCATTCCCAGCAACCACATTGTGGCTCACAGCCATCTCCAATGAGATCTGGTGCCCTCTTCTGGCCTGTTGGCATACATGGAGGCTGAACACTGTGTACATAATAAATAAATAAATATTTAAAAAATAAAAATAAATAAAAGCAGTAAAAGAAACTACATATGAAATAATCTTTTCTAGTCATTTGCTTTTCTCCTTTTGAGAACTATGTTTTTGATCTATTTGTATAATTCTATAGCGTATTTTAAAATTAGTTTGCTTATTTTCTTCATATTAAGTTTTCAAGGTGTTTGCTTATTTTAGTTTCAAATTCTGTCACATTGCCAACAGGAAATATTTTCTTCCATTTTGTTGACAGTATCTTCATTCTGTTCAAGCTTCATTTGTTGTGTAGAAACTTTTGCAATTCCTCAGATCCCATTTGTTGATTTGTTGTTCTATTTCCTATGCCACTGGAGTCATATTTGGAAAATTTCTAGCTAAGCCTATACTATAAGGGTACCATCTACTTTTTCTCTCAGCAGTTAGAGTACCAGGTCTTATCATGAGGGTTTTTAACTTTTGGATTTGGGTTGGTTTTATAAAATCAAAAACACCAATGATAACCTATGCTGGATAGGATATGGAGTAAGGGGAACACTCATCCATTGTTGATGGGAATGCAAACTTGTGCAGCCACTGTGGAAATCAGCGTGGCGGTTTCTCAGGAAACTGGGAGTCAACCTCCCTCAGGACCCAGCAATTCTACTCTTGGGAATATACCCAAGAGATGCCCTATCATACTACAAAATCATTTGTTCAAGTATGTTCATAGCAGCACTATTTGCAATAGCCAGAACCTGGAAACAACCTAGGTGCCCCTCAATAGAAGAATGGTTAATGAAGGTGTAGAACATATACACATTAGAGTTTTATTCAGCGGTAAAAAACAATGACATCTTGAATTTTGCATGCAAATAGATGGAAATAGAAAATGCTTTACTGAGTGAGGTAACCCAGACCCAAAAAGAGGAATATGGTATGTACTCACTCAGAAGTAGATTCTAGCCATAATTAAAGGTCTTTGAGCCTATAATTCATGATCCTAGAGAAGCTAAATAAGAAGGTGAACCTGAAGAAAATCATATAGTTATCCTCCTGGATACTGAAAGTAGTCAAGATTGCCAGGCAAACTTGGATGCACGGGGGGGGGGGGTATGTAAGGGGAGATTTTTAGAGAGAAGGAGAAGGGGAGAATTCAGGAAAGCTTGGGGGAATGGTATGGGTGGGATGGAGGAAGGATGGATATGGGAGCAGGGAAGTAAATATCTTAATTAAGGGAGCCATTTTAGGGTTTGCAAGAGACATGATTCTAGAGGGATTCCCAGGTCCAAGGAGAGGTCCCCAGATTGTTCCTTGGAAAGCAGAGGAGAGGGTGCCTGAACTGGCCTTGTCCCATAGCCATACTGATCAATATTTTGCATTTCACCAAAGAACCTTCATCTGGCGATAGATGGAGATAGAGACAGAGACCCACATTGAAGCACTGGACTTAGCTCCCTAGGTCCAAATGAGAAGCAGAAGGAGGGAGAACATGAGCAAGGAAGTCAGGATCACGAGGGGTGTGTCCCCCCACTGAGACGTTGGGACTGATCTAATGGGAGCTCACCAAGGCCAACTAGACTGAGAGTGATTGAGCATGTGATCAAAATGGACACTCTGAACGTGGCTGGCAATGAAGGCTGACTGAGAAGTCAAGGACAATGGTACTTGGTTTTGATTCTACTGCATGGACTGACTTTGTGGGAGCCTGATTTTTTTGGATGCTCACCTTTATAGACCTGTATGAAGTGAGGAGGACCTTGGACTTCCCACGGGGCAGGGAACCCTGACTGCTCTTAAGGCTAGAGAGGAAGGGGGAGGTGGGGAAATCACATTTCTACTATGATTTCACACTAAATAAACCCTTATTTATAATTACAGCTCTATACCACCATATATATGCATATTTTTATTATATATATACATATATATATATATTAGAAAAAATTAAGAAAGTGTGAACATGTATAGATGTTTTCCACTGTCCCACACCTTTATCCTTTCTAAAATTATGCATCTCTTGTGTGGATATGAGCATCTGTGGTGTCACTTCCATTTATTAAGAAGTGTTTCCTCTTCTGTTACTTTTCAGAAATATCTGGCAGTAAAGAAGCATTCATCTTCACCCATCTCTCAATGTATACATTCTGTTCATTTTATATTATTGATTTTATTAAGCTGTACATTTTTCTCTACTCCCTTCCCTTTCTCTCCCCTCCCCTTCAACCCTCTCCCATGATCCCTATGCTCCCAATTAACTCAGGAGATCTTGTTCTTTTCTACTTCCCATGTAGATTAGATCCATGTATGTCTCTCTTAGGATCCTCATTATTGTTTAGATTCTCAGGGATTGTTATTTGTAGGCTGGTTTTCTTTGCTTCTTGTCTAAAAAGAACTTATGAGAGAGTACATATGATAATTGTCTTTCTGGGTCTGTGTTACCTCACTCAATATGTTTTCTAGATCCACCCATTTGCAAAATTAAAGATGTCATTATGTTTTCTGCTGTGTAGTACTCCATTGTATAAATGTACCACATTTTCCTTATTCATTCTTTGGTTGATGGGCATTTAGGTTGATTCCACATTCTGGCTATGATAAACAATGCTGCTATAAACATAGTTGAGCACATGTCCTTGTAGTACGATTGAGCATCCAGTTATATACCCAAAACTGGTGTTGCTGGGTCTTGAGGAAGGTTGTTCCCTAGTTTTCTAAAAAGCAGAGTTTTGGTAGAATCGGAGTCTATGGTTGGCCTTGTATTGTCCTAGCTCTTGAAATATGGTTTTCCATTCCCTCGAGCCTTCACCCTACCTGATGTGAAGTCAGTGGTTAATGGTGTTAATAGGGGAATGCCTTCATATTTGAGACCCTTTTCAAGTGTGTTTTGACTGTCTATTGCATATTCTTTGTTGCATGATGTTGTTCTAGATTGATTATCATCGGTCAATCGAGGGATGATTTGACCTTTTGTTTATACTCTTTCATCCAATTCATAATTCATTGATTACTCACCAAGTACCATCCAACTGCTCTCTAGACCTGTGCATTGAGTCCTCAAGACTTCTCCCTTCTGCTGTTTTTTGGAATTTCAGACAAAGTGACCTATGTTCTTCCTCATATACTTGTCACTAGCCTCACTGCTTTTGCTGATCACAGTGTAGTCAAGGGAAGCTCCGGTACCACTAATGGGAAATGCCCTCCCAGCTAACTCTCCAGAGAAGGCTGAAGCATGTGAAATCTGAGGGTTCCAGAAGTGGGTGGAGGAATTGCCCCCTCAGAACACATCTCAAGGCAGCTGCTGCACTTTTCCCCAGAAGTTAAGCTATTTGCACAAACCACAGTTCCGTTTCTTACACTTGTTTGTACTGCTGAGGGCAGGCAAGTCTTGTCTTGCTTTTTCAAGTTGGTTTTCTTGTGATTCAGCATTGCTTTGAAGGAGACTGGATTTGTTGATTTTTCTGTCTGTGACAGTAGAAATTGTCTTCCCAATGAAAACAATTGCTATTGAATAGCAGTTATTCTTGAGACCTTGTGTGGCATAAGACCTTAAGTTACTTGGGCATCATTTCCTGCCAAGCTAAGTCTGGACTCTCCTGCTCAACTGTGTACTTATCCTGTCTCAACTTTTCATTTAAATGTGTCTCTGACCTTAAATCTGGCTTGACAGTTGGCAATATTCAACCTTTTCCTTTGTCCCCAGGCTCACCTATTTTCTAAGCTACCTCGACAGTGAGTTAGTTATCACGTCAGCCTGTGGCTTTTTTGAGATATCTCTATTACTGCTATGTTCCACACAGCACATGGTCTTCCACATTATCTCCTCAGGGTAGAAACCAGGCATCACATAGCTATTTTGTAAATTCATCTGGACAAACTAGTGACCAAGAAAAGCATCACTAAGTTTTGTTCCATGAAACAAGGAATGGAAGAACTTTGCTTTTTTTCTTAAGAGAAAGCAATTGAGATTTATGTCATGAGGTAAAGGAAAAAAAATGCTCAAAACTCAAGAAGTTAAAAGAAAGAAATTTGAGAAAGCTGTGGTGTTCTATTTTGGTAAAAATTGCTGATACCATTCAGTTTAAGCAAAATGAACAGCGAGAGCTTGGGTCAAAGACAATGGTACTTAAAACCTCAGGGCTAGCAGGGCAGTGGTGCCATAGGTCTTTGATCCCAGCATTTGGGAGACAGAGGCAGGTGGATCTCTAAGAGTTCAAGGCCAAGCTGGGGTACTAGAGTTAGTTCCAAGACAGGCTGCAAAGCTACAGAGAAATCCTGTCTCCAAAAACCAAAACAAACAAACAAACAAACAAAAGCAAAACAAAAATAAGGAAAAAAGAAAAAGAAAACCTCAGGGTTAAGAATTTTGAAGAAATCTCATTTGGATGAGAAACAAGAGAAAAGGAAGATAAGTGTTGTAAGTGAGCCTCTGATATTTGATCTGGGAAACTTAAAAAATCATTTCAACCAAGTAGGATTTAGCTTAAAGTAGGGTCAGTAGTAGTCAAAGACTTAAGTGTTAGCTTCTTTTGTATCCACACAAAATACAGGGGAATTCTCTCTTTTTTGTTTTTGTTTTTTATCTTGTTTTGTTTTGTTTTGTTTTCATGGTCTGTTAGGCAAGCAAGCCCTGTTTTTCAGAAAGATCTCAGATCCTTTCTCTGAACATAACTACGGGGACATTGTACACAGCTTCCTTAACACACAAAAACTCAAGTGAAATTTCTCAGGCAACCTGATTTTACTTTACTGTTGGACAGGAAGTAAGATAAAGTCTACTGCACATCATAGATTTAGATGAAAAAAAATCATGATTCTTTTAAGTGCAATATTATGAAAAAGAAGTTAATACCCAGTAAGACTTCTGTTTACATTTTCCCTCTCTCCATATCTTCTTCCATCCTTCCCTTCTCCTCTTTCTTTTCCTCTCCTCTTCTCAATAGAAAATATATTGTTATCTAAGAAGTTTCTGGAAATTTTACATAAGTGCTTCACAGTTTTTTCACGTACCTCAGATAATGTATGCACAGCTCCCCAGTTCCCATTTTTTTCAAATAAATTCACTCTATGTATCAGTAGAGATATGATAACAATGCTAAAATATTTCACCATATTTCCACACTATTGAAACTCTTTGAATGTTTTCTACCTTTTGTGGTCCTTCTTTTCTTACTTCAAAAAATAATTCTGTGCATTCCCTTACTTGCCACTAAGCATTCACTGAAGTCCGACTCTCCTATGCTATTGTGAAGATATTACAAACTCATTAGTATGAAACCGTGTCTGTGGGCATGAAGCGCTATTTCAATAAATCAGAATGAACTCAGATAATCATCTGATCTATTATAAGGTAACGCTTGAGGTCATTTAACAACAAAAACACAAACTTAATCTTATTTGTCTTCTGTATGAAAAAAATGCATATTTTACTGTCCGATACACTACTCTCTCAGTTTATAGCTCATATATTTTTTCTGTGTGTTTTATATTTCACTACAGTGAAGTAAAAGATCTGATCACCCAGAATAGGTCACATTTGTAGCTTACCGTAAAAAAAGATCAACAAACCACAAGTAGCTAGAAAAGCCAATAATATGTAGTTCTCTTCGAGATTAAAACAATAGCATCAACTCACAATCTCATCCTTTGCTCCTGTCATCCCTTCGTCTGAGCACTGCCATCCTTAGCTTCTACTCCAGATGTTGTAATTGAATGTCTGTTAAAATATGGATAATCTCTGACTTTGGTTAGGACCTTAGACAAAGTAAGTTTTACTTGTTAGAATTTCCCGAGTTGTAAAAGAATGGATTCTGTTCAGAGTCATACCTATGAATTATAAATAGAAATTGGGAATCTACTGCATTATTATTCTGAAAAATGATACTGTGTCTTGTGCGAAGCCATGAGGGAGCAGAGGGAGTGCTGGCAGAGGGCCTGTGATTGGTGCTAACATCAAGAGCAGAGGTGAGTTTTTAATGCTTCAAGATCATCCATGAAATATTATGTATATAATTTGTACTCGCAATAACAAACATACTCTCCAAGGAAACATTAAAATAAATAGCTTCTTTAACTCTTTTGTACCTTGATTATATCTTGGCTTGATGAACCCATAAAAAGAGAAGGTAAGATTGATGTTGAACAGATCAGTAGGGCAATCATGTAGTTTATTACATATTTATGACTCCAAAAGATCAAAGGATGTTTTTTATGCTCATAGCTTGGCAAATGTATCTTGCCACACTCAAATATGTTCCAAGTGACTTCAGTGGGAAAGGGAGGAGATCTGGCAGTGTGCCTGTAACGCTATTTGGCAAGATATTGAATGATGGTTAGATTCAAGAACACAGTAACATACTGTGTCCCATGTATACACATACACACTCTATATATGTATGTACACATTCACTGGTATATAGGAAATGTGTGACTTTATACATACTGTATGCAAATATAGCAAACTCTTACATAATCAGGCTAATTAGATTAAATAGTTGTGTTTGGATATATTAATAGATATCTGTACATTGACGGCCTTCAATATTATTTCATCCCACAGAAATTTCAAGGAAATTACAAATAAAAATGCTATCACAAAAATACTGTAGATTTCAAAATGTACACTATTGTGGTCTATATGCTTTTACTTCAACGGAATAAAATTTATACTAATGTGGGCTATATGCTTTCAGTTTAACTGGATAAAATTTTGAGTCATGTGCAGGTTGAGTTTCACTACATAGTTTTAAAAGGACCAGCAAAGTAAGAATGACTACTAAAACACAGACTGGGACTTCCCAGGGTCTCCAAACTGGAAGACTGTGGGAGAATTGTCTGTATTCTGTCAATCATGTATTTTAATAAAACGCTGATTGGCCAGGCAAGAAGTATAGGTGGGTCAACCAGACAGGAAGTAGAGGCGGGGCAATGAGAACAGGAATATTCTGGGAAACAGAAAGCTCCCTCAGCCATTCCTGTGCAGACCACCGAAGGGGCAACATGTAAGCTGTCACACTGAGAAAGGTACTGAGCCCTTGTAGCTAACATAGATCAGAATAATGGGTTAAGATAAGTCATAAGAACTAATAAGTAGCATGACCTAATGGACCAATCAGTTTTATAACTTATAGAGTTCTCTGTGTGATTAATTTTCTTTGGGGCTTGCTGGCTGTGGGGTACTGGGCAGGACAGATACCCCAACAAGCCGGCCCTCATGCTACAGAAGACCTTTCTAACGTTCGCCCACCAATCATTTTAGATGCATAAAGTGCATGCTGGGAGGGATTTATAGTTTACTATTAAGAATTCAGTTCTTAGGATTGTCCAAGTATTCTAGCACCCTATTCACACACAAAAAAATGTTTTAAACTTAAAATTTGAAAAACATTACTTCAATTTTACATATATTGAAATATTCACTTTCTCTCTTGTAAAGATCAAGAGATTGTTGAAATTACAATAGCCAGTCATTAGTAAATATTCCGAAAAGAGAAAAAAAAATGAAGGAAGGAAGGAAAGAAAGACAGAGAGAGAAAAAAGAGGAGGAAAGAAAGAAGAAAGAAAGAAAGAAAGAAAGAAAGAAAGAAAGAAAGGAGAAAAAGGGATCTGGCACCAAAGAGGCAAGAGCATATTCATTTTCATAATGAAAGTAAATGAATAGAAATTTCCTTTGCTAAATAGAAACCCCATGGAAACAACATTGGTGACAGGATCACTAGAAGGTAGTGTGGGATTTACAAACCCTCTAGGAGCTAATGTAGCTAATGTTCCTAATGTAGACAGGTACAATGTTTGTCCTCTCCAAGAGTGTCACTTGTACGGGCTTTGTTTTTGCTTCGCTGTCTACCCCTGACACCCTGCCCCAGGATGTCTTTCTCTCCCTCCCTTCCTTCCACTTTTGGTCAACAGGATGATAAGCCTACTCAGTAAGATGTCATCAAGGAGACACTAGCGCAATCTGTGCATTTCCTGGGTGCTTCTGAAAATTCACACTATCCAAATAATTCAATAATTTGGAACCATGTGAATTTTGTAGAGATTTAGTTGCAGAAATTACAACTATATATGTGTCATATTAAATTAAAGTAAATATATTTAATATACACTATTAAAATACAACACGCTAAAACACAACAAACACAACAATAGGTTTAATATTAAATATAAATAAATTTAATATCCATTTAATGCTTCAATTAAAATAGGTCTACATAATTTCTTCCTGCTCTTCTTCCCTCTACACCCTCAAAACTACCCTTTTCCAAACCCCTTATTTCCTCCCTACTCTCATCGATAGCCTTTTTTCCTTCGGCTATTATTATTACACACCTATGTATGTATAAATGTGTATGGTCAAATATATATATATATATATATATATATATATATATATATACAACTTGCTGAGTTCATTTTTATTGGCATATGTATGGTTTCAAGGATGGCCTTTGTGCATTGGGAAAATAAAAAAAAAATGTGGTCTTTTCCTTAGGAGAGGCTAATCTTCCTTCTCCCATCACTCATTAGCGCCTGTAGTTCCTTGTCTTGGAGTGACACCCCACAGAGTTTCCCTTCCCTGTTAGCATATCCATTGATACTGCAATTGTTCTTGCCTTGGTTAGTCAGCCTTTCCTAGGAGACAATCCCATAGCCATTCTCCTCTTCTGCTGTTGTTGCTGTTGTTTTTGGTTTTGCTTTGTTTTGTTTCATTTTGTTTGGCTCTTGCAATCTTTTCACTGCCTCTTCTGAAATGTTTCCTGAGCCATAAATGCAGGAGGTGTGACATGTGGATTCTGCTGGGACTGGGCTCTACAGAATCTGTTCTATTTTTTTGTTTGTTTTTTGTGATGGTCTCCATTTTCTGTAAACATGTGTTTCACTGATGGGAGATGGCAGCTGTGCTTATCTGTGGGCCCAAAGATCAGATTGAGAATATAGTTAGAAATTATTCTCAACAGTATAGACAGTAATAGTCTCGTCTAAGGTCCACAATCTCACTAGCCTCTGGAAGCTGGCTAGGTTTCTTGTACCAAACATGATTTCCCTCCTGTTGAGCAGACATATCAATGCATAAACGGTTTTGTTTAGCTCTTTGTTGGGCTGGAATCTTTAGTTTGAACATCTTCACTATCTTGCAAATTCTCTTTCTTTCCTTTCATCCTGTGTCCTGCTGGAGCCTCAGCTCTCCACTGTAAATCTGTGGCCCAACTCTTTCTGAAATGGCTGAAGCCCTCTAATGAGAATAAGTCTGACATTCCATCCTCGGAATGGCCTCAGCTCCATGATCACCCCAGAGCTTGCTTTCAGTGGTACCTTCTCACCCCTGTCAAGTTCTTTGGCTGAGGTCAGAACTTTATTATAATGAGAACAGAAAAGCCTCATGGGGCAATTTAGTTGATATCTTTGCCAACAGGAAAGAAAAAATTCTGCAGTATAACCGGCAAAATTTTCTTCTAGAATACGGTTAATTGGCAGAGAATCTTCTGGCATTCCTGGAAAAATTGTGGGTCAGTAAAATTTTTTTCTTGGATCTTACAGTATAATAATTAACAAGAAACATTATTTTTCTTTTTCATGTCTTTCCCTAATATATAGTTTGATAGCACCTATACGAGATAGTTTGTGTGTCCTAACAGTGAATAGAGAAGAATTCCTTCCACCTTCGTGATTTCCATGATAGTTGTGTAGAGTACTTAGATGGGTTCGTCTTGCACTGATTTCACTTCAAGTTTAAATAACCTCATGCTGGTCTAGACAGAGATTCTTCTGGGGAGTCTCTATAAAAGAAGAACTCAGCTTAACTCATTTATCGTTAGTGGGAGACAATCAATAAGATAGTAAAGGATCCAGAATAAGTAGAATTCTTTCCTCAAAGCAAATGGTATGGTCGATCTGATTTTCATTCTTGGAAATTTGAAGTAAATGATGTGAAAGGAATTGGGTCCATTGTGGGTCAGCTGTTCTCAGTAGAATGAGGACTGGTGGTCACACACAAGAAAGAGAAATAATAGATTGTATGGTTTGTGCCATGTAAGTCAGAAATGAAAGAATTCTGAGTCACAGTGCATGGTCAGGTTTTTTTTTTAATTTATTTATTTATTATGTGTACAATATTCTGTCTGTGTGTATGCCTGCAGGCCAGAAGAGGGCACCAGACCCCATTACAGATGGTTGTGAGTAACCATGTCGTTGCTGGGAATTGAACTCAGGACCTTTGGAAGAGCAGGCAATGCTCTTAACCTCTGAGTCATCTCTCCAGTCCCAGGTTGTTTTTTTTTCTTTTTTTCTTTATTTTCCCCTCTCATTCACTAAGACTTCCAAAAGAACAAATGGGGGAAAGTCATCAGATGTTTGATCCCATTGGTTTCAGCTTTCTCAGCTGAATTTTAATTTTAAATGTACTCTATATCATAGAATTTTCCTTCTGCAATGCTACTTAAGTACAATAATAATGAGGCTAATCAAGAGAATATGAGCGAGAGAACTTAGCACTTATTGAGTGACTACTGCATGCAATGATGGTATTCATGTTATTTCATTCAATCTCCATTTGTAAAGCAGACTGATATTTATATTGTTACCCATAGAAGTAGAGAAATGGAGAAAAATCAAGTAGCAAGAGCAAAGAACCAAGATTTGTACTAAGCCAGACTAGTTCTGCTCAGCTGTTGCTTTATCCTGAAAGACCATTCCTGCCTGCACAAGTGTACTGATGCACAAATGAACAATTATCTATGTTCATTCATATGATAAGCATCTGTATAGTGATCCGATGCTATTGCAAAGATATTAAGCATTTGGAGGAGCTAGCATGAGACAGAATTTGAACATACTTCGTCAATCTGGAAGCAATGGAGGAATGTTGACATGCAGAGAGAATGAATGCACTGAAGCATATAAGAAGTTGCAGTGCCCAGCAGATTCCTCAAGTACTTCTCATAGAGAGAACATGCAGCAACATTTTATGTAGGGACTGGAGAGATGACTCAGAGCTTGTCCAGAAACCTGACAATCCCACTCCCATCCCTGGCATCCATGTCAAAAGCTTGATATGGTTGTATGCATCTGTCATTCGAGTACTTCTTAAGCAAGATGCAAGCAGAGACAAGAGAGTCACCCAGAAGGCAAAAAGCCGGATAGTCTCCAATAGGCAGTTCACTAAAGCAGCAGACAACACTGAAAATTGTTGACATTGAGCAGGCCGCAACACCTGAGCATTGGTGTTGGCTGAAGCAGCACTGGAAAGCTGTCCTCTGATACTCAGCAAGCATGCAGTGCCAGGTCTGGGACCCCTCCCAAAATAAATTATTAATTAGCTAATACAAAATAATGTAAAAATATGTTCATTGTTTCCTTATGGTTCTATTCTTAGGTTGTCTATTTTACAAATAAACTTGAAATCATATGCATGGTCAGGTATTTCTTCACCTGAATATCTGTTTCTGGTTAGTCATAGATGTTACGGTGAGAAAATTCCTATGTGCTGTGTGTGTATGTATGTTTTGTACACCATGTGTTTTAAGTACATATCTTGGACTGAGGATATCCTTCAATGAAGAGTGCTTGTCTAGGATGTACAAAGTACCATGTTTGATCTCCAGAACCACAACACACACACACACACACACACACACACACACACAGAGAGAGAGAGAGAGAGAGAGAGAGAGAGAAAGAGAGAGAGAGAGAGAGGGGGGAGAGAGAGAGAGAGAGAGAGAGAGAGAGAGAGAGAGAGAGAGAAGGCAGGAGGGGGGAATAAGATATATATACTTACCTACAATTCCTATTAATACAATTAACCAAGGTATTGGTATTGATTTTATATTTTAGAAGAGACACATGAGTTTCTTAGGGATATGGAAAATTAAAAGGCACACATGTCTTGTACAGACCACTATATTACCTACTCAAACCCACAACCTCATGGTGTTTTTGCTCTCCCTCAATTGTTTCTGGTGTTAACAACTACCAGCCTATTGAGATATCTTTGCTCCTCTAATGTGTGCCACACAAGCAGCATGCTTTGAAAAATCAGCTGGGAAGTCCAGCATTTCTGAGATTATATTAATATGGAAAACCACAGTTTCATTCTATCATAACTCAATAAGTAACTCAATAGGGTGTGTGTGTGTGTGTGTTTACAACTCAAAAGACATTTAGCTGCAGATACATGGCACATAGTAGGAACATAATAATTACTTGCTGGGTAAACACATAACCAGTTCTAAATATTTTTGATTGAATGTTTCATTTTTCCTTTAATTTGCTTGTCAGCATAATATGGGATATTCTGAGCAAGTTATTAAGGATAGAAACACATTCAAGAAAAATACAAAGTCACTCGGGTACTTGAGTGTAGTGGTGGCACCTTTTGTCCCTCTTCAGCCAGTCAGTTTATTGTTAAGCTGATTAGCTAATCAGCAATTAATTTAATTATCAATGATGTTAACATATATGGATTCTTAAAGTTATTAAGCCAACCATAGCCATCCCATTCCTTTGCATTTTAAAAATAACTGTGTTAAGGTGTTCGACAATAAGTAGCAAATAAAGCTATGGTGTTCATAACACAGGCACTCCAGAGTGACCGGTGAGGTGAGAGTCTATCCAAAGGAAGACAAGAACTGCATGGACTTTGAGCAATGCATGGGCTACTTCTCTCTAGTAAAGTTGGAAACATTTAGATAGAAGTTGTATCTAATGCATTCCCGACACAACTTGCTACAACTTCGAAATTTCATCCTACATTCAGTACATGCAGTTGCTAGGTAAAGCCCACAGATGCTGTTATTCCCCTCGTAGGGGGGTGGCACGAAGAGAGGGTAGCAGACGAATTATTTTAAAGCCGTTGGGCTCCGTTTTTGTTGTTCTGTTGTTGTTTCTGAAATTACGGTTAAAGAAAAAAAAAAAAAGAAAAACCAAAACGCTGCACTTAAACTAAGAATTAACATGCATTTTTTCAGAACGAACAAAAACGGTATAAATTATGTCTGATTGAACAAACACAACTCCACTGTTGAACAGCCAGTCAATGGAGAGGGCAGGGAAAGGCAATGGAGCAAGGTAATGTGTAATCTCCCCAGTCAATGGGCTGTGGGCAGGCCTGGGCGGCCCATTGCTGGAGGTGTCAGGGAGATAAATAGCGGAGTGTCCTCCTCAAAAATATGATTAATACCCTGCTCGGTCCACTGCTGAAGATGTAGTGGGTGCAGCTGGTCCGGACAGCAGTTGCATAGAGGGAAAATCCAGGACGATGGCAGCAGAGCAGAGAGGGCAAAGAGGAGGACACATCGCCCCTAGAGTGGGACTGCCGAGACCTGACACATGGGGGAGGGCTTTGCAATGACCACAAGTCTTCTTATGCTGCAACTTAACTAACACTTAGCGGCCTCTCAGGCACGTGCACCTGAGCCTCAGAGGCCATGACCTTGCGAGGCAAAGACAGGCAGAAGTTGCATTTTTTTTGTGGAATATAGATGCCACCTTGGAAACGGTGGGTGATCTTGAAAAATTGTGCTATCTATGGTGTGACTACTAGGTGACTGGCGCACTCCCTTCAAACTTTATTTAATCCTCACAGATCACTGTGTGGTAATGGGGTTAATTTCTGCTTCTGTGGAAGAGGAGGGTGAGGTCCAGAGAAGGCAAGTAAGTGGTGCAAAGTTACTACGTCATACGTGGTTCAGGGCTCTAGGGTATACAGATGTCTTTTATTTTTATCTAATCGTTCAGACGCTCAGAGATTTTAGGGACAATGCTTCGATCATTCGGATGCCCAGAGATTTTTTGGGGCAATGCTTAGATCATCCATTGACCCCAGAGGCAGGGACAATGCTTAGATCATCCAAAGGCCCCAGGGATAGATCAGAACTTGATTTGGCTTTCTTGTTAGTTTCACTCCTCATCCCCTCTACTTTTCAAAGAATTTGATCAGCCCCTCACCCCACCCCAGTTTCCCTAAATCCTACGTATAAGCACACCAGCAAGCAACTTTCAGGAATTGTCATATGTGTGTTCTCTTACACGCACGAGGGCTACTTACCAACTGAAAACAGACACATGTGTACATGTATTTCCCCACTTTGTTGTCTGACATTTCACTCCTTTGGCTTTCAAGGGGTGCTGCCACCTGGCTCCCAGATAAATCACACATAAAGGCTTATTCTTAGTTTTTAATGCCTGGCCATAGCTTGGCTTGTTTCTAGCCAGCTTTTCTTATCTTAAATTATCCCCCACTACCTTTTGCCTCTGGACTTTTATCTTTCTTACTTCTGTATGTTTTATTTTCCTTCTTACTCTGTGGCAGGCTGGGGAGCGGGGTGGCTGGCTCCTAGATTCCTTCTCTCATTGTCCTCTTGTTCCTCTTTCTTCTCTCCTCCCAGATTTCTCATTCTATTTCTACTCTCTGCCTGCCTGCCCCATCTATCCTTGTTTCTGCTTCGCTATTGGCCATTCAGCTCCTTATTTGATCATCAGATGTTTTAGTAGGCACAATAACACAGCTTTACAGAGTTACACAAATGCAGCATAAACTAAAGCAACACCTGAAAATAATATTCCCCAACACCACTAATTGGTAGTGCTGCAGCCAGTGCAGCCTGGATAGCCAAGACTCGCAGGGGGCGTGCCAGGATTGAGACACGGAGGCTTCTTTTCTGGTGGAAGAACATCAACCTTCATTTTGCCCAGCAACCTTTTATACCTCTACTCCTTCTGTGGCGACCCACTGGCCAGAAAGAACACAAACATCCTTGTCAATTACAGACCACAAGGAAGTTCCCCCGCCGGTCACGGGGAATGAGGGCAGCTGGATCACAACAGGTAGAATGTTGGGGAGACGTCTACTTTGGGGCAATGTAATTGCCACATTCCCTTTAACAGGTGAACCAGTCGTTCTGAATGGTTGAAGTACTAAAGGCGAACACATTGTGGCTCCAGTATTACATGGGACAAGGATGGTGCCAGAATATAGAACAACATGCCGGAAATCCACTTTTACCTGGCATTATTTTCTCCCTGCACTTTGTTCTTAAATGCAGTGTACTTATGAAAATCCTTACAAAACTCTAATCTCAAACTGAAGCAGAAGTGAAAAAGAAATTACAGTCCACATTCTTTATAATAAGTCTTGTTACAAATTAGGCTCCACAAAGAAATGGCACGTCTTCAAACAGTAATTCCAGTCTCAGAGAGCTGGGACAGGAGGAATTCAATGGCATGGAGCTGACATTGGCATCCCACGGATGGGATTCAAGATGTCTTGCTTCTGAACAAATGGGAAGAGGTTGGTGGGGAATCCTTGCATCATTGTTCTAAGAAATTCCATGATCTGACTCAGAAGTCACTCTTAGCCTGATATATTTCTGCTGTTTAATAAAATATACTTTTTCATGGCCCCTCCACAACTGATCAGAGGAATCTATTTCTCACGACTCTGATGGGACTTTTTCACCTGACCTGCTGTTAGGCAAGCATGAAACCCAGAGCATGGTAAAATCTCATTCTTATTAGTAGGTCTGGTACAGAGTCTGGAAATATATATTTACTACAGGATTCTAGACGGTGATATCACTGGCCCATGGGCATCAAGGTCATGTTCGCTCTGTCATATATCTTAGGTGGTAATGTTAACCAAATACATACATTGTCGGAGGTAGAGCCAAGACTGTAACTCAAGGATGCTTGACCACAGTATTCATATTTACATTGTATCAGTACTTCTCTAATGAGGTTATGCCTCTCAGCCTTAAAAGCATTGAGATCAATCTAGAGAATGCAGAAAATACAAAATTGGAAATTAAGTTTCTGGAGTGACAACTTATAACTCAGGCAGACTGACCCCTTTATCCATTCTCCAAAGTATTTTGAGTTATTGCATCTTTATGAAACTTGAAGCTATAGTAAATTTTTGAGAAACTCTTGAGTATAATTGTCTCAATGAAATACCTGGCAGTATATGGTATCCACAAGATTGAACCAATGACCCACAGTCACAGATGCCTGAAATGCAGAGTCTAGGAGGTAGGAACTGACACAAGAAAACAGCAACCAGTGACAGCAGAAGTCTTCCCATCTTTCTAAAAGAAGTCTTTAACCCACTGAAAGTTGTTTGGACAATGTACTCTTCCAGAGTATGATAAACCTTTGTCAAACATGAGGGTCAGCCTGTGTGGATATATCTATGAGATCACATCTCCCTCAAGCACTAGCAGATTCTCACAAATGACCAACAGCTCGAATCTCACATTCTTGCCCTGTGCTCACTGCAGTGCACAGACAGCAGAGGTGACCATAGGTAAGGAACCCTTCTATAAGTGCTACTTTATATTTTCTTTATGAGTTTTTTGAGGCCCAGTTGTTCCCCCTTGGAACAAAGATCTACAATTTGGTTTTGTGTTTAATCATGCTTCCCTATATGACTTCCATACTGGTCATCTGAGGTTACATCCTTCAGATATTGTCAACCTATATATATAGGTTGACATATACACATATATACATATATATGCATATTTGTGTAAGTAGAATTATATTCCCCTTAGCTGTAATCTGAACAAATGGATAAGGTAAATGAAGAGACAGTTTCACTTTCAACTTAGTTCGGCACATATTATAAGACAGATTGATTTCTTGAAAATTCATAAAGTTTGAAGACTTCATGGTTCTCGACTATGTTAGCCTGATATTTGAGTGTTGTTTATATTTGCCTCGATATGTGTTGTTTCAGTTACAATGCCTGTGGCTGGATAAAAATAAAAATAAATAAACAATAAAACACCCCAACAACAGCAACTTAGGAGGGAAAGATTTTATTTGGCCCTGAGTTTCAGGGTCAAGTTTGCCATTTCAGGGAAATCGAGGTGATAAGAACTTGAAGCAGCTACTCAGATCTCATTGCACTCAACAGCAGGAAGCAATATCAATGCATGCATGCTTGTGCTCAGCTTGCTCTTGCTGATTATACAGTCATAGATCACACTGCTCAGGAAGTGGTCCCATGCAGTTATGAAGAAGGGTTTTCTAGCATTAGTCAACCCAACCGAGATAATCCTTCACAGAAATTCTCAGAGATTAACTTTAAACTAGGCCGTTCCTTACAAGTGTGTCAGGAGGCCTGACTGCTAGGGAACTCTAGGTTGACAGTGAGGGCTAATCATCATGTGAGCTTAATAAGATTCCCCCAGGAGAACACACTGTAGAGCATTGCTTAGGGACTGTGTCTCCTGTCATTCTGTGTATTTCCAGCTTGTAGTAACACGGTGTGCTGAACAGACAAATGGGCTTGCTTTGGTAACCCACAATCTTTCCAAACACTGTTGTCCTAAAGTGTCTCATTCTTGGGAGTGTAACATAAAGTGTGTCCTTTTTCAATTTCCTTTGATGGGCTCTTCCCACAGGAAATGTATTTCCCTTCAGCTGTTGCTTTTCACCAAGAAGGAGAATATTAAGAGGAGAAGGGATTAACAAAAAGGTAAAAATAATTGAATTTCCGCACATTCAAGTTTTGTATATGTGCAAAATCACCAATTTATTATACAAGTAAATGAAACACACATTCAGCAAGACATGCAGAATAATTTATTGTGTTTTATATGAAAAAAGCATTTTATTGTAGCATAAAGCATACTATAAGAAATTTATATAACATTTCAACTTTTTTCGCTGAATTAAATAGTGAATGTCTCAGTGACCCATCATCAGTTTAGACTTTTGCATGCTTGGTACATGAAAACAAGAAGTGACACATTAATGTCATACATCTGATAAGGAGGATGACAGGACTGGAAATGGATTATCACTGGATATGAAGAGTCCAGCTCTGTCTGCATTACTCCTGATGATGTACAGGAAAGTGCTTTGTATGCCAACTTTCGTATGTGCTTTGTTGTTTTCTGATGAAACAAAATAACCCATCGTAATCACAATAGGCCATCGGTTCTTTAATATAAATGTGATTTTAAAGTTTTCTCAAAGATTTTCACAATCAAAACACAGTGGGAATGTGTGAGCTTTTACAGGAGAAATGGTTTAAGTTTAATTTGAAAAGATAGTCTAGTAAAGTTAGACAAATCTCATCTCCTTGATTCATTATCTCAATAGACCCTTAGAGTGAAGTGGGTTTTGGTATAGGTTTAATATTACTTTTCATGCTCTGGGAGGAAGTCAATATCACCATCTTGAGATATTTCATTCGATAGTGAGAATAAAGAGAAAGAAAATAATAATAAAAAACAAAAAAAAAATCTGAGATCATATCTGCACCCTCCCTCCTGAATGCATAATTTCTTCTTAAGTAAAACACTAAATAAATTCATGGACTTGAGACCCATGCAAAAACTAGATGCTTTCAAAGGCCTTGGTTAATGAGGAATCTTTTAAATGTCACATCTACAGCGCAAATTAACCAATATTGCATAGGAAAATCCCTCACACGAAATCTGGTCAATGGTTTATGACAAAAAAATTAATGCTTTCTGTCAAGAAGAAGGGTTAAGTTTAGTATTAATCATAAATTGACCTTTAATTGCCAAACAAAAGCACTTTGTTATTTCACTACAATCGTGGACTCACCCTGAGCATTAGAAAAAAAGTCATAATTTGCTTAGTATAAATATATTAAAGTATTAAACCCACTCTGCCAGTCAATTACTAAACATGTCAAGGGGTGGGTGAGTTATTCATGGTTCAGAGGGCCAGCCCCTTTTTGCGGGGAACTTTTTTTTCCCTCTAATGAAATGATGGATAATCTGGAAGTGGGTGCTTTAAGAAGATATTAATCATTCTCTGTGCTAATGTTAATCATGCGTCCCATCATCTCCAGATGCCATGGATCACCTTCCTCTGAGACAAAGGGCATCTAAGCCTGAGAGTCCTTTTGATCACCTTTCTATGGGGACTGTCACATGCAGCTGACAGGAATACAGCCCCAGTTTCTAGGGCATCCTTAAGGTAAAAATGGCAGGTGCAGACTAAAACACTTTCCATGGCGTGCCGAACAGCACAGGCTGGAGACTTTCTGGGGTTCTAATTTTTTTATATCCTTCTGGTTATTGCTGTTTCTATAATGGATGAAATAGTCTTAAACTACAGGGGCAGGACGTAGAAGCACACAAAGTGAAGGCTAAAAGTGGGTATTCCAGTAAACTACCTTTACAGACTAATTTTTCAAAATGTGAGCTTTGAGGGGGGAGGGGCACTGCAGTTCTTGAAATGTCTCTGGTGACTGGTTAGTTAATAAAACATAGTGTCTCCAGAAAGACTTCTGGTTAATCAAATAAATAGTTTTTAATGGTTAGTGTTTTTTTGGGGGGGGGTGAAAAGGGGTATTGAGTAAAATCTGAGGTCAAAATTTGGAGGCCGTAAGTGCCCTTATCACAGACCACCAGTTCTGAGTGCCTGAAAAAAACTGAAACAATTCCTCATGATAAGAGGCTCTTCTACTTAAATTGGCTCAGAAAGTTAAACCTGCTGGAAAAGAATAACATTCCTATCATTTCCCATCTGTAGGTAAGACCTATGGAGATTGCAGAGTTAAGTAACATCTTTGCAAACCCGAGGAACAAGTTTCTTAAATCTAGCTCTGCAAGTAGTGAGAGCTAGGAATGCAGACAAGGATTTCTAATGAGATCATGCAATCTTCTTTTTTGTGGCCTATGTTCCTTAGAGAAAAGCATTCTACTTGGTGGGTTACAGTAGTCGAACCTGGTCACAAACACTAAATACTACAACGTTCCATGCGGATACACCAGGATTCCCGAGGCCCGCTTGCTGACCTGCTGGAGAATAGTCATCTTACTCTTCTCTCCAATGTAGGCCTGCACTCACTCTGCCAGATTGGTTTGTGGTTCTCAAGAATCCACCAAATTCACAAAAATCTGCTTTGAGGGCTACATTTATGATGTGCACACTAGGATCCTTGACCCAAGTACAAATAGCACCCTGATCCTTTCCCTTGCCTTCCTTTCTGCCTCCACCTTGAGGTCACAGCTCCTGTAGTAGATTCATTTTGGGGGGAAGTATTCGTGTCTTTCTCATGACCCTACATTGAATACATTTTCTTACTTAATACATAATTCTTTGCTTCAAGTTGTTTCCTTGTCCTCATCTAGATCATATTGCCAGATGCCACTGTCACTACCACCATCTCCTTTGTGTACATCACAACCCAAAGAAACATCAGATATAGGTGGTACAATAATGGAATGGCTAGCAAGGACTATCTTGACCAGGTTCCCTTTCCGTCTAGCTGTTGTGCTGCCATGGTCACTGGGAAGTCAGAGGTCATCAGAAGCACTCTCACTGTGCTCTAACAAATGTCATTCACTGTTGGACCTGTTTTGAATTCTAAAAATGAAGTATTCCTTTCTCTTCTTTAAAAATTTACTTGAATTTCCATTTGTTCATTATTTGCCTTATTTTGGAGAACTGTGCTCCTTTATAAATGTGTCTTTGTTCTAGGATTTCTTGTATTTCAGTTGATGAATAAATTCAGGGTTTTTCTTTGCTAAGAAAAAATGCTTAAGTCTTAAAAAGTTACTTTTCCAGAACTTTTCTTAAAAATTATTTTGGGTGTTCTGGTCTGCACCAGGTCCTCTGTGCTTATGTTATGACTTACAATTTGTTATTTTTTATGAGAATCCTCAATGTGTGAAGGAGTGGGTCTCTGAATCTTTTCCTTTCTTTTGGACTTTTTCCTTCTGTTGATCTGTCTTGTTCAACTTCGATGTGATAGCGTTTGTTTTAGTTTATATTTTATATTGTTATTTTTTAGTAAATGAGTAAATACATGTAAATTGAGATGCCAGGGTAAAGGTTAATAACTGAGCTGTCATTTATGCCTGCTGGGAGAGAGAAAATCAGTTTTCTCCAATGGAATGACACAAACTATATCAAACATTCCAGGACAGGGCTCATGTTCAGGAGCAGTTGACCAACATATAATGAATTCTACATTTTTTATGTGTTTGGTTTGGTGTGTGTGTGTGTGTGTGTGTGTGTGTGTGTGTGTGTGTACTTTTATTTGGCTACAGTTTGGCAAGGAGTTATTTTTTTTAATTTTGGCCAATGTATTTTGTTTTCTGAGTTTTGGGTGCTTTTCTGTTGTATAGAGCTGGAGATTTGTTTTTTGAGAAATATTTTAAAGTTTGGTGGGTAATGAGGAGGAGAGGATCTGAACAAACTAAGGGGAGCAGAGAAATGTGGGCAAAATCCGTTTAAATTTAAAAATTGTTTTAAATAGCATAATTTACTATTTCTTTATGTGTGTTTATTGGTATGCATGTGTTTTTGTGCGTATATACATGTATATGTATCCATGTAAATGTGTGCTTAGAGACCGAAGTTCAGTGTGCTCTATTTTCTCCACCTCATTTCTGAGACATGGTTCCTCAATGAATGAGGAGTGCAAAAATTCAGCTAATTTTCCAGTTAGATTGGGGGAGATCTCTGTCTCTATCTTCTAGTGCTGGGCTTACAAGTACAGATGTTCTCAACCACTCCCAGCTTTGCTATGGGTAAGAGGAATCTGAACTCAGATCTCCAACCATTCATTAAGCACTTTACCCATCTCTCCAGCCCCACAGAGTTCATCTTAGTTGAACTCGCCATGCCTTTTTCTTTCAATTATTACCTAAGGCTCTTGAAACCCTTAAATAATTTTGGAATGCTTTATCATATGATATTTATATAGCTCTTCTGGCAGTTGATGTTGGTGATGTATGCAAATTTCTGTTTGTAAGGTTGCTAATGATTTTCTGTTCCATATTGAGAGCTTAAAATGCAATCGACTCTGTTACAGGTACTAGGGACATGGCAAGGGATATAGTACTTCTTCAGAACAAAGAATTACACAATTACTTTGGATCCCATATGATAAGTAATACAATCAATGTGCTTGTGTTTCAAGAAAAAATTATCTGAGCATATTGATGCTAGCCTTCAGTTCCAATACTTGAGGCACAAGGTGAACCACTGTGAGTTTGAAGCCAGTCTAGTCTATATAGTGAATTCCAGGCCAGCCAGAGCTAAACAGGAAGACCCTGTCTCCAAACAACTATGCCATCTTCTCCATCAGATCATTTTTTGATGATCTGAAATCTTTGTAAGGGCCCTAGCCATATACTCAAACTCGGTGTTCTTCAATATAGATACACCAGTCTTTTATAGTTAGATCTGTGACCTGGTTTATCTTATGATAGTATGGAGGCTATATGCATTTGTATATTTTCCCAACTTGTGGTATAATACTCTTTGAAGATGCTGGGCATCCCCAGGAAGATGTAACATTCACTCACACACTAAATAAGAAGGGGAGTTCATCAAGATTCTATTATTGTCATTTTATTATTATTATCAATTTTAAATTATTTATATTATATGTAATATGCAATACACAATGTATTGTATTATTAATATCATAGCATCTTTTGTATTATTAAATAATAAAATATATTTTAATTTTTCATATATTATTAAAGTAATAAAAATAATAGATAATCTATTACTATAAAAGTAATAATGCTAGGAGTACTATAATACAATAACATAATAGTACCATATATTATATATACTATATGTTACATATGCTATAATACATATCATAACATTATAGTATTATTTATAGTAATATATGTACTATTACTACATTGATATAAATTTTCTTAAAATAATGCTATTTATAATATTTATAGTACTTGCAATAATATTGTAAGTAATATTTACGATACTTATAATTGGACCATTATAATAGTACTTATAATAGGACTACTATTATAAATAATAGAATATTACTCTATTATAATTGCTATATATATTATATGCTATTAATTATAATTATATTATAATAGAGCTATTATAAGTACTATTGTTGTACTGGTCTATTCATCAATAATTTACTTATATTAAGTTGCTTTTGAATTATGATATCTTATATTTAGCTTCTTTTGCATCATTGCATAATACATAGAGAAGCATCAATAGCCAGTATGCTAATTCATCATAGCATAACCATGTATGTCTAAAATAAACTTGACTCAGTTGATCGGTACGTACCATTTCATAGTCATCTATGCCACAAGTAAATTTGACTCAGCTGTGCTTATTCTGAGATTTGTTTCTAAATACACATTTATTCTTATTCCCTAACATATCACCTAACAAAGAAGACTAAGCTCTTGGAAGACATATTGTTTGAGGGGAAGAATGAAGTTAATCATTTTCATTTTATGCTTTATAAGACTATATCAGTGCACACCAGTGTATGCTCTCTCCTTGCACAGTGAAGGTTACCTCTGATGTGGGATTTCCCACTGTGTGCTGTGATTACCATTGGTTAATAAAGGAATTGCTTTGGGCCTATAGCAGAGCTATAGGGGAACAGAGCTAAGTGGGGAAAACTAAACTGAATGCTGTGAAAAAGAAGGACAGAGTAAGAGAGATGCCATGGAGCTGCCACCAGAGACACACATGCTGAAACTTTAGCTGGTAAGCCACAGCCATGTGGTGATACACAGATTAATGGAGATGGGTTAAATTAATATGTAAGAGTTAGACAATAAGAAGCTAAAGCTAATGAGCCGAGCAATGTTTTAAATAATACAGCTTCTGTGTGATTATTTCAGGAGTCTAAACTGCCAATCAACTAGGAACAAGTGGCCTCCCTACTACAAATTGGCATACCAATGCAATAGACTAAATCCGCGTAAAACCTGAGAGGGCTTGGAAAGAAATTCTAGACACAAAAAGCAAAGTTTAGCTGCATGATATTGTGTTTTCTTTGAATTTTTTGACTGTGAAAGAGTTATGTATTGAGAGACATCTCACTGTATGTACTGCTAAGTTAAACCAACATAAAGGTATTTTGACTTCAGAATTTGAGTCTAAGGATGTGTTGCTTTGGAAAAGAGGTTCTTCTTTTTTTCCACAGAAGATGAGAACCTGTGAAATCTTCCCTGACTAATGTGATTTGATGGATCAAGACCCCCTGAAAGGTTGCCTTTAACATCCCTCAAAAATTACTTTGCAGAAAGAAGTTTGGACAGAACTATGCCCATATTCCCAAATATTGTCTATAAATGTTTATTTTCATTCAAAATGATATGCTATAGAGATTGCATTGGTATGGATTCTGGTTTAATAATACAAATTTTAGGTCAATTTTTTATACTGTGTATATGTATTTCTGATCTTGATTAAGGCATTGTGCTTGTGAAGCTCATTTAGAAATGTAATGCATAATTAAGAAATATAGGTTAATAGATAGTCATCCATAATAGTCAAGCTTATAGTCATGTTAGTTAGGTTTTCTAGATATATAGAGATATATTTTAGTTAGAAAGGCATTCTTCAAATCTTTCAGAGATCTTCAGAGTATAGCATTTAAAACGTTTTAAGAACTTAAGGCTTTTCATGACAGTGAGACACATCTGTTCCTGACAGCACCAATAACTTCAAGAGGAAGATGGGCATCAAAGAGGCTTCTTATGGAATTGTTTAACCATTTGGGAAAAAAAAATCTGTTCTTGCCTGGACTGCTTGATGAACTGGACATGTAGGGTCTGCAGAAAAATAACTGCTGAAGTTGCCTAAAGAAAGTAAGATGATCCTTTGGGGTTCCTGCTTCATGAATGAGTCTGCTAGACATTCTGCAGGGCACAGAGAAGAGTTACTGACAAACTGCCAATATAGGCAGAATTGTTTTTGAAATTTCCTGCTTCATGGAAAAGTCTGCTGAACATTATGGACCCGTGCGCTGAAGATGAATGTTCCAATGATACAGAAGAACTTTGGGTGACTGTCTAGTTAGCAAGATTTCTCTGTCAATTCTAAAGTTTTCGAAGTTTCTTACAATGTACTTCCTGTTTACTTAGGTATATTACAGCTTTCTGGAGTCTTTGATGGAGTTGAAGAGTAGATAGTTTTCCTTAGTTATAATAAGAGATAAAGTAGATGTAAATATTGTAACTGTAATTCTTGCTTGGTAAATATTTTTATATGTAATTTTACTATGTTAAAGTTAAAACTTTTCTTTTTATTTAAACAGAAAAGTGGAGGTGATGTGGAATTTCCCTCTGTATGCTGTGATTACCATTGGTTAATAAAGGAACTGCTTTGGGTCTATAGTAGAGATATAGGAAAACACATCTAGGTGGGGAAAACTGCACTGAATGCTGGAAAAAATGGAGGAGTCAGAGAGAAGCCATGGAGCTACCATCAGAAACAGATATGCTGAAACTTTAGCCGGTAAGCCATTGAAAAGTTTGTGCATTTATTTATGCAATCATTAGTACTTACCAAATGTCAATGGTAACTATAGATAGATTCTAAGTATAAAAATTTCATCAGCACATGAGTTAGATACCACTAATGTTATGAATAAACAGGCATATAAAGAAATGCAGATTCCAGTTGATAGCACAAGGTTAGAACAACAACCTACCAGCATTTCTCTTTATAGAGTACTTGGAAAGAATGACAGAGTAGTGACATTTTGGAAAGACTTTGACGGGTTATTAAATGTTGGCCAGCAAAATATCAGGAGGGAGACATAATGGAGAGTACTGTATGTGAAAATATGCCAATGAGAAATTTGAAAAGGATTCATAAAGCGAGTAGTTCTGTATTCCATGTAGGTGGCTTTGATGCTAAATCTCTCTTTCTCTAAAAAATAAACTAATTTGTTTTAGAATATCAATGTTTGAAAGTACAACTGAACATATTACTTCCCAAGATGAACTGTTTCTTACAAACTACTCAAGATATTTGATATCTGGTCAACTTTAGTGAGCTAAATAAACTTAGTAGGCTTCCTCTACCTGAGACTGTTTGGTCACCAGTGTGTGTACAGGAACAAATGATAAGGTTACTGAAAGCCAAAGTGTAATATTGTCTTTTCTATGTATTAGGGCTCAAATTATGAATGCTCAGGACACTGGGATTTGTATTATTTAGGAGAAAGGACCAGAATGTAACCTTGTATGACTTTCCTTGGAGGTGATGTTTATACAGACATAGTAGGATAAGTAGTCATCTCTCTTTCATTATAAAAGTAAAGTAAAATAAAATAAAATCCTTGAGATACTTAACTGATAGAGAGGAAAGATTTGTTTAGGGTTATGGTTTTAGAAGTTGTAGTCAATGACTGGGCAGTAATATTTCTTAAAAGGACCGATATTGTAAAGCCAAACTTCTCAAATGAGAATAACTGAGTAGACCAAAGTCCCAGAATTCCATTAAAACATTAATGGAATTAGAATTCGCCTTAATGACCTATAGACGTCCTTTATGTTCTGCCTCCTAAAGCTTCAGACATACTGCACAGCACTAGCGTGGGACCCAAGTCAGTAGTACATGGGCTTTGGGGAACATCATCATCATCTGCCCTACCCAAGGATATATCTTTTCTGTGAACTCACACTCCTATCACTAACAATGTATTTCTCTGATGTGGACTATTGTCATTTGACAGTAGATTTTCAGTCATTCCTCCATCAAAGCCTTCTCACTAAAGGGATGAAGGGCATGAGTTCATGAAGTTTAAAGTCATAGCCAGTGACTATTAGAAACACACAAGGATGCACTTCTAATGTAAAATGTAAATATCCACACCTAGTTTAAATAGATAATGAGAAGAAAAATTCCAAAAGACCTTTAATGTGAAAACATCATATTCAGATGAAGCCTGCACTTCTGTTCCTTGCTTAACTGTATTTTCATGTGTATTTTTTTATAAAGATGCCATTGATAGTAAACAGAGTACCAATAAAAACCAACAAGGAAATCTGATTATATTAAATTAAATTTTTAAAGATAAGATATGATTTCAGATATTAGATTTAAATATTTGTTTTTAAATATAAAGGAATTACCAGTCTTATAAATTCATTATCCCTTTACTATGCAGTGATTGAAAAATTAAGTAAAGTAGTCATAGACCATTTAGCAAAAGTTCTAACTCTAGAGTTTCCTTAATGACTTAACCCAATGAATTACAACTGTGCTTAGTCATTAATTTATAAAGTTTCATCTGGAATGACTATGGTAAGCATATGCTGATTTTTTTGAATTTTGTAAAACTTCTTTTAAATTGAGTTTTCTATCAGTCAAGCAGTCGGAAGGAATATTGAAATTCCAGATACAATACAGCATCATGTAATGTACTAATTCAGTTTTGTATCCATATAATCTCGTATATTAGCGTTTTTCTTTTTAGACTAAACTCAGTCTGAGAGGAAAATGTGTTTTTTCTGTATATATTTGCCAATAACAGCCTATAGCAGCGTATTTGTGCAGTAGTGAGGGTTAAAGAAAAGAGGTAGACCCTGAAGTGAGAACCATCTACATACAACTTTGTTTCTTCGTGGATGACTTTAAGCCACTCTGGGATACTCTGGAACTCTGTTCTTTATTTGTAAGACAGAACTTTTCATATGTGTAAATGACCAATTCTATGTTTGTCTTGATGTCAGCTCAGTACTTTATAGCTATTGTATCTGCCAGGAATATAATTTTCGGGGGGGGGGGTGAAGAATTAATTATGTTTGGTTCTCTTATATAAGGTCACTCCTAGCCCAATTTTTGTCACTTCCAGAGTCTACCTTCTCAGTAAAGGGACAGTGATAGATGAGAAAATATGGCAGAAGAAGGCAGCAGATCAAGATTATGACCCCTGAGCATTGGTACAGATGAAAAGAATATGTTCATGGTTGGCAGACTTGTAAATATAAATGCAGACCTATAATATGTGAGAAAATTTAGAATAATTATTCATGTGATTCTTGACAACAGGTTCGAGACTAGGATATAAAAACTGGAGGCAGGCATAGTTGTCTTAATAGAAGAGAAGGCCTGGTCATAATCCAGTGGATGAACCCAAGTGTATTCTGACATACAACTGTCCAGGCACAGGCAGGCTAAGTATTAGGTCATGCCCCTCCAGTATTGGTCTAAACCAGAATAAAGTGAAGGGTTGATTTGACATATGAATAGCCCTTTTCTAAGTGTGTGCTTTGTCACGAGGTAAACGGTATAACTTTAAATGATGGTTTTGTTTTCATTTCTGTGGAAGAACAGACTTCCCTCTTCAAAGGAGGAGAAGCCGCATCACCTTGCCTTGCTCTAAAGATCTTGTTTTTAATCACTTCAACACTCTTCCACCACCATGACACTTGGGCTCTACCAATCTCACCCCAGTCAATTTCTGTGATATCATATTCTACTTCTCAGCAATTGGGATTTATGGTTGAACATTATTTGGTAAGCCCCAGCTGTCACATCTCCGCCCAGACAAGGTCATTTACCTATACAACTTCATCTCCTGCTTTCACGGTCCTTGGCATTGCTCTCTTTGTCAAATTCTAATAGTGTTTTAATAACAAAATTGTTAGTTTATCAAGGCCAAGGCACCCCTAGGGCCATGTATGTCCATGTCTGAGGTGGCCTCAATAGAGTCTTATGAATGCTTGGTGTTATGTTTTTAGATGTTTCTAGAGTTTGATTTTTGTAGCGTTTTTAATCAAAATGAATTAAAAACCAAACTCATAAAAAGGACCTTCCCCACACAGGCCTAATTTACTAATACCAAACTTTAGAGATGTAAACACAAAGAAGGCATGCACTAGATATTAATATAGCACACATATGACTTGAGTCATTTTAAGCACGGATTTATCAACATGATTATTTTCTAGAGTTCCCAGAAAATTGTGACCAAAGGCCACTCTGATTGGCAGGGTCAGGATCCTACAGAGAATAAGATTGGAGCTTCTTCTGGTTCTGGCTGGGATGCCTCCATTCTTCTAAATTAGATAGGTCTCTGCTCTCTGGGAATATCCCAAGCCCATGTTGCCTCCTTAAAGAAAAAGTGACTTTTTTTTGGATCCAAAACATGTGTTTTAAGGGTATGAATAATGAACGTTTTCCAACTTTTCTCATAATCTAAAAAACAAATGCTTTGAAGAGCATTGAGTGTGCATTTAGTTTGCCACTGCATTTATTATGAGGTCTATGAGTTGGTGACGACACAGATATGCAATATCATTTGTCTCCAGATTGTTCTAAGAAGGGGAACCATTCCAATAGCTTTTATTACTGAGATATAGAGATATTGTCTCTGAAAATTTCTCCTACTCTTTCATAGGTACTCAGAGCCTTCATCTTAACTGTGCTTTTCTCTGTGGATTTGGAATGTATGGGGTGCCTCCTCATTGTGCAGATTTTACCCTTTTTTGACTTGTTGGTCCTGCTCGTCACCATGAGCCATCATCAAGCATGGTTTATGCTCCCCCCCGTCACTGCTCCTCACCGAAAGCACCATGGTCTTTCAGCATTGCTTTGAAGTCCACTCACCGCCAATGCTGCTTTGCTCTTCACCGTTCAGTTCTACAGCAAAGCTGGAACAGAGCTGTGCTTGGTAACTATTCTGATTTTAAAGCTATTTCCTCATTGGTCTTCAATTTTAGGTTATGTCTCATATTACTTCATGAACAAAACTACCAGTTACAGTGCCTATCCAATTACCATTAGAGTGTCTACTTTGCAAACTTCCTTATGGTAGACTCTGGGTTCTTCTGTACCATGCTTATGCTGCACCTATGATGCATAATAGAACATGAACATATCTGAGGCCATCTTTCTCTTTAGTGGGAATTAAATGGAATTTTGATAGTAATAAAGCAACTGAAACAGCATATCAATGATTTCATTATTAATGCTTTATTTTCGATAAATTCCTGGAGCTAAGGAAATGGCTCAGTGATTAAATTACTTACCATAGAAGCATGAAGACCCAAATTAGGATCCCAAGAATCTGTATAAATGTCACTTAGGGATGATAGTTCTCCAGGAACTCCTACTTTGGAAGACAATACAAGACATCCCCGGAGCAAGCTGGCTATCAACAGGTACCAGTTAGTTTTGTCAACCTGACAAAAGCTAGGAGCATATGTGAAAGGGAACCCCAACTAAAAAGATGCCTTTGTCAGATTATTCTCTAATGAAGCCCTGGGGAATTTTTTTGTTTTGATTAATGATCAGAGCGGAAGGGTCCACTTCACTGTGTGCAGTACCACACCTAGACAGGTAGCCTTAGACTGTATAAGAAAGCAGACTGAGCGATCAAAGGAGAGCAATCCACGTTTACAAAGGAGAGCAGAATACCTTCACAGCTTATGGTTCAGTTCCTGCCTTCAGGTGCCTTGTCTTGAGTTCTTTCCCTGAAACTTTGTTAGACTGTGACCTAAGAGTTGTAAGAGGAAATAAATCATTTCCTCTCCATGTTAATTTTTGTCATGATTTTTTTCACAATAGAAAGTAAACAAAAGGCACAAGATTAGGCTACCATGCCAAGCTACAAGTTTGGTTGAAAGACTTCCCTCAATAAAGAATATGAAAGAGCAATCCAGGATGTGTCCAACATCAACCATAGACATCCCCATGCATGTGCATTACCTCCACATGAAACTAAAACGAAAATCCGTATTATAAACCTACTTTATGTTGGGTACTCTGCAGATTACTGGAAACATAAGGATAGTCAGCTTCATAAATACCCTGCAAAATGCAACATAAATATGTTTTCCCTTGCAAGTACTATCATGACTGCAAACTCCTACAGGCACGTGAAAAAGAATCATAAACAAAAGTAGATAAAATCCCTAGAGAACCAAACCTGATAATCTAACATTCTATATTTATGCATCACACATCTTTAGATGATGCTCAGGGTACACTGCAGACACTGAAAGGTTGCCTGGCAGTGCAGTGTAAACTGGATCTTTGAGAAAGTCACATTCTGGGTTTTTAATATGCTCAATTCAACTAAAATGTTTTTACATGCACTTGATGGGAAAGCAAGTTGTCTCGCCTTTCTACTAAATCCAAAGTGTCAAATAAGAAAAATGAATTCATTGACTTATTTGAATTTTGAGGGCTACAGCAAGATAAAGGTCCTTCTAGAGGCCCATGATGGATGCTAAGGAGATAGTTAAGTAATAAAGCGTGTTCCACGAGGACTTAAATTTGATCCCCAGAACTCTTGTGAAAATGTTATAAACCTAGAGGTGGGAAGATGGAGACAGGAGGATCTCTCATTGGCCAGCCAGTCTAGCTAAAAGCAAAATCCCAAGTTTCAAATTCAAATGAAAGAGCTTGTCTCAAAAAAAAAGTGGTCCAAGAAGAGACACAAGGTTGACCTCTGGCTTCCACATATCTGAGCACACACATGTTTTTGTGTCTACACACAGATGTGGATCCACACACAAAAACATCACCCCCAAGCACAGGTACATCTGATAATAGACTGGTTAGAATTTTGAAGTCATGAGTCAAAGATTTAAAGCAACCTGAACTCTGTCAAAGGCAAGAAACAGATTTTTTTTCCCCATGATCCTCCAAGGGTCTTAGTCATAAATACTTGTCTTAAAATTTTGATTGTAACTGTAAGATAATAAGCTTCAGTTGTTTGGTGGCATTATGTTTTCGGTAATAACAGCATTATTAAACTAGTATATACATACAGGATGTTGAATCAACAAATATTAAAGTTCCATATGGCTTCCAGGATTGAGCTAGTAGCATATTGGAAAAGACTGTTGATAATTTACATGAAGAAAATAAAATATATGTCTATTCGAATGTGAAATACTCAGGTGATCCATGAGTAATGGCCAAGAGTGCAGTGATTTAATGAGTTTCTTCTTTAACTTGACTACAGAAAAGAGCAACCAGGATGACAAAACACACTTTCAGGGAATTACCACACGCTCACAGGAAAATGCACTAAGGTTTGTAATAATCCTGTGAAAATTATGCAAACTGCATATGGCATTTGCTTTCTCTTAATTTTCAGTTCAACAACAAGAGAACATTATGGAATTTGCTGATTCATATGCTTTGACAATATGACTGTTAATAGACAGATATGTCCAGGATTATGTCTAAGAAGCACTAACTGGGCACTGATTAATTTCCCGAAAGTGTTGGTTAGATCTTTTAAAGGAGTCTAGATTTGAAACCAAATAAAGCAGTGGTCAATGTTAGTGATCAAAGTTAAAAATCACCGTCTTTGAGAGTAAGGTAGGATGAAGCAAGGGGGCAACACTGGGGTCACAGGGGTCTCACACTGTGAGAGAGATGAAAATGCAAGAGGCTGACAACGGGCAAATCTTTGTCTTGTCTTAGTATTTTTGAGATTTGGAACACTGAATGTTGGTGTCTTTATGTGTGTTCCCACTTAGGAAGAGCAGAGCAGCAATGCGGCTGCTCATGAGTTTGTTCTGTCCACCTCCTGTGCCGTGCGTACTTGCTCCACTGCTCTGGTTCGAGACAATTAATCCTAATATCCAACCCCTCCTGTGGTAATTCCTCATCTTGGCAGGTCTCTCTCAGTAATGACTAAAGGGGAGTGGCCATGCTCCCAAAGCTAGGGCTCAGCCAGATGTACTTTTTCTCCCAGACATCCGCAGCCTGTTCAGCCTCTTCTTCCATGTCCTTCCTTGCCACGCATTTCCATTTTATCTCTTCGTCTCCCTCTCTGTATTTTTCCTTTGCTCCAATCCTTCTATCTTTCTTGTTATACTTTCTTTAGCTCTCTTTCCTTAAAAAAAAAAAGGGTTGACTTTAAAAACAGCCAGAAATAAACAAGTGAATCCCATAGAGCAGTCCCCAGGCTTTCTGCTTGGGGAGAATGTTGGCTATAAGGCTTCCCAGTGTAATTAGGTGATTGACAAATGGCAGGTAGCAATGGAGACAGAAATAAGCTCTATTATCAAGTCCTCCTTATTTAGGGAGAAAGCTTCAGTGCCCTAATTTTTCAACCCAATTCCAATTTCATATTTATGAAAAGCTAGTCCCTGCCACTCCCCAGCAATCTGCTTATTGAACGCACTTTTCTGCAAGTATAATTATGCCCCCATCCCTCGATATTGCATCCTTTTATCCCATTTTCCTCTCCACCTCCTGCTGTGCCGTCTGCCATCACAACAGCCCATGCTCTGACCAAGAGAATAGGTCATTGATTTTTTTTCTCCCAAAGTCAGTACCACTCTGCGAATTGGTGTTGATCCCCAGAGACCCCGAAGTGTAAGAGAGAGAAAGCAATGGAGAGAGTATGATAACACAGCCATAGGACATGGTGTCAAAGGTCCCCATTCACTCCAGTGAGGCTACATTGTGTTTTCTCCCTTTCCTGACACCATCTTTTCTAATGACAGACACTCGGGTGAGTGTTCATACTGGAAATAGGGTGCCATTTCTGTGTGGGAATATGATTATCATATGTACACAAGAGCTCTCGCCAAGATGTGCATTTGGAAAGCATGCAAGCAGCAGTGACAATGCCCAGTAGCTCACATTCATATTTTACTAGCTTAGACAGACTGCACATCATTTACTCATATTTTAGAGTGGATGGGCAGATTAAATATTTACCAATAACTTTGAAACCAACATTCTGCGGAGCTATAAGGTGGTGCTGATGTAAAGACAACAAACAATAAGAACAGAATGCTGAGGAGTGCGTCTGTTTCTAGGCACTCATCGACCAGTTACCTATGATTCTGAGATTAAGTTATTAATTCTCCTCTGCATATGTGCTTCTTGTTGTAAAGAAATGACTAATCAATTGGCCTTGGAGGGAAGGCTGGTTTCATGCTACATTCTTAGACAGGGAACAATGTTTTTCCTGGTAAGGGAGTGGCTGCAAGCAAGATGAGTTTACTCAAATTCTATGTGAACATGATCCAGATGATGTGTGCAAAAAATCGCATGCAACTGAATTGCTGACTTTGGAACTTCCCCGAGCATATTGGTGACCTGATTTCATAGTTCTATCATCTAATTATAGCTGAGTATATGCCTTTTGGCCTTTGGCTACTTGTGAAACTCCTACCATAGTATGCTGGAATGAAATCTGAAGACATTCTGGGGGCTACAACTGTGCCAGAATCTCTGGACACTGAAGCTCTGTTGTACTCTATGATTGTCATTGTTTGCCTCTTTTGTTCAGAATTTTGATTCACATAAAAATGAGCATGTTTCCTAGAATAAATCACATAGCATGTGATACAGCAATTTATCTTTCATTGTATATTGTACCTTGCTCTCCTGCCTAAAGGAATTACATTTAAAATATCCGAAGAATAAAATTACTTGAACAACCCTGGGACTATAATTAGAATTCATTTTGCTCGCTTATAACATATTTTCTCCTATCTTCATTCTCTGTCTTTTCCCCAATTCTTCATGCAAGATATCCATCAATGTTTAAGTAATGGATACGGAATATTTGTACTGCTGGTTCTTTGTCAAATTTCATGATATATTTTGTCACTATATGACTGGTCATATTACTAATGCATTTTAACACATTTTTCCTTCAACACTAAAAGACAGCATTCCTCCTCTTACTATTAACATATACTTATTTTTTTAAAACACAGAGATTAATTATTTCACTTGGAAATCTAATTTTCAGCAAATATCAGTTCACCTACTTCTACTTTAAGCTAAAATATCTTTAATGCTAAAAGTCACTGTCATTTTTAATCTGATATTATGTACTTAATATAGTTAATAGAATATATATATATATGATGTGTGTAAAGATGATACAACAAAATTTGATAATAGAATCAGTAGGAGGAGTTATTCTTTTGTGACCACCTGTGGAGGGACATTTCCTGAATGAGATGAGAAAATGTTCACCCCAGAAGAAGACCCAACAACAGACCAAAAAAATGAATTCCTGCTTGCCTAGCTTAGTGAACCAGAGTATTTATTGGTGTCATTTACAAGAGAAAAGGTGAGGTGCTATATATAGTACCATGAATGAAGGGACCCTTAAAGAAGTAGGGATGACTCAAAGTCAGCTCTGTCACTGGAAAACCACTCCTGTATAGCTGTGGATTCATGTTGAGCTGTATTCCAAAGTTCCCTGTACAACTTACAGTCTTTCTCCACCAATTACTCTGCTCATAGGATCTTGTTCATAGGATCTTGGACCTTGTAGATCTTCTAAATCCCTGGAGCTTCTAGAACATTCCAAGGCTTTTTGTTTTGCTTTGTGTTGTTTTAATTTCCTCAGTGTTATGAGCTTGCCCTTCCCAACTTGAGAGACAATGCTTTAATTTTGAGCAAATTGTCCCGTTAAGCCACATTATAAATAATTACCAAATAATGTTAGCAACCAATATTCACTTGAATAGGCTAAAGTGAGGTACGATCTATGTAATAAAATGTTACTTAGCTATAATAAGAAATTTGGCATCTAACCACAAAAAGCCACCGAGAAATTCAAATGCATATTGTCATGAGAATAAATACCCTGAAAAAGTTTTGTGATCTGTTTACCAACACTGTGGTGATATGTATAATCAGACAATGGAAGATTCATTTTTTAGAGGTTGGAGTAAAAGGAAGTAAGGGTGCATAAGCAAAGTATGAAGGATATTCAGAGATGTGTCAATGCCCAGCATTTAGATTAATGATAAATTCTGTTGAAATTCTCAGAAACAGCAAGCAAAACTTAACACACAGTGTGTCACTGTCTTCTAAATATATTATTGAAGATCAACACATGTAAAACTGAGTTACTCAACAGCAAAGGGAAGATATCTTTATGGAACTCATAATCTAAGAAGCAGTTGGAGTATGATGACAGGAAGTAGATCCCATTTGATAGGATCACCCTTGCTTTAGTGGCGTATTGTTTGGTTTTTATCTGCTTTAGCCAATCAACAATAAAAGCTTCTCCCAAATGCCCAAAGTCACACACACCCTTTCACTTTACTCCTGATCCACCTTATATCACTTTTTTTTTTTTTAGTTTTTTAACCTACCTTCAGCCTTTTGTTTCTAAAACTTCTTTTTCTGGGACACTAAATTTGTCCAATGCCATCGTATCTCACTTCCAGACAATGCAACGTGTTTTGTTGCTATGTTTCCTCACCCCTATTAATAATAAGTCTGAGTACTTACTTATCCTCTATTTCCTTCAAACAGACAATGCACTTTCTCTTCTCTTCTTTTATTAATTTTATAGATGTTCCTAGGTGTCAAACAAACACAGTAAAACTATCCTTTTTGTGCAATGTTGGTAACTTAGCACCATCTGCCTTAAAGAAAGATGGCAAAGTGAAACTGTGCGAAGTGAGTTTCAAGACTAGTTTGACCAATGGAATACTCCATGAATGTACTTGGGTAGTCCATAATCACAGTTGAGAGAGATGGACAGCGACAGCCTCTCCTTACTCATTCAGATCTTCTGCTGTTCCTAGAAGGCCTATGGTGATTTCTTCTGTCTTGCTTACCCTTCTCTTCTCGCACGGCTTGTCTTACCGCGTTGTGAACCTTTAAAGAATTCCTCCTTTCCATTTCACTCAATATCTTTCTACTCTACTGTTTCCCATTTCTTCAAGAATGATCTATGCCCATTTTGGTGGAGATGTTTTGATTCAGTGTCAACTTTAGCGATGCCTTTCCCACTTTGGTAAAATATCTTGACATTGGAAAATGCCAAGAAACCATAACAGTTTGTTTAAAGTAAGCAATGATCTGATCTTTTCTGCATGGATGAGAAGAGATCTATTTTCTTTGAACAAAGTGTATTCTTGGTGATCTCTGCAGACACTATAGTTTTAGGAATAAGGTCATGAATGGTTGAGTGCAATTATGTCTCAGTAAGAAATGGCTAATGCCCCTGCAAGTCAAATCTGAACAAGACCACAGTTGACCAAGGAAAAGCTGTGGATAACCCTTTCAGTTGAAAATCAATGTCACGTTGCCCTGTAAGATCATATGCAAAATGTGAAGGGATGTTCTGAACTCTACTGTGGTTCTCCTGAAAGTCTTGGTACTTTGATGATTACGAGAGAAGATGTATGATTTTAAGACTTCTACATCCTAATTTTGATTGCCCTAAGCTGTTTAGGTTGAGAATGCTCAGCAGGACTGTTTTGCTGCTGAAAGTTAATTGGGCAATGCCTGACCTATTAAGTTTTGAACATATTTCCACAGGATCATCCTAGAGTCTTGGTCTTTCAGAGGAACTAGGTTCTTCATTTCTGGGTGTTATAAAATAATGTACAATGAGAAGAACTCTTTGTATTACACAGATTAGGCTCTTTCTCATTCTGTCAGCAACAAGGTGAAGACTAAGAAAACCTTTGACCAACAGATAACCCACCAAGTGAACTAAAAAGTGAGTAGAATTATGTATTTAAATATGAAAAATAGTACTAAAATTGGAACCAATGGAAACAATGATCAAGTTCACCAGTTACTGCACAATATAAAATTTTCTGAATGGGAATGCATTCATGACAGTTAATAAAGCATACCTATGTTTGACGATTCCTGTGAATTCTTCTAATTCTTATAGAGATGATTGCCTTAGTTTTCCAAATACTTATTTATGTGGGTATATAGAAGTTAATATCATTTATTGAATACCACGTATCTAGTGTAGGAGAAACATCACTCTATTAATCTCTGGTTAGATATATTTTAAATGGTTTTTATATCTAAGTCAAGGCTAATATGAGAAATTTGTGCATTTTGTTTGCACATTTTAAACACTATCTTTTTTTATTCAATGGAATCACATGTTGAGTCATTACTATCTCCACCTTACAATGAAGACATTAAGGTTCAGAGTTCCTACCTATGTGACTTGGCAACACTGACTCTGATCATCATGGGTATCATTGCTCTAGATGAAGACACGTTGCAAGATCTGTTGTCACAGGACTGAGCTCAGTCACAGGAATCCTCACTGCCCAAAAGAACCAAAGGTAGAGAAGATACTGCAGTCAGTGTTGAGAGTGAGCAGGGAAACATCCAAGATAATAATTTCTCTCCTTACTTATTTTGAAGGTGCTTGACTTTGTAGCAGTAACATGGGCATTAGCCATGGCTTTGTTAGGTAGCATATTTCCAATGCTAGTTCCACCTCCAAATACAGAGATAATCCATGATAACTTTCCTTTCTCCATTCATCTTATTTTAAGTTGATCAAAGAAAATGACTTTTCTCCTCATTCAGGATTTTCTTTTGCACTCCAGGAGACATTGGAAATGGAGAGCCCATATTTTTGGTTCAACCTAGATAAATATACCTCACAGACTTACTTTGACTGAAGGGGCTTTGTTATGCAATTTGGAATTCAGACTAAATACCACCCAGCCTCCCCTCATCTAGAATGTCTACATTTCCATTGCACTCATGATTGGCAGTATGAGACGGATGGGACTAGTGGGAGATTTCAGAATAATCTGTAGACCACCTCTGACTTATGACCCTATAGGTATGAAGTTTGCCAGCTTCTGCAGGTCAGGAGATGGACATTTTTCATAGTTAGTGTTGCTTAGCAACACATGGAAATCAAGAAGTTTAATTTGAAAATGTAGATACTTCTTGGTAAGTACTGTTTTTTGGAATTATGTAAACACATAAATTATCCTTAGATTCTAAAAACCAATCTTAATTTTATAAGTTAAATATTAAGTGTAATTGAATTCTTTTTACCTTCATTAGTGTCTAAGTGTGCTTAGAAGAATAGTATGTGGACCTGAGTTTGAGAGTTCTTTGATAGAATGTGCTCATAACTTTAGAGACTGTATATTTAATAATAATAATACTAATAACAATAAAACACTTGCATCATCTCCCCCCAATCTGATCTTAAGATGAGGAGAGTTATAGATGACAAAATGATATTGATTGCTGAATTTAAAAATAAATGCATCAATAAATTAGCAGGCAATCATTTTTTCTTAATCACAACTCATACCTGCATTCATCCCAATATGACTAGTACATATTTTATTCTCATGAGTAAATCCAAACATGAATTCTATTCATCTAGAATGCCAGCCTAAATAGACAGAAGGTAAAAATATGCAGTACACCTTCCTCAAACCATTGTCTAATCCACAAGAACTTCAGACCACACTCTGTACCTGTAGGGAGTATAATTTTTTATTTTTCTAAGATGTTAATATCTACCTGGAAATAATGAAAACAAATAATACAAGAGCCATTTTATTTCAAAGAGTTGTGATACTTAAGATGAAATTAAATACTAATTTGCACACCAAAAACTCTTGTAAAATGCTTTTTAGTCACATTGCTAAATAATCATTAATACAACTACAAAAAAAACCTCAGATAAGCAGAACAGAATAATCATTTCTGAAAAGAAATGATTCTGCTCAGTGTCTACAAAAATGTAAGATCTGGTCCAGTGCAGATGTTATTCACTGTTAGGTGTCGTTTCCGAGAGAACGGCCTGAAACAAGTCTACTTTTAGCTATCACTGGGAACCTTGACAAGTTTGATCCCAAAGTTTTTTTCAGGAAAAATTCTGGTACTCAGGAAACACAATTGTGTTGTGACATTACCATTTCCACAGAGAATCTCGAAAATTCCACAATGCTCATGCTTACTCGAGAAGGGCAGTTGGCTAGTGATCAAATATTTCAGGCACTTTCCAGTTTGCCTAATTAGCAAAGTGGAAGCGCCAGTTCTGTCAGATTTTCTGAATAGATTATAAACGTCATTAGTTGTCTTTGATTTTAGCAGCATAGAGCCTAACATTTGAAACTCCAAGACACAGAGATAGATTTTCCTCTTGTTAAATTTCTTGAGGCCAGCAATTCTAGAATCATAGCTCTCAGAAACTAATCTTAATGTATAACACAGCCACACTCAACTCTACAAATACTTTTTCATTTCTATCATATGGTTATGTTTTAATTTAGTAGTTATGAAACAGATCATCTCATGTGAGTATATTTTCAGTTTGTATCATGTAAATTACTCACTCTAGGGTATTCAAATGGTGGAGAGGCTTTCATTTATAGGTCAAGCATTGAATCTCAAGTGTGTGTGTGTGTGTATATATCTCTGTGTCTCTCTGTGTGTGTCTCTGTCTCTCTCTGCATGTTTCTCTGTCCCTCTTTCTCTCTCCCCTCCTCTTTTGCCTCATTACAAATCTCACATTGGAAAATCTTAAAGTAATCATGTCCTCAATAACAATGTCTTAGCATGACAATTATTTCATTCTACCAAAGGGACTACACCAAAAAGGAATGTGAACCTTTGCATGTTTGCAAGTGCTGGCAGAAAGGTTGCTACTGCAAAAAGTAGAAATACAGACTTGATTTCAGTGTGACTGTCTAAAAGCTGAAAATAAAGTTGTGCTCACTAGGTAGGCTTATTCCCTGTTGCTTTGATCTAGTTAGCTACAGCTACTAAACAATCTCTCCTTCCCAATACTTCCTTTATGGTGTTTTCAACACAAGAAGCATAGCTAAACAGATTTGAGGAGGATCACCTTTATTGGATTCTAGTGGTGCCGTTCTTGCTCTGTCAGAGACAGAGCAGCCTTATTAATCACACTCAGGACCACTAATACCAACAATCCGTCATGGCAACCAATCGAATGCATCATCCACCGTAACTAGAAAATTTGCCCCATGACCTGCTCCTATTTGTCCTGACATTGCATCCTATGACACAAACCAACAGAGACTAGTGACTGTGCCTCTGCTATCCTGTCTTTCCGTACCTTATGCTTTTACTTTCTTTTATGGTCCTAGTTAAAAGCATTCCAAGTGAAAAAGACCTCTTTGCTTTATTCAATGCCCACTTGACGTTATCTTTTTTGTGCTCCGACTTGATCACTTCTGAGGAAAAGTCATCACAAGATCCTTTGGGGATAATATCAGATTGCCAAGCCAGCTAAGCCAGTATTCCAGTTACCAAATGAATTGACATAACCTGTGCTTGTGTTTTAAAGAATATTTAACCAGACAATATGGATAATACCCAGTGCTTTCCAGTCCAAATGACTTTTCCATATCATATTAGTTTTTCTACCTTCAAGACTTGAATTAGGTTTGTATGAAAAGTTAATAGAAAATTGGACAACGAGTATTTCATCTGAACATCTTACTGGCGGGAGGGATCCCAACATATATACTGGTAAAATATCATCATGTGCCCATTGCTAATTATCTGTTTGACAAAATAAACTATCACAGCCCTGATATGTATGCAAAGTAAATACTTTCTGATAATTGCTATTTATTAAGCACTGACTTTAGATTTAATCTATGACACAACCATTGCATTCGGCAGGATTGTTAGTATTTTACAGATTCATAGATGGGTCTTAGGAGGATTTATGGAATTATTGATCAAAATAAAAGCGAACCCCAAATAATAAAGTCTTATTTGTGCCGATGTCTATATCCACCTAAGGCTCTGACCACTCCCCCTCATCACAAACATCTGAGAATGCACAGAGTGTGGTTAAACAGAAACTTTCCATATAATCACCCCCTTCACATTATATAAAACATGAAAAACCGCTTCCCCAACATAGTACATCTCCTGGTTTCTATTGTTGTAAGGGCAACACATTCTTGAAATAAACCGGCCGATTTCATTCAGAACACATTTCTATTATCCAATGTCTCTCTGCAGCTGCTGTCCCTTTCTCATTAGTGTTAAGAAAATCCAAGGTTAAAAAGGATTATGTAATCTATTTATGGGGTTATTTTCCACACCTTCTGTTTGTTTAACATATCCTATATAGTTCGATGTGATCTTTCTATAACTGCCTGACCTGTAGGATTGTATGGTATATCTGTAATATGCATAATATTATAATAAGTAAAAAACTGTTTTATTTCTTAGAGATATTAAAAAAAACATTCAAGCCTGTGCCTTTAATCCCAGCACTCAGGAGGCAGAGGCAGGTGGATCTTTATGAGTTTGAGGCCAGCCTAGCCTGTTCTACAAGAGCTAGTTCCAAGACAGCTAGGGCTACCCAGAGAAACCCTGTCTCAAAAAACAAAAATGAAACCACACACAAACAGTTCAAAAATTTACGAATTTAACATGAAACTATGCTTGATTCTTCTCAGGGTGTCCCTCGTTGTTCTAGATACTTCAGTCATCCCCTCTGTTTCACAGGTCTGTGAGCTAGTATCTACGTTTGCATGATATGGTATAGTTACCCATAGCCTAGTTAATTTCCACTGGTTTATGTCTTTAATAGGGACAACTTGACTTGTTCAGGCAGTTGAGTTCCTAGTGGATTTGAGAAAAAGAACTCATAGAAACACAGTCTGTCTTACAGTAGATTGCAAGAGCCATGCAGTTTGGGATTTCTTAGCAGTTGTTTACTGTGAAGACTGAGTGGAGAGCAGTTTGTGATTATAGGAAGGTGCTAGTAAGGATTAGAAAGAAGCGGGGGGGGGGGGGGGGAAGAAAGGGGCAGGGTTTGCTGATCCTTGCTGGTAACGCCTTTGGAATCAGTGCCGCATGTATTTTGGCAGTTTGTGGTGACATCCTCCCTTAATACTGAATAGTCACCATCACAGCCCACAACACTGGTTAAACAGGTTCAAACTCTTAAAAACCAAGTGGAGTTTAACTAATATATAATTTTCTTTATTGTTTCCTTATTAACTGTGTTTCCTGTTTATGGGATACTTATTATTCATTTTAGTTTTTTGAGATAGAGTCTTGCTAGATACTTTAGGTTTGTCTTAAATTCTTGATTATTATGCTCTATCCTCTTGAATGCCCAGGAATACAGGAATATAAAATCTGGCCTTTAGTTTATGTATAGTATATACTAGGCTTGGCTATGATTCCCTGCAGTTTGGAGTACAGAATGCCACCTAACTCTTTGTCCCAAACCTTACTTACATGTGACCCTAGATCAGAAAATTATTTCTTTTTTTTTAAATACATTCTTTCTGTTCTGAGAAGGAAAGCTACATTCCAAAGCCCAGATGCTTCCAATAAATATTATTAGCTTTGACAAAGTGACCAAAATAAGTAACAGTTGAAGAGGAAGTTATGAGGCTCCACTTTTCCTGAATGTCTATAAGCAAATGAATAAAGGCATGCTTTGGATAAGGAGACATTTTCTTCAGTGGTGTATCAACCAGAAAGGTGCTCCTGCTCATATGAAGAATCTGTCACTCATTCTCCTGCAAGCAACACCATGTAATCTCATTGTACTACCACAGAGGAGTTGTTATAGTATAAGCAGAGCTGATCATGAGAGGAAGAATATTAAAGTCAGCTGTAGTCGAAGAGGAATAAGAAAGAGAGACGGAGTGAATATGGCCAAAAGAGATTTCATGAAAATGTCCTCATCTGGTTGCTAAAGCTAAAGACTGCTTTGTCTAGTTAGCAAACGGATAAGAAATGTCACAAAAACCCATTGTATTATATATATATATATATAATATAGTATATATACAATATATATATTTCCTGATAAAATACTAAAACCAAACCAATATGTAATTTTATTAGAAAATAAATATTCAATACTTAATATATACTAATAATCTTTTCTTCTCTCAACCAATGGTATCTTCTCCTCTATTTCACAGATTAATCTTGCTGGTAGATATTACTGGCATTTACAACTGTCTCGTATATTAGTTGTTCAACTTGCCATGACTTGACTATATCAAAAGGTTTGAGGTCCACAATCTTCAAAATGCTATCCTCCCTTTTAACAAAATCCTTAGTATTTTTTAGGACTTTGATAAAATGTCCCAGTTTCTTGAAGTCATCCATAAGTTCTCAGATTACAAATTTAATGCATTTCTGTTGATCATTCAGGCCATGTGCTTTGAATCACAAATGGCAAAGCTTATGCCCTGCCTTCTCCAACTAATTTAACATTTTGACACAGAGTATGTCCTATTTTTAATTGAATATTACCATATATGGTACATTAGAAAATGTTTATAATAGAATTGTAAATCTAATTTTGTGTACTTAGATAAACAAGGCTTGAAATACATATTTTCTTAATGGCGGGCTCTAGATGGAGATGTTTTAATCTTTGATTTTATTCTCTTTCTTTCTGTTTTTGCCAAACACAATAACTTTTTATTTGGTTTGTGTTTGTGTATATCTTTCATTTCAATCATGATTTACTGTTTTATTTTTTTCTCTTTTTAATTTTTTTCTTACATGGATGCATATAACCGTATAACTACAACCTGCTGCTGCATTTACTATTGCTCATATGTATATGATTTTAGTTCTTCGACTTAATACTGGATACAATCCATTTTAGGGAAGATTTATTCTTTCAAAAGATATTAATAGCTTGAAGCTATTCAAACTAGGGACAGGGTCTTGAGAGGTTCCCCCAAGCCATTATATGTTACCTGGTGTTGTTTCAGTTCAAGCTCCCATATTGTTGATATTTCATGGGTGCAGCTGCCCTGTCCTGTACAAAAAAACCCAGAAACTTTTAGTGAATGCCTTGCTTCTTTGGCTCTTTAAATTTTTCCTATCTCTGGATTTTCCCTGATCTTTAGGTATAAGAGCTGTGTTTCACACACATCACTTGGGTTTGGGCACCCCATGATCAGTTCTCTGCTTTGGACAGTTATGGCTTTCTGTAATGGTCTCTATATTCTGTGAAAGGAACCTCCTTGATAAGGAATGAGAGATACACTGATTTGAGGCTATCAAAGTAACTATTTAGACTGAAGTCAATAACTGTATTCATTTAGGAAAGTAGTGGGAATAAGTGCTCCTCTCGTTCCATAGCCTTACCTTCCATGTGTAATTGATTAGGTTTAAAGTGCCAGGCTGAACTCCCTTCTATTGTGTTGGTCTTACATTTATTTATACATCTATTGGTTATACCTAAGATATGAGTGCCACTATTGCACTTTTTGGGATATCTTGTATCTATTCTCGTGTTTCATAGATATCATAACTAGGCAGGACTATTGATTGCTTTTCTCCTTCACAGCTTATATATTTCCTTCTGATACACTGAGAGCTATTCCTTAGGGAGTAGGCTCAAAACTCAGTTCCAGATCAAAACTTCCAAGTCTTATGTCTGACATACATGGTGTTTTCAGCAATAGGTACTTACCTTCAAATTCTGGGAGGCAGCCAAGCCAACATCAATAGCCTATATTATATTTTTGGTGGGGGTGTGGTCTTGTACCCTGCAAAATTACCTGAAAAGAGGATTCCTGTGCCTGGTTCTCAGGCTTGTGTTAGTCTGTGATTCTTGGGGGTAGTATAATCACTTTTGATTGGCATAACATTATTTAGGACAGAGTCTAATGCATTCCAAACTGACCTCAAACTCACTATATGAACAAGATAAGCTTTGAACTGCTCTTGCTTTACCTCCCTGTGCTGGGATAACAGCCGTGAAACACTACACATAGATAGATTAGGAATTTTTCACTCAGTTGATCTTAGAATTGTCCCCTGAATTAAAAAAGAAAAAAAGTATTTTAGGCTGTGGAGCTGAAAAGCGACTTACTTAGAAAGTACGACAGGGGACTCTAAGTTTTTCTTTGGAATCACATAATTTTATGAAATAAATAGACAAAATAATACACAATATTTGAGACTGATAAACTTTGAATTTCAGTATTAAAGGTAAAGGATTCTTAATATGGAATTACACAAAGGATTTTTAAGAAAGTTAATAAAATTCTATTTAAAAATTAACTTAGGTCTCTTAAGACAAACTCTTTAGGTTATAGAACTGTTAAAATTGTGGTTATGTGTGCTTGGATTTGACCTGCACACGACCAGATAGCATTGATACCTATTCTTGTATGCCATTTACAGTCATAATTCTCAGGTGACATAGCTGGTCACCCTAACAACATTTGTCCTGAGCTTAATCCACGGAAGCAAATGCTGTTAAATGCTTGACAGGTATTTACTCATTTAATCCCCTGAATAGCTCAATGAGATGGCTATCATCTCCTTATTAACAAAGATGGAAATTGAAGCAAAGAAAGGTTAATTGACTTGTCCAAGTTCTCACAACTAAAAATAGTGGAGTAGAGATTTAAATTCAGTCGGGATGACTTAAAAGTCCCATGAGACCTCCGCTCTTACCAGATATACCATGTCGAAATTTACTCCATTGAACTACTTTACTGTCTTTAAAGTAAAGCAATAGATTCCTACTATTGGCAATTTTATTTTAATTTCTGGCATTCTGAATCCTAACTAAAATGTATAGACTAAGGTTTTAATTGAACTCTTGATTATTTCCAATTCCTTGGAGAGATCTAGATTTAGAAAATGAAAATGTAACATGTTAAAATGCAAAAATTATTTTTAAAAGTTTTGTTTAGTTAAAAAAATCTCATATAGCATCAAGTTGTATGTGTATGTAATTATGTGTGTGTTTAAACATGTGTGTACACATCATACATGTAGACGTTGATGCCTTATCTTTATTAGTTCCTTTCAATATTATACTTTAAAACAGGATCTCACTGTGTCTGGAGTTCACTATTTCTGTTTAAATGGATGACCAGAAAATACCAGGAATCTTCTCACCTTTATGTCCCCTTAGAACTGGGATTTCATGCCATTGTGAATATTTGTCTTTGTTTTTATTTAAGGAATAATTTATTAGTTTTGTAATCAAACCCACATAGATAAATCCCTGTACACTTAAAACAGTGCATCACCCCTGTATAAATGGAAAAAAATTAAGTTCAATATTTCTAGACCAATATAGCTGGTAAATTCTGTACAATGCCAATTTAATGTGATAAAGTGAAAATCTTTTCTTCAAAGTTGACAGTATATAGCTAAAGTTTCCAAAAATTCAATATATATATATATATATATATATATATATATATATATATATATATATATATAAACAATAATAGCAGTATGTTATGCATCAATAGCAGCAACAGTTTTTTCAGGTTCTGTAGTCATTTGAACAGGTGGGAGAGACATCCAGCATACCCCATTAAAAAAATATAAAAAGAAAATACCAGAAAATAGCATAATTCTTTTACTCTTGTGGTACCTGGCACTATTTTTTTTAATTAGCTTCTCAAACATCATCTGGAAAGAGAACATTCTGATCAACATCATTAGACACACTTCTGATAAAGCATGGTCACTACTATGTATCATAAGGCAGAGACAAGCTATTTTACATCACAGAGATACAAGACAGTCCTGTCCTACATCTACAATACTAGAGGATACAGCTGAAAGGCAGTATTTGAGACTTGATCCTACTGTTCCAGCAGAGGGCTCAAAAGATGGTTTGATAAAGCTCTGTAATGAAACACACTCTTAGATATGACTTCCTTTCACTAGTGGCACAGTCCTAAGGATTCATTTTTTCCATGAACATCAGTTCAAAACTGTTACAAAAGAAAAGAAAAGAAAAAGTACACCTAAAACAAAGTCCTACAACCACTGGGTTCATATGACCTAGTGGAGAAAAATAATACCTAAATCAAACTTAGATTCCCCATGATGGCATGGCAAACACTTTCCCTACTGAGAAATATTTCCAGTATCCAAACACTATTTTTAATTGTGGTGTGTAGTTTATTGGATTTGGTTCCTATGAAATAACGTGGATACATTCCAATAAAAAAATTGTTGTACCACGGACATTTTTTTCTTTTTACTTCTTAGGCATTTAATTCAAAGTAGTAATAAAAACTATGGTACTATGATGGTGTCTTGAGACTGTTTCATGTATTATTGAGCGTTTCTTAAGGACACTGTAACAAAGTACCACATGCTCTGAGGATGACTTAAAACAGTAGAAGTTCATTTTTCTTATAGTTGTAGAGGAAAAAAGTTCAAGGTCAAAATGGCAGCAAGACTGGATCATTCTGGAAGCTCTGAGCATGTCTCCGCTTAAGCTTCCCTTTTGACTTCTAACATTTGCTGGCAATTGTTGGAGTTCCTGATTTTCATCTCCTCTGGTTCTTTGCCTACATGGCAAACAGGCTTCATGCATCCTCAAGAAGAAAATAGAATACAACCTAGAGGATCCTTCATTGTAAAATTGTAAAAATGAAGGACTTGTGTTATGGCTTTTTAGCAAAATGACATCTTTCCAAAATAGATATACCATAAAGGAAACTCTTCACTTATAGTTTTACTTAAGTATCTTTCCAAGTCAAATCCTTTTCTTTGAGGTAAAAAACCTAAACTTTGAATTTATTAAAGATACAACAGTTATTTATATGGGATAGGTTGATGAAGGCATTATTATGAATTGTAGAGTGAACCAGAAGTCATCAACCCTAGATCTAGAGATAGGGGACAGAGGCAAGAGAGGAAATCTTTGGGCATCAGAAAAAAAGCTTAGTTGATAATAAAATACATTAATAATGAAAATAGTCAGGAGGAGTTGAGGTGTCTCAGTAGGTTAGTGTACCTTATACAAGCCTGATGTCCTTCATTCTATCTCTGGGACCCACACAGGTATAGATGAAAAAACCCAACTCCCATAAGCTATCTTCTGACATTCACACATGTATTATGGCACTCAAACACGTGCACATAGACATGCGCATAAACACAACAGCTAAATTTACTTAAACTTTTAAGCAATGATGACTCCATAGTTGGTACCATCAAATTAAATAAACTGTTCTTTTATGTTTTCCTTGATTTTTATCTTAATTTTGAAATTCAATAAAACTTTCACAAAGAATAACAAATATAAAAACCCTCCCTCAGTTTCTTTGCTCCAATGGATGTTGATAATACATGATACAAATATAATCTTTTAATAATTACATTTTGTATAACATATAAATTTTACAGCACATAAATATACAGGATTTGTACATAATGTGCTAAATATATGGAGAGCATATATTTTATCAATCATGTTTTATATAATTATATTTATGTTTATTTTAATTGCATTTATACATTGTATTCATTTGTGTGTGTATATGTGTGTGTGTCTAAATATATATGTGTAAATACACATCTGTGTGTTTTCTCAATTACATTAAGAAGATCACCAAGAGAGGGCAAACTTTTAGGTAAACAATAGATGTTAATGGGTTATTAGTCTCTAAGATTCTTATACATCAGTAATATTTTTAATATGACATTGAAAGTAAGTCTCTGCACCATCAGACCTTCAGCAGAAGTTCTATGGCTTTAAAAGCATTGATTAACAAATACTGTTGTCAATAAGAAGCTTGATGTTTTCTCCAGTGAATTTATCTAAAAAACATGAGAAAATTCTTTGGGTTGGTCTGATTATTCACTGTCATTTATCTTTCTTGATCCAAATTTATGAGCGTATCTCTATACTACGCTCACCCATTCATCCTGGAGACTTTGATGAAGACAGTTTCATTCTTTTTCTGTACTGGACTCGTCACCTAAAGTCAGAAACATGGTAATTCTTACCCTGTGGAAAGTGGACATTTATTTTCTTTTTCATTTGTTTTCAATTTTTTAATTTGAGTGTGGAGGAGTAGCGTTTATGCCAGGACATGGGAGTGGAAGTCAGAGTTCACTATGTAAAAGCAGGTTTTTCCTTCTATCACGTGGATGTGAATTCCCAGGAACAAACTCAGGTAGTCATGCTTAGAGAAAGGGTGCCATTACCCACTGAGCTATCTCACCAGTTCCCCAAAGTGAACATTATATTCCATCTGTGCTTGCAGAAATGAGGCTGAACAGAAGCCAAGTCACGGAGTATCCCATGGGGAAGGAGGGCTCTACATAATTATAGTGCTTGGAATACCTGGAATATTAGTTAGATAAGAGACAACTTCAAATATCTTTTACAACAAATTTGTTGACAAAATCAAGACTTTAGCCATTAGAGCACATAGGAATTTTCAAGCAGAATTTCCAGTGTAGAAAATGTAGGGTTTTCATTCTTTAAATTCAATTCAAATATTTCAAAGCCAGTAGTCAATCAGAGTGTAGGATGCCTGATCTTGGATATGATTGGTTTTTTTTTTTTATGTCCCAGGATAGTGCAAAGGTCCGAGGTAACAGTGTAAATCATTTGTGACCATTCTTCATTTCTTCCATCCTTTTTGTTCTTGTAGAGATCTAAAGTGAAAACTCTCTTTCCTACCAGAAATGAGTAGTTCAATTTCATCTCTTTCCCACAGTCGTCCACTCTAGGACAACTTCCTTAGTATCGTCCATGAACTGTGGTTATTATTTTTTGATGAATCTGTTGATTTCATACATCATTAAGTGCCAAGAGAACACAACTTCTGGCTACTTTCTTTAAATGGGGAAAGAAAAAAAGCAACTGTTGGCAAATTCACCACTGAACATACGGTGTAATTTGTAGCACTTTACATACATTCCGTTAATTAGCATAGCAACAATCCTGTAAAAGATGCCACCCTGCTTTCTATAAATGAGAAACTGAGGCACAAATACATCAATTAAGTAGTCAAACTTCACATAGACAATGAAATATTGGAAGGAGGACTCTAACCGAGGTTGCCTTTAAATTCCTTTAAAACTTCTTTGTTCAGGCAATGGAATAAATCCTCTTGCCATTCTTGTAGCCATGAGACATTGCATAGAAATTTTGAAGTTTCTATAAGATTCATGAATTATAATCAAATTAGTAATAACACAAACACTGAGATTTGTATCCTATGTAGAGAGGCTGAGGAATTATAAAGGTAGAGGTGGGTCTATGACCACAGCACGCAAGGACAACTGAATCCCATGGAATGAAGTCCTAGTCCTGTCATTCACTGCTGACTCTCATGTTCCTCTGACATTTAATTCACATTTAAACTGAGCAAAAGACAATGTAACTGAATTTCAAAATCGATGACTTAATAAATACTGCAATGTGTTATGTTGTCAAACACCAAATTCTTATATTTTGTATATTTTAATAAAAAATGCTAACTAAATAATCGAATACCAAACAGACATTAAAGTAAGTATTTCAAAGTAGAATAAATTTAAAATAATTTAGTCTAAAATATTGCATAAATATGATTCTTAATTTGATTTTTAAAAGGTTAATTTGGAGTCATTCTACCCACCACCCTATCCGACATTGGCACCATGTATAGTCTGACTGAAATTCCAGGTAGCTTTTCTCATACCCGTTCCTATACCTGCCTGTCTATCATCTACACTAGCCATTTAACACTTTAAAGGTGGTTGAACCTTGAAGAGAGGAGCCTAAAATTGAGGTGTATTAAAATATTACATAATAGCCAACCTTATTCAGAGCATCAGACAATTTAAACTCTGAAGTTAAAGGAGAATTACATGTGTTAAGTTTCCATGAGTTCAAGCTGTATATAATCACAAAAATAAGCCTCACATGGCAAAGCACATTTTCCCTTGGAGGCATAGAAACAAATAACAATAGTCATTTGTAATGAATAATCTAAAGTAAATTCATTTCTGTTTGCTATACTTGTGAAAGGCAAAAAAGCACATTCTAAGGAACAATTCTGTGTTTTTAAAGAGTGGGGTCACATGTCTCTTGTTTTTGTTTGTTTGTTTTGTTTTTATTTTTGAGTTTTCTCACAAGCCATTGCACGATTCCATTCTTAGACTGTTTTGACATCTATTCACTGATCTACTATAAAATCTAAAGATTCTGGCCCAGAACTTGTGGTTCAAATACCCAGAGTCAGTCTGTCTCCCACCACATGAGGTGTCCTGAAACTACACAGTATCTTGAGCTCTTGACTCTAGATAAGGACTCCTAAAATAGCTGCCATGCTACCAGCATTCTCCTAACCGTAAGGTGGCATTCTGCTCCCTGTCTCCATAGAGCACTATCCATGTCTACAATGAATCCAGCATTTGCTAATCAGGAGCTACCTGTAGAATTGGCAAGTCTTTTACAGATTTTTGAGGTTCAGCAAAGAGAATCTTCTGATCCTACAGCTTTAGCCCTACTTGTATACGTTACACCTAACCCTAGATGAGCTGTAACTACCCAAAATGCTCCATCACATGCCGGTGTAGAATGACCCAAGAATGAACACCAAACATGTCTCAGCTGGTCTACAACTTAATGAAGTTGGAATCAGATGTAAGACTTTACTAAGCAAAAGTAAGAAACGGGAATACATTCAGATTGTTTGGCTATGTATCTATCCCTTATGCCTTTTTCCTATTTTTCCCATGTACACAGGCTTCCCCTTCCTTTGTAAGCCAGCTGCAATATGTTTTTATGATTTAGACCTTCAGTTTCTCAAAATCTCTTTCAAAGTACTAACATATATGTAATTGAGTATCTCTGCATGTTTTATGCCCAATACAATGGTTGCTTCCCTTTTGCTTTTACTTGCATGCTTCTCATGGAGACATCCCATCTGCTAACCAAGACAAGTTTCCTGTAAACAGGGCTCCTATTAAGGCACCATATACTACAATCCACAATGCTTAAGAACCGATATAGCTGGGGATAAGGAGAATGATGAAATAAGAGGCACACATATAGAAAAGCTGGGATCTTGTGTGTGGTATTCTGTGGTGGAGACTCACCAACAACCATCTGGAAATTCAGCATATTTACTATATACAACACAAAAGAGGAGATTTCGATAAGAGAGAAATCTCAGATTGAAGTCATCTGGGAGGAGGAAATTGCCATAAACACTTTCGGTATAAACTGGCTTTGAAGTCAGTCACATATAACTACTCATGCATCCATATTTTTCTATACTTGTCAATAATGCAAATTTACTTAGGGATTCATTGGCACTGTATATTGGAGTAGTAACCAACAATGATCCAAAGAAGCACTCAATAAGGTGATAGTAAATAATAAATATCTACATGTTATCAATAACCTTATTCCAGAGGCAGTCACAACACTAATGAAATGGATACCATTACAATATGTTTCCTCTAGGAATTAGCACTCCACTGTAATATTCCCTGAGAAAAACAACTTAATTAATACAGAGCACAATTTCAAACCAGGAGTTATAAATATACCCAAGGAACTAAAAGACAGTATGAACAAGGCATGACTAAAGATTATGAAAACATGAACAAGCAATTGAATATAAAAATAAAGATAATCAGAAATGAAAATCAAATATAATAAATCCCAAAGAAGTAAAATTTGAAATGAAAAAGTCAAGAAGCTTAACAAAAATCTGAGCAGAAAATATTGTCATAATTTAGTATAAAGTTGAAAGGAGAATATTGTGTCTTGAAGACAAAGTAGGACAATGAATCAATCCAAGAAGGAAAACATTAAGCCTAAAAGCACTTGCAGATCAAATACCAAAGAACTCTGTAACTCTCTAAAAAGTTCAAAATTACAAGTAACAGTTATGAAAGGAGAAGGAGAAGGAGGAATAGAAGAAGAAACATAAGTCAAAATCACAGAAAATAATTTCAACAAAATCATTCAAGAAAATTCCCCAAATCTAAGAAAATAAATGTGATTAAGGTGCAAGAAGCATAGAGAATTTCACCTAATGAAAATATTAAATGTACATAAGAAAAAAAAGTATATTGAAAGCAGCAGGGGAAAAGAATCAAGTCCCCATTAGAGAAACACTTGACTCTTCAATGGAATCTTTGGGGATGGAAAGAACTGGAAGGATGGTCTACAGGATCTGACAGAACACTAATGACAGACTGTACTTCACAAAACTGTCTTTAATAATTGAAGAAGAAAATGCTTTCAATGATAAAAGGTTTATCGAATTTTATTTCACAAAACCAGATCTATTGAGGCTACTGGAAAGAAACTGGAAAAACAAGGGGGAGGTGTCAGGAAGGATACTGTGAAGAATTCCACTGGACCTTCAAATAACCACTGACAATACTCCCTAATTTATCCAATGAAATTGAAAAGCAAGAAGCATTTCCAAATTGTATGAAGCCAGTATTGCAAAATCTGAAAAAGATTTAATAAGTTAAGTTATTGGCCAAATTCTGTAATGAACATAGAAGTGCGAATTCACAATAAAATAATTGCAAGCTAAATTAAAAAAAACATCACAATTATTATCCACCATGAACAATTGGCTGCATTTCATATATGCAGAGGCAATTCAAAATATGCACGTCAATATGTGCAATCCGTCATATAAGGACAAGGCTAGAAAACATGTGATTATCCCATTAGCCCCAGAAAACATGTTTGGCAAATTCAACATGCCTTCATGATAAAAATCCTGGAGACTCGAGGGATACTGTTAACATGCATCAGTTTAAAATAGGCAAAATGCTCCAATTCAACAACCAGCATCACCCTAAATAGAGAAAAACTCAAAACATTTCCACAAAAATTAGGAAGGGTACAAGAATGGTCATTCTCTCTATTCTTATTCAACATAATTCTTTCCTTAAGTAGAGCAATAAGACTAATAAAGAAAATAAAGGGAATAGTAATGGGAAAATAAGAAATCCTTACCTACAAACGATATGTTTCTATTACAAAGGAATCTAAAAACTTCATCAGAAAATTCCTACAGCTGATAAATACATTCAACAAAGTAGCAGGATGCAAAACTAGCACAAAATAATTAGCAGCCTTCATCTATACCAACAAGAAGCACAGAGAGAAAGAAAGCAGGGAAACAGTACTATTTAAAATAACATTAAAAGCAATCTTGGAATAAATCTATCTGAGAAAATGGAACACTTATATAATAAAAACTTTGATAATGAAAACAGAAATAGAAGATATGCCAAAAGATTTAAGTACATGCTGTACTCACGATCTGATGGAATTAATATTACTAATATTAATATTATGAAATTGTATTCTACCAGAAGCTGTTTAGAGTTTTCACACAAAACTCCATCAAAATTTCAATTCATTTCTTTATAGAAATTGAAAAATAATCTTAAATTTTATTCAGAAATACACACCCTTATTATATGAGCCCAATGAAAGTCTACTAAAGGGTCTGAAGAATTTATTTAGGTACAAGATAGGGATAAATACTCACTGATACAGAACACAGTAAAAGTCACTGCAATCCAGCTGCTGTGTCCTGCTGTCCAGCCCTGGGACCAACCCATCCTTGCTCTGGTTCTAATCATCTAGAAAGAGAAAGAGTGAGAGCATGTGACCCCTCTCCCTCAATTCTTAAGCAAATACATATGCAGATAAGATCATGTCCTAGGACTTGCTGCCCCAAAAGTAATTGGCTCAATGATTGAAATCTCACAACACTTTTCTGGTTTTCTTTTAAATAAGAAGGTTCTGATTCTAACATAAAACTATATACAATAAGAATAACTCTCAAGTATTATGTAGAAGAAAGAAAAGGTAATAATATAAACAAAAAATGAAACTACAACCAACAAAAAAGACATCGAGCAAGAAATACATGCTAAATGTTCAGACCATAGGTAACTGGCAAATTGTAGAGATTATTCCAATAGTTATCCTATCCTGGAAAGTCTAAGTCTTGTACCCAATATGCCTTAGCTAAGATATCAGAGGATTGTAACTATAACTATCTAATGTTCAACCCTATGAAGGAAATGAGAAGAAAAAATAATAGTACCTGACAAAGCAGGAAGTGTAAGCAGGGACCTGCAAAAGATACAAGACTTGACAGAAACAGTTGACTACCTAGACAGTCATCCCATGTTTCTCAGTAACATTGGGGCAACCATCTTTGGCTATAGGCTTAGAATATCTGACAGACCATTTTCAGAAGCAGGAAAATTTGAAAGACTGTCCTACCCTATCTTGGTAAGGTTCAGCAGTCACTCTTTTTGTATCCTCTTGTCTTGATTGGACAGCATTATTGTTAGCAGTTGAGGTAACAGCAGTTCTATGTCCAACAAATCAGACTTTCCAAGAAGAAAACAAGCTCAATATGGAGTGTTTTCACTGCTCATCATTCTCTCCAGTTATATTTGTGATGCAAGAAGCAGTCATATCTCACATTAGCAGAATTCTAAGTTATTAAAACATTTAAATGTCATATTCTGTAGGTCTTTGAAGTGTATGAAGATTACTTATCTAAACAGAATATGTCTTTGTGCATCTAGAAATCTGAACTAGCATAACTATAATTATGACAGATATGGATAAGTATTAACCTGTATTACTTAATATCCTATATTGTCTTTATTATGTTTAGGTATGTTCCTTTTATCCCTACTATCTCCAAGACCTTAATCATAAAGGGATGCTGCATTCTGTTGAAAGCTTTTTTGCCATGTAATGAGATGATCATGGTTTTTTTTTATGTTTCAGTTTGTTTATATGGTGGATTACATTAACAGATTTTCATATGTTGAACCATCCCTGTATCTCTGGTGATCATGGTGGATTTTTTTTTTCTGATGTGTTCTTGGATTCACTTTACTAGTGTTTTATTGAGTACTTTTACATCAATGTTTATGAGTGAGTTTGGTTTTTAAATCTCTTTCTTAGTAATGTAATTATGTGGTTTTGGTGTCAGGGTAATTGTGACCTCATAAAAAGAGTTTGGCAATGTTCCTTCTGTTTCTATTGTGTGGAATAACTTGAGGAGTATTAGCATTAGTCCTTCATTTAAAATCTTGTAGAATTCTGAGATGAAACCATCTGGTCCTGGGCATTTTTTGGTTGGAAGACATTTGATGACTGTTTCCATTTCTTTAGCAGTTAAAAGTCCATTTAATTTGTTTATATGGTCTTGATTTTATTTTGGTAAGTGATATTTATAAAGAAAACTGCCCATTTCCTTTAAGTTTTCCCATTTTGTAGTTTTCAAAATATGGCCTGATTATTCTCTGGATTTCCTTCATGTCTGTTGTTATGTCCCATTTGCATTTCTGATTTTGTTAGTTTGAATATTCTCACTCTGCCTTTTGGTTAGTTTAGATAGAGGTTTGTCTATTTTATTGATTTTCATGAAGATCTACTTTTTGTCTCATTAATTCTGTGTATTATTTTCTTTGTTTCTATTTTGTTGTTTTCAGCCTTCAATTTGATTATTTCTTGCCATCTAGTTCTTCTGGGTGAATTTGCATCTTTTTGTCCTAGAATTTTCAGGTGTTCTGTTAAATCACTAGGGTGGAATTTTCCCAGCTCCTTTCTGTTTGCATTTAGTGCTATGAATTTTCTTCTTAACACTGTTCACATCCTGTCCCATAAATTTGGGTATGTTGTGTGGTCATTTTGATTGAATTTTAGGAATTCTTTATTTTCTTCCTTTTTTTCTAGCTAGATCTATTGCTGATTCAGGTGAGCATTTTAATTTCCCTGTGTTTGTGGGTTATCTAAAATTAGTGTTTTAAAATATTCTAAAAAATTTTTGGAATAAATCTATCTGAGGAAATCTAAACTTATATAATAAAAACTTTAAGACAACTAAAGCAGAAATAGATGATATATCAAAAGATAGAAGTACTTCCTGTACTCATGGTCTGATGGAATTAATATAATGAATATTAATATTATGAAATTGTTATTCTACCAGAAGTTGTTTAGAGGTTTGACACAATCTCCATCAAAATTCTAATACATTTCTTCATAGAAATTGAAAAATAATCTTATATTTTCTTTCAAAACACACACACTCAATGTCACCTCTGGAACCCAGCAGGCAATAATAATGATTGACTTGACAAGATATGACCATTGGAGTAAGGGTGCCACAAGTGATGTGGGAAGTAACCAATCACTTTATATTTGTCCTTACATCCTGCTTCATGAAATGGAACCCATAACTGGCACTGTTAGTGAGCCAACCTGCTAGACTTAGTACTTAGGGTAGAATATAATACTATTTCTTTTGCTTTGTTGGTTAATATTAACATATCCCCTATTGACTTTTTCCTATACTGAAGGCCTCTCTTATAGCTTGACAGAGAAGTTCCTCCCTGCAGTAGATGGCAGTTAACACAGTACTCTCAACCCGCCCATATGTAGAAAATATGAAACCATAGACTGGCTTAGCTCTACCACCAAACTTAGTGGAGAGAGGAAAGAGCATTTGTAAGAACCGGTGGTAGCGGAGAGAATTCAAAGAATGAGTTTCTGGGCACAATTCATGAAAGCTGTGCAAGATCAATTTAGATAAAAATCGAGACTTGAAAGATGGAAAGGTGGTCACAAACTGTATACTAGCTGAGTACTTATTGCAGTCATTCTCAGCCTGTAGGTTTCACCTCCTGAAATGGGTCTTTCACAAGCCTCACCTAAGATCACCAAAATAGAGATAATTACATTGTAATTTATAAAAGTATTGAGATTATAGTTATGAAGTTACTATGAAAATAGTATTATGTGGGGTCACCACAACATGTGGAGCTCTACTAAAAGGTCACAGTGTTGGAAGGTTACGAACCACTGAATATTGGCATTTGATATCTTCTGGAGGAGGAGAAGTAGAATTTTCAATGATCTGACTTCAAGTAGCTAACCACATTCCAGAGAAGACCCCTCATACTTAAGGCCAACACAAACTGGACTGAATGGAAAAAAAAATAAGAAATGTTGGATGAGTAAAGAGGCGAGGGAGGTAAAGTTGTATGTGAAGAACTGGGGACAAATGTGAAATAAATATGACATATAAAATTCTAAAGGAACTAACAAAATATAAACAAAAAATAACCAGAACCAAGTTAATTGATTATTTACTATTTAAATATTATATTCAATGACCATTGAGAAAATATATATAATTTTATCAACTCCTCACAAGGAAAAGCAAACAGATCAAGGACCGTGGCTACATATGTAAATCATCCCGTGATGGAAGAGGCATAGTGAAGGCGTGGGCTTCTACTGGGTGTGTTATGAAAAAGGATGAAGAAAATGAGTGATCCATCAAGATAGTGAATACTCTCTTGACGCATTAAATTCTCATCTAGAAGGAAGACTAGCCTTGTTGTTTACAAAGCAGTTATTTATTTATGTGAACACAAAGAGTAAGGTAAGGTATATGTTAATTTTTATCTATGTGTCATCCTCAACTTTGCTTTCTATTAAGTCATAATAACACAGCATGCTTTTATCATATGTAACTTATTCACAAAATGACCTTGTCTAATTATTGTTGATATCTGTAGAAATATTTGAGTTCATTAGGGTACATCATAGCACGGTTGTTATCTGTCAGCTTAAAGGCCACGGGATTTGTTGGTTTACCAGCATGTAGTAAAAATATAAGGCCATTCTGTAGATTTTCTTCATGAATTTTTTTGCTTTAGATGTATACTTATTAACAGAGATTATTTTTATAATTAGACCATAATATGCCTATTTTAAATTATATTCCATATAAAATACATATTTGTATGTGTGCTATTATATCTACATACATATTGGAGGGTGAGGAAAAGACAGAAAGAAAAGAAACACCTTTTCTATCAAATATATGTAGATCTTTAGTAACAGAAGCAAATTGAATCTCTAATTCAATGACTTTGCCTCTGATTCAATGAATTTAAGAAGACAGAAATTACAAATATGTCATCCATTTTTCTAATTTTGGCCTTACTTTTGTTTGCTTTGAGAAAACTATAAACTGGTTTTTGCAAGACATCATTATGATTTTTGAAATGATTATTGAAATTACTTTTTCATGTGTGACTGGAGAGATGGCTCAGCTATCAAGAGTATTTTCTGCTCTTGCAGCAGACCTGGGATTGCTTTTCAACACCCATCTTGTGTCTTGCCGTTAATTCTAGTTCTGTGGAATCTGGCACCCTTTTCTGGATTCCATGGGTACAACACATACTTATTTACCTACATTCAAACACTCATATACATAAACAAAACACTCTTTTCCTAATTTGAAACTATGGATTGCACATTCCCTTATAATGAAGAAAACAATAACTTATAGGTGAGTTTCCTAATTACAGCTGGAATCTAATGTCCTTGGTGTTTATAGCTATGGCTGCTTTACAAGTATCTTTATGTGATGCTTATTAACATGATTGACCGAAATCATCACACCGCAACACTAGTTTCCAGTGAATGAATTATCTCTCAGTAGCTGTTCATTGAGAATCAGCAGAATAATTTTCTGGTTATTTTTTTATATTTTTGTGGAAACTTCTCAGAACATTCCAGATTGTGTGTGTGTCTTTGTGTGTGTGTGTGTGTGTGTGTGTGAGAGAGAGAGAGAGAGAGAGAGAGAGAGAGAGAGAGAGAGAGAGAGAGAGAAAGAGAGAGAGAGAGATGATTGTAGTGAATTCAGTTACTGTTTCCAGGAATATACATAGAGTTCCAATCTACCTGTGCCTACTCTACCTTTTGTTTCAAATGAATACCCTTGTTAATACGAACATTCATACAGTCCAGAGCATGAAACTCTAGAACAAGCTTGAGAATGAAACATGTGGGAAGCCATTGGCAGCTGGAGAAGTATAATGATGCCCTTTTCTAGGGCAAGTCAAGACTACGAAGAACAATTATGAAAGATCAAAAACATCTGAGGATTCTAAGAGAATGCATCTTGCTGGTTCCAGTCACAGGGCTTGACTCAGGCTGAGGACATAAAGAGGCAGGAGGGCAATGTTCAGCTCTCCTGTTTGTGGTGGCCAGTGGGGAACAATAGGAATTTAAATTCTGTCAAACAGGATTTGAAGAAACTGTTTTTTTCAAGAGTAACAAAATCTCAGAAAAATGGTGACTTCTGGCGAGCAATTGGCAATACATGTCTTGTGCATTTTCTGAAACACGAGAAAAGTGAAAATCCAGGAGATCCCAATAGCTTGCTAATCAGCCCTACAAGATGAACAGCAGACAGACTCTGAGTTCCTTATTTTGCAACCATGAGAAGACGGGGTAAGTCTAAGTGATGAACCCTGAGGTGTCCTGATGGGATGCCTGGCCCATTTTTACTGCACATGTCAAAATGTCCCCAAATGCAAGTGCTCAAAACCCACCTCGGGCCACTTCTATAATTTTAATTGACTCCTGTGTATAAAGAATTCCCATAGCTGTCAATTTAAAAAAATTACACCGTTAGGACTACAGGATTCGGTTCACTATCTACCAAGAGTACATTATTTCAATTCATTCGTATTTTTCCCAAATCCATTCTGTAAAGACCAAGGCAGAAATTGAGTAGGTATTAAGGAATAAAGTCCTATCTTTCTGTTAATTCATCTTCTGTCTTTGGAAATTTCTGTCACCCTGACTGCTGTTGTTTCTAAGTGACCAATTAGGAACTGATACCTAAGACATAGTAGACTGGGAACAGGTTGAAAATTTGAAGAGGTGAGAAGGTCAGACGGGAATGTATATTTACACAGAATGGGCTAACACATTTGCTTGTTCTTGTACAATCAGTGTGTCTCTATCTTGCGGTGCAAGCTCATAAACAGGAAAACTGAAATAGAAAAAGGAAAGCAAGCCTCAAATAGTAGGAATAAATACAATCTGAAGAGCCCCCTCTAGCTTACCTCCCACAAGAAATTCCAAGGAAGACCCTGGTGCTTGAGGTAATAAACCAGTTATTACCACCACACAGACATAAATGCAATAGTGATGGCCTCATCATGTGTTCTATGGTTACAATGCAGGGATCTTCATTTCAACATCATGCCTTTAGAATTGAACAGACTGATTTCAGTAATTTGCTGCAAGGTAGTGATGCCTCCCCCTCCCCCCACATCACAGGCATTAATTACTACATTTCAAATAACATGAAGTAATCATGTACCTACTGTCGGGTCAGCCGGGCTGCTGAGATGTCTAAGCTTGCATATGTGTGAGCATCTGACAGTGGGGGGTTTTTGTGTTTGCTTTGCAAATACATTTGTATAAATGGCTCGTGAGTAAAGTGGTTGCAATTTAACAATTAAAATCTACTGGACTGATGTTGACTCACAAGGATGAAGTGGCTTCTGGAAATGTAACTATGCATTGCTTGGGTCTTCTCACACACTGCCTTGCAGTATCTGGGGTGGCTGTGGTGGGGGAGGGTGGAATGAGAACAGAATTTAGGAATGATGTAGAAAGGAGAGTTATAAGATATCACTTCTTACTCAAGACTGACTCAATCTCTTTTTGTAAAATAATACATTTGTACATTTATACACATAGTTGAAGTATATGTGTTAATATATATACATATATATATATACATGTATATATACATATATATATGGTAATGCTTTGGTGCTTTTAAAAATTCAGAATTTGTTCATCTTTAAGATTTGACTTAGTTTCAAAAGGAGTTGGGCTTAAGGCTCTGGTAGAGGGACACAAGCTTATTTCTTTTAATCACCCTAAAGCTACTAGACATACGACTTCCTTACTGACCCCAGGACGATGGCCTCCAGAGAAAGCCTCCCCTATATAAGGTGCTTCTCTGCTTCATGGTCCTTGATCTGTTGTGGGTTATCCTCCTTGAAATTGCCATGAAAGCATTTTTGTGGGAATAGTTCACTCTTGAGGGTTAGGCTGAAGCAAATATGTAGAGTTGGATGTTCCTTGAGTTCAGGAGCAGGTCTTTCAACTCTACTTTGTTAAGTTAGAAAAATGTCATGAATAGAAACATTCTTTCTACTTCAAAACTTGTTCACGAAGGAAGGGTTCTTTGTGGGACTGGTACTGCGTGTTGCGACTCCGAGTGACCTTTACGAGGATCTCATTGGCGGTTTTATCTTGATTAAAATGGTTCTATTCACAGGAGGGGAAGGGCTGTGACATCATCCTGCAAAAGAATATCTTCTAAAGAATGAGGTGATAAAGGTAAAAAGTAGAGAAAAAAAGATAATGCTTTCTTTGGGGCGGCAAGAAAAGAAGAAAAGGAAAAAAACCAAAGAGTAGAAGAGAGGTGCCTTCAAGAAGGAGGGGGAGGCAAAGAGAAGGAAATAAAAGAGAAAAAGGAAAACAAGAGACTGCAGGCAGAGAAGGGAAGGGGCCTACGTGACCAGAGGAGATCCTCCACCCACACTGCCTTCCTCTCCCAGCAGGACCGGGAGAAAGGCAGCCCCCATTGTGCATTTTGCACAGAAGGAAGCTGGGATCTCTGCATAGAATCTTCCCAAGGTTCACTGGGGTGTTATGTAGAAAAGCCAAAGTACATTCTTAGATCTGCTTAACTTTAGACTCTAGCCTTTCCAGAAGAGAAAGAAAACCTGTGTTTCATTTTGACCAGTTCTCCACAATAGCTTTTAAAATAAATACTGAATGTGCTCTTCCGTGACTTAGAAGACAGTTGACTGTACTTTTCACTTAAGCCCTCAGATTCCCCAAACAGCATGACCATTCTTTCTCTGCTACTCGAACACACTTGTCTAGTTTCCTAACAATTAGCAGGATTATTTATTTATTTTTTTTTGCTCCAAATGGGATGGCAGAGGCAGAGAATGATGCTGGAAATAAAACTGCCGAAATCCGATGCTGCATGGGGAGTTTAGTTACTGTTGATCATGGCTAGGGAACTCTTTGAACCTTACACGTGCAGGGGGTTATGAGGGTCAGCATGCATATGCTGTGAGTGGCGAAGGATAGAGAGAAACCCAAGGAATAAAGACAGGAGTTCTAGAGAACAAACAACTGGGATTGATGGGGTGAGTAGCGGATAGAGTCTGTAACAAAGGAATTGAAGTGAATCAGAGAAATTTATAGTTACTTGCTGTGCACTGAAGGGAGGAGTGGATGCAAGAACACTCCTTCTCCATGAAAATGGATTAGGTGCTAATGACTCCTAACAGTGCTCTGCATCCTGACAGTGAGCATCGTATTAGATGGAGGCAGAAGAAGCTGAAAGGATGGGGTCTTGATAGTCTGCGCTCTCTAGGCAGCTGTGAAGGGAATGTACAGCAGCAGGAAGCTACTTAAGGTCCAGAAGGGGCTGGTATCCATCCTGAGTTCTACTCGTGAAAATAAAGGTCCATAAAGGGTGTAGTTTATACTACGAAGGCGCACTGTTCATTAATCTGCTGAGACCACAGACTGTCCCGTCTGAGCTCAAGGATATCACAAGTGTTCCTATGTTTGAAGATAACATTTCCTTTTATTGTAGCCCCTCACTATTAGTGTATTTTGTTTTTTCATTTAAAATCAGAAGTGATAAGACTAATAATTTACAAACTATAGGAGATACTGATTTATTTTTCTCATTTTAATATGGCCCTATAAGAAAAATGAGGTGTTCAATATTTGGACACTGCCCAGAAAGAGAAATCCCTTAAACAATACCTCAGAAAGGGCAGTGTTATGTTTATGTGGGCTACTTTTATTTTGATTCCATAGGTTTTATGTTCATATAGAGCACTCTGTAAAATTAAAGCTATACAATGTTACTGATTTGGAGAACTCTTAAACTGATGCCCTGTATCAGAGACAATTGCTACAAAGTTGAAGATTCCTCACACCCATGTATGTGTTTGTGTGGATGTGTGTGCATCTGCGTGTTTATGGTCTGTGCACAAATGCTTGTGCCGGTAAGAGATAGACAGCAGATGTCATTCTCAATCTCCATATTGACATCAGGTCCTCATGCTACCATACTGATCACTTTCATGATTGATCTTCCTTCTGAGAGCCCTGAAGATATCTTTAATTATCTCTGCTTCAGAAGTCTTCCAGATTCTAGCTTGATGGAGACAGTGGTATAAACCTATGTTTCTGTTTATAACTGTGCTGGCTAGTTTTATGTCAACTCGATACAAGTTAGAGTCACTGGAGAGGAGGGAGCCTCAGTTGAGAAAATGTCTCCATAAGATCTGGTTATAGGAAGGCCTGTAAAGCATTTTCTCAATTAGTGATCATGTGAGAGGGGCCAGCCCATTTTGTGTGGACCAATATTTGGTGGTCCTGGGTTCTCTAAGAAAACAGCCTGACAAGCCAAGGGAGCAAGCCAGTAAGCAGCACTCTTCTATGACCTCTGCATCAGCTCCTGCCTCCAGGTTTCTTCCACGTTTGAGTTCCTGCTCTGACTTCCTTAGGTGATGAATAGTGGTTTGGATGTGGAAGTCAAATAAACCTTTTCTCTTCAGTTTGCTTTGGTCATCGTGTTTCAAAACAGCAAGATAACACCAACTAGGACAATAACCCTTCTTTCAGCCCAAGTGAATGGTGTCCCTTTGACTTTCTTACTCAAAAAGAACTGAGCAGTATCTCAACTCAGGTATGCAGAGAAGACTGCTTTAGATAGCAGAGAGAATGTTTATTTGACAGTTTGAAGCCCAGGGGCTCAAGTCATGATGTAGATGGGCCTTCTGTCTATGTGTTATTTTATTGGTTAATAAAGAGACTGCCTTGGCCCTTTGATAGGACAGAAAATTAGGTAGGCGGAGGAAACAGAACAGAATGCTGGGAAGAAGGCAATGAGGTAGACGCCATGGAGCCAGCCACCCGGTCAGACATGCTGAATCTTTTCCGGTAAGCCACTACCTTGTGGTGCTACACAGATGATTAGAAATGGGTTAATCAAGATGTGAGAGTTAGTCAGTAACTAACTCTCTTGAGATAATGGGCCAGGCAATGTTTAAATGAATACAATTTGGGTGTTGTTATTTCCGAGGCTAAGCTAGCCATGCAGGAGCCTGGCGGGACGAAAAGCAGGCCTGCCCGCAGCTCCTTACTACAAAGTCACATCCTAGGTAGAGTTTTTTTGCACACTTTTGTCCTAGTTGAGACCATGGAAGGGTGCTGCTTACTACCTTTGGTCCTCATGGCTTGTTCAGGTTGTTTTCTTCTATAGAACCCAGAACCACCTGCCAGGGGTAGCTCCTACCACAATGGACTGCCCACTAGGAATATGCCTTAGGGACAGATTTTATGAAGGCCTTCTCAAATGATCCTTCCTCCTTTCAGATAACCCTAGCTTATGGCATGTTAATATAAAACCATGCAGAGCAGTGTTCCAGGGTGAACAATGTACCTCCTTAACTGTCTATCAGGCCAATTCTGCCTAGTCTGTTGATTTCTGGAGATTTGGGCAGTCTTCATGTCTGTAGTCACAACAAGGAGGATTCCTGAAATAAGGAATGATGTTTACTAATTTGAGAATGTAGCTTTATTTCCGTCTAAAGCTCAAGATGTGCTGAGAAAAAGGCACTTCAGGCAAAGAGATGAAAAGACAGAAAAAGAAGCCAGGAACCCTGCCATACTTAGGGTGACACAGAAGAATAACCTAAATTCTAGGCAGTGCAGGGAGGGAATTGAGCTGGTGATGCTGCAAAACAAGGGCGGGACCAGCTGCTTCTAGTGTGCAGGACCAGCTGGTCTTAGTGTGCAGGATCAGCTGCTCCTAGTGTGCAGGACCAGCTGCCCTTAGTGTGCAGGACCAGCTGCCCTTAGTGTGCAGGATCAGCTGCCCTTAGTGTGCAGGACCAGTTGCCCTTACTGTGCAGGACCAGCTGCCCTTAGTGTGCAGGACTAGCAGCCCTTACTGTGCAGGACCAGCTGCCCTTAGTGTGCAGGACCAGCTGCCCTTAGTGTGCAGGACCAGCTGCCCTTAGTGTGCAGGACCAGCTGCCCTTAGTGTGCAGGACCAGCTGCCCTTAGTGTGCAGGACCAGCTGCTCTTAGTGTGCAGGACCAGCTGCCCTTAGTGTGCAGGGAGCTCAGAAATAGAAGCTACAGGTTCAAGGCCCACTTCTTGCTCAACCACAGGAATTATGCAGACTGTTCCACTTCTGTAACCCCCACATCCACAGCAAGGAAGCTCTTTGTACACAGCAACAATCCAGTGAACAAACCTGATGCCTGGGGTTTTGTCTTGACAAATCTGGCCCTTGAGCACAGTCCTGCAAGAGTGGGTAGAAATTTTTTATATCTATTAAATACTATATGAACAATGAGATTACCATTTTTTCAAAATTTTAATTTCCTTCATATTTTCATGATAATGAAAGAATTCAAGTAATAGTGCACTTAATTGTTTAGAGTACAATCAAATTGATACAAATAAGTACACTAAAGGTGGAAGACTTGGGCACGTCTTGCTACCAGTGGCAAGTTAAATCCCTGGTCTATGAATAATGGCTTTCAAAAATCTTTTTTCTTTTTTAAATCTTAACAGATGGATAGATTTAAAAACACTCTACACCACATAAGCTCAATTACTACAATCAATTTGGACATATTTATTAAAATGTTTAGATAAAAGGAAGTCTAACGTAAAGATCGTTTGCAAGCCAAATGCCACATATATAAGTTCTTCTGGGAACTGAAGGCTGAAAGTAAAATACTTTTTTAAAAACGTTTTAAAATGATTTATTGTGCTATACATTTTTCTCCACTCCACCCCTTTCCTCCCCTCTCCTCTTCTACTCTTTCCCATGACCCCCATGCTTCCAATTTACTTAGGAGATCTTGTCTTTTTCTGCTTCCTATTTAGCTCCGTTTATGTCTCTCTTAGGGTCCTCTCTGTTGTCTAGGTTCTCTGGGGTTGTAGACTGTAGGCTGATTTTTCTTTGCTTTAAGACCAAAAGCCGCTTATGAGTGAGTACATATGATCTTTGTTTCTCTGGGTCTGGGTTACATTTTTTTGTTTGTTTGTTTTGAGATCCATCGTTTCCTGCACATTTCAAGGTGTGACTGTTTTTTACCACTGTGTAGTTCTTTATTGTATAAACATACCACATTTTCTTTATCCATTCTTCAGTTGAGGGGCATCTAGATTGTTTCCAAATTCTGCCTGCTATGACATAATTGAGCACATGTCCTTATGGTATAATTGTGGTATGATTGAGTATCCTTTGGTATATTCATACTCCTGAAACTGAAAAGCTTTTGTAAAGCAAAAGACATGGTCAATAATACAAAACAGCAGCCTACACATTAATAAAATTTTTTTTTTACCAACCCCACATTAGACAGAGGATTGATCTCCAAAACACACAAAGAACTCAAGAACTTGACATCAAAAGACAAATAATCCAATAAAAAATGGGGTACAAATCTAAACAGAGAACTCTCAACAGAGGAATCTCAAATGGCTGAGAGACACTTAAGGAAATGCTCAACACTTTTGGTAATTGGAGAAATTCACATCAAAACAACTCTGAGATTCCATCATACACCTGTCAGAATGACCAAGATCAAAAACACTGATGACACTTATGCTGGACAGGATGTGGAGAAAGGGGAATCCTCCTCTGTTGCTGGTGGGAGTGCAAACTGGTACAGTTGTATTGGAAATCAGTATGGCAATTTCTCAGAAAATTAGGAAACAATCTGCCTCAAGACTGAGAGTGAAATCTAATATTAGACCTAACTTGAACCTGAAGGGAGGTCAAGTTTTCTGCTGCAGCTGGAACACGAAGATGATGTTCTTCCTCTGGGAACAAGAAACATGTGGGAAGTGATAGCAGTGTTTTAGTTTGTCTTACACTCCTTTGACTGTCTCCCTTGAAAAAGAAGACCAAATACCCATCAGATTAGATATGCCAAGGGCATATCTATAGATGTTAGATGCCTAGCTTTTAGGAGAGATTACAAGCCCCTATTCCACCCTGTCGTTGGATTGTACATCTTTAACCTTTATAAATTTGGCTTTTGAGCAGAACTGGAGAAAAGGAGAAAGCTGAGAGATGAAGAATGAAGAAGAAAAACAAAATGAATCAAAAGTAGCTTTCTTAAGAAAGCTGCCATCTCAAAGACCATGTGGAAAAGGACTAGGTTCCTGGTGATATCTATTAGGTTCAACTTGCCAGGACAAGGATATTTTGTACCCACAGGATCTGCTCAAGTCCATATGTAAATCATCACTAAACAGTTACATTACAGATATCAGTCTAAGGAACCTCCTTCTCTTCAATACTGTAAACATTCTGAAAGATATCATACTGTCAGCACATGTTAATTAAAATCAAACTTGTCATAAAGAACAAACTTTATACCTATGATGGGGCAAACCAGAGCTTCTCACTATGTGGCTGAGACCATTTGTTTATTTTTTTTTGGATCATGAAAATTAGTACTTTTATTTTAAAAAATCAATATAGTCTACTGTGTATTCATATCCAAGTGTACGTACATACACAAGCAAATACACACACACACACACACACACACACACGAGGTGGGGTTGCAATTGGCTGCTTTTCCCAGCTCTGTTTTCCAGTTGGGATAGGGGATAGGTGATGTCTCCTCCTGAGTGAGGATTTCCCCTAACTGTTTTTTCTTGACTCATCCTAACACCTCTTTTTCAAAAGCACAGTGGGTATCTTCACAGCAGTCCGCCTTAGCTGAGGAGGAAGAAACTGTAAGAGACCCAAGAAAGGCTCCATATTGGAGCACAGATATTTTGGCAGTCCATCAGGGAGCTCTTCCCTCTCCTGGGGATGTGTTTGTATGCAGAGGCCACCTGAAGGCATTGTTGCAGGCTGAAAACCAATAGCTCCTGCCTGCCTCCCTTCCAGGGTCGTTGGGCTTCATGCTGGAGCAGCTGAGAATCCCAGTCTTTTGAAAGAAACTCTGCCAACAGGAGCAAACAGAACAGAATTGTGTTATATTAATTGAACTGAGCCAATTGTGTCTCAAACGTTGGGCACGAGGCTAATTCTTCTACCAGACCCCTCTGATGCACAGCAGCCTGGTGTGGTACTCCAAGCCTGCCCTCCTGCTGGTCCCTTGGTTTCTTGCCCATTAAAGGGATTGGCTGATGAGATGTATCCGAATTTCTTTCGACACTTATTTTAGCTGTTTTTTCAAGGTTTTGTGTTGTTGCTTTCTAGTTTTGTTGTTGCTGATGTCATAGTTCACAGCAATGACACGCTTGATGATGTATTTGGATGAAGCATTAGTTTCCTTTTTCATCACTATTACTAAATACTTGACAAGAAATAGATTAAGGGATTTATTTTGGCTCAAGGCTTGTGGGGACAAAGTCCATCACAGTTGAGGAATGGATTGGAGTTGTGATGAGGGCAGGTGGCTGGGACACCCAACATCAGAAAAAATCAACAAAGGACAGGAAAAGAAGATGCAGGTTAGGATGTTTTAAGGCCCAACTCCCAGGGACTCCTTCCTGTAGCTAGGATCCACAACTGAAACTTTCCACATATTCCCAAAAGAGAAGTACTTGCTAGAGGCCAAATGTTCAAATGCCTGAGCATGCAGGGATGTTTTACAGTGAAATTATGACAAACGAATTACTTAAAATGAATTACACAATGCACACGAGTGTAATGTGTATGAGTGTGCAAGTGTGTATGTGTGTATTTTAATGAAATTTATGAAAATTCAAATAAAATATGATACAGTGATGTGGGGAGATAGTTCAGTTAACAAAATGCTTGACATGCAAGCATGTAGACCTCAGATCAATCCCCAGCACCCACACAAAAATAGTCAAGCCAAGTATAGAGACATAGTCTTGTTACCCACCACTAGGGAGGCATAATTTGGTAGATCTCTAAGAAAATGACTTTGCAACCTAGGCAACTTGGGAAATTTGAGATCCATGAAAGCTCTATTTCAAAGCACAAGATGGATGATGCATATGAAACAGTAACTAAGGGTGCTCTTCCTTCTCTAAACACAAATGCCCTGGACACACACACACACACACACACACACACACACACACACACACACACACACTGAATAAATATAATAGAATAAAAAGAAATGTGATCATTACATTTATGTACCTTACAACACCTTCTAATTACTGAATAGTTGAGCTGTTAGGCATTCAAAGATATTCTGCCTATACTCATTCACAAGGCAAAATACAAGGATGAAAGCACACAGATCCTTTGGTTCTTGTGTGATCTGCTAATCTACAGTGCTCATCTATTGTATTTTAAACAGTGCTTTCTTGGTGTTAGCATTAAGACTTCAATGTCGTCAGAATTCTCTTAGTGCTGGGCCACAGGATGCTTTCTTAGTTGCACCACTCTCTACCCATTGTTCACTGCTTCAGGCGAAATCAGGATGAACTCTGCTCCTGGAGCTTTCTGATTGACATCATCCAGTCAGCACATTTTGCATAGTGGCCCAGCTTTGCACTTACAACAGGCATAAAGAGTCAGAAGTCCCTCTCAAACTGGTACTGCTCAGCTTCAGAACCTACAGCCTGCGAAGCTATCGATCTCCTGCCTTATAAACTTCTTTAATAATCAACCTTTCTGTAGAAATTTTATCACCCACAAAACAATGCTCTATTTCCTTGCCCAAAATTACTTTTAGTGCTTCCTGTACATTCATTGCAATTATACTTAGTAGAGTTTCTTTGTTAAGTATTTGGAGTGTAGGACTTTCAGACACTGGTCATCTTTCTTGTCTATCTGTTGCAGAGACTGTTGCAATACAGGTATAAATACAGAACATGGAACAATAAAAGAAAATTACATAGAAGTAGAACAGGTAATATTATATGCATAGCCATGAATGTGAAAGATACCCTTGGTAGAAAAGTCTAATAATATGAACAATAAGATTAAAGAGGAAACATATAAAGATAGACATGATAGAATGCAATAATAGCCACTGTATATATTAATGGAACAGGAAAATTGGAGAGAAAAATTAATTAAAAATAGCTTGACTATTAAACGGTACATAAAAATTAAACAATAGACTTGGTGATGGTGGCACATGCTTTTAATCCCAGTACTTGGGAGGCAGAGGCAGGTGGATCTCAGTGAGTTCCAGGACAGCCATGACTCTTACACAGAGAAACCCTGTCTTGAAAAACCCCAAAATAAATGAATAAACAAACAAACAAATAGAAAAAGAGATACATAGTTAGATAGCTAAGTAAATATATAGGTAGATAAACAGATAAATAAGCAATAATGACAGGGCAAACTGTTTCAAGTGAAATTAGATAATTAAAACTGTGTGGTGGGGCATACACAACTGTGCTCACATGCACATAGGTTTAATTACATTATGTATATACATACATACATACACACACACACACACATATATATATAGTTAACACATTTTTATGTTTTAAAACTTTGACAAAATGTGTATTTCATGTCTTTTGCACATTCTTTACTTGTTCATCTGTGATTACATCTTGCATCCTGACAGATAACTTCTTAGGGTCAGAGAAAGTGTAGTTAAGAAGAAGCCAGTCCTCTCACGTCTTGATGCTATGAGTATCCATCTGGTCCTAGAAAATTTTCACACCTGTGAAATCAAAACCTAAAACCAAAAGCAGACATCAAGCTCTTTAGTATTCCACATAAAGCCTTCCAAATTGTGTTCCATAAAATCCTTCCTGGTTGGTCCAGCCTCTCGTCCAGGCCCTCCAAGCAGTGTCAGGTGTGCGCTCCCTCATGTCATGGGTCTCAAGATGGACCCGTCGTTAGCTGGTCACTCCCATAATTTCTGCACCACTATTACCCCAGCATGTATTATAGGGAGAGAACATTGTAGGTTCAAGGTTCTGTGTCGTGGGCTGGAGTACTATACCCTCCTCTGGAATTCTTGCCTAGTGACAGGAGATGGCCGCTTCAGGCTCTGTATCTCCCATTGTCAGAACTTTTAGATTGGGACACACTCATAGATTTCTGGGAGTTTCCATTGCATTAGGTTTCTAGTTCATCCCAGAGAGCCCCCTGATTCCAGTTGTTTTTCCCAATACGGTCTCTGTCCATCTTACCCTCTCATGATCCCTCCCATTCCCATACTCAGTTTCCCAGCCGCCTGTGATGTTTATATTATTTCTTCTTCACAGTGAGATTCATGTGTCCCTACTTGAACCTTCCTTGCTATTTATCTTCTTTGAGTCTGTGGATTGTAGTATGGCTATTCTTTACTTTATGACCGATATCCACCTATAAGTGCATATACATAACATGTTTGTGTTTCTTAATCTGGGTCACCACATTCAGAGTGGTTTCTAATTCCACCTATTTGCCAGCAGTTTCTTGCTGTCATTGTTTTTAACAGATGAGTAATACTCCACTGTGTAATTATACCACATTTTCTTCATCTGAATGCTATTGACGGAAGTTGTTTACAGTTTCTGGCTATCACAAATAAAGCTGCTACGAACATATTTGAGTAAGTGTCCTTGTGCTTTGGCACAGCATCCTTTTGCGTATATTCCCAGGAGTGATAGAGCTGGGTCTTGAGGTAGGTCAATTCCTATTTTTCTGAAGAACTACCATATTGATTTCCAAAGTGGTTGCAAAATTTGCACTCCCACCAATAATGAGGGAGTGTTTTCATTGCTCCACATCCCTGCCAGCACGAACTGTCAATTGTGTTTTTAATCCTAGTCATTCTGACAAGTATATGATAGAATCTCAGAGTCCTTTTCATTTGCATTTCCCTGATGGCTAAGGATGTTGAACATTTCTTTAAGTGTTTCTTGACTATTTGAGATTTCTGTATTGAGAATTATCTGTTTAGATCTGTACCAAATTTTTTAATTGTATTAGTTGTTTTTTAATTTTTTCTTTTGATGTCCAGTTTTTTGAATACTTTATACATCTTGAAATCAGCCCTCTGTCAGATTGTTGCTCTACACAAAGGTGGAAGAAACTAAGGTCTAAATAGTAACCTTTCATCCACCCTGCACACATGCCTTAGAGAACAAACTTTCTCATCTGTGTTTCTGTCCCAGGGCTTCTTATATGTGTGTTTCGGAGGGATTTTGCCCTTGAGCAGACACTTGAAAAATGTCCGTGCAGCTTTCTGTTCTCACAGCTGCAGAGCAGAGGAAGCAATGCAGGCCTTTCATGGGAAAAGCTAGGAATATTGTTAAATAGCCAGATTTAAGCAAGATAACCACTGAACAAGGAATTGGCCAGCCTAAACTATCCAGAGAGCCAAAATTTCAAAACTCTGCTCCACACTTTGTTCATCTCTCATGATGATCTGTACATTGATAGGATGTGTGGTATGCACTTAGTTGACTTGCAAAGACTGAAGCCAAATATAAACTTTCCTTCTCTCGTCATTTTTAAGAGATAACACAGATCGTAGGCTTAGTTGTCCCCCCCCAAATAACTTTATATTCACTGATTCTATAAATATTGCAACTTTAGGAGGAGAAGGATGCATTTAAATAAAAAATACTGACTTTAAAGTACTGGTTGAGTTTGATGTCAGGTGCTTAGACTAATCCATAGGAAAAGAGGATTATTTGCTGGTTTTAGTAAATTTCCATTGCAAAAGTTATTCTATAAAATTATACCTGTTCTAACTTTAGTTCTAAGAGTAGTACTTGAACCCATGGAGTGTGGGCACCACCCCACCTTATACACCAGACACACACAGAATAGCTCAGCTGCTTAACATCATTTGATCTGCAAATTCCATTCAAGAGGACTAAAGTTATCTCAGTGAGAATATGTTGAAATTTTGTTATATCGAAAGAGGTCTTGCAACATTGTTATTATTATTTATAGATGTCTCAGTATAGTCACCAAGGCCAGGCAGAGTTGCTGATGGGCAAATGAATTAATCCACCCATTAGAAGTATATAAATGGCCATTCCAAGTGCGGGACTCAGACCATGCACTCAGCATGACCCTCATCTGAAATATCTATTTCATTTCCTTGGTTACAAAATATTATTTTCCTGATTTACACCTTTATCTTTCAAATAACTTCTCAAGCACATCTGTTTTCTGCATGTTACCAGAGGAAATCATGGATGCTTTAGTATGCACTTCATTATGTAATATTTTATATTGTATGTGTGCTTTCTCTAAATAAAATGTGCACAGAAGTCTCTTGAGGTGAACAGGTACAAAGAGACATTGAGTGGAAAGATTCTGTGAACACTAAGATGCCAGGGATATACCTCTGACCCTCAAGCAAGGCTCAGGGGTCCAATTGACTACTTTTCAAGGCTGACAAATGACCACTTAATCCCCTAATAGCCTTTATGAGTGGAAGAGCTCTTGAGATTTCACTTCACCTGTGCACATCTGTGTAGAAAATCCCATGGGAACTTGACAGCAGTCTTCTTCTTTAATAGGCAATGTAAGGCTAAGTTTAGACTCATGCACTTCATGGAGTATTTCAAAGTCCCATCTGCTACCTTTGTGCTTGATCAGAACCTTCCAGAGAAGAACTACATCATGATCAAAACAAACTCTATGGTACCACTACAGGAAGTAGCCTTTTCAGTACCAAGCTTGTAACTTAACAAGGTTGCTATAATTATAACACTCAGATGGCAAGCTCCACCTTAGTATTCTTGTTCTTTTCCAAGAATAAAATCAAAATCATCTCATTACATTAAATGGTCTTCATTTTGCTCATTGAATATACATATATATATATACATATATATATGTATATATATATATATTCTATTTTCTTCTGGATTATCTCTGATAAAAATAAAATTCTGAAGAGAAACTAAAGACCAATGAAGAAATGAGCAGAAGATTTAGATTCAGAGAAAAGAAAGTGCAAATACTTTGAATAAGAGAAATAAAATGAAAAGTTAGTAATATATACACTTTGTTGATTTTCCACATTAACATTAGGAAAATGTTAAGAAATCTAAATGGACTAGAGAGATGGCTTTTTGGTCAAGATCACTGGCTACTTTTCCAGTGGATCAGGATTTGATCCCCAGAGCCCATATGGTATCTCAAAATCATCAGCAACTCTAATTCCAGGAAGCCAACATTTTCTTCTGACTTCCACAAGCACCAGGGACACATGTGCTACAAATAAACACATGCAGGCAACACACACACACACACCACAAATAAATATATAAATAAAACTATTTTTTTTTAAAAAAAAAGTAGAATTCTCACAGTGTGTTAAATGTTAGTGAGAATGGATCAAAGACCTCAATATAAGACCGACCATGGTGAACCTCATAGAAGAGAAAGTGGGAAGTATACTTGAGTGCATTGTCACAAGATACCACTTCCCCAATATAATCCAAGTAGCACAGACACTGAGAAAAGCAATTAATAAATGGGACCTCCTGAGACCAAAATTTTTTGTAAGCAAAAGACATGGTCAAGAAGACAAAATGACAGCCTCCAGAATGGGAAAAATTCTTTACTAACCCCGCATTTGACAGAAGTCTGATCTCCAAAATATACAAAGAACTCAAGAAATTGGTCATCAAAAGAACACATAATCCAATAAAAAAAATGGAGTACAGACCTAAACAGAGAACTTTCAACAGAGGAATCTAAAATGACTGAAAGACACTTAAGGAAATGTTCAACATCCTTAGTCATCAGAGAAATGCAAATCAAAACAACTCTGAGATTCCAACTTACACCTGTAGGAATGGCCAAGATTAAAAACACTGATGACAACTTATGTTGGAGAGGATGTGGGTAAAGGGAACACTCCTGCATTGCTGGTGGGAGTGCAAGCTGGTACAGCACCTTTGGATATCAGTATAGCGATTTCTCAAAAAATTTGGGAACATTGTTCAAGACTCAGCAATACCACTTTTGGGTATATATCCAAAGGATGCTCAATCATATACCACAAGGATATGTGCTCAACTATGCTCATAGCAGCTTTGTTTGTCACAGCCAGAATCTAGAAACTACCCTAATACCCCTCGATCAAAGAATGGATAAGAAAAATATGGTACATTTACACAATAGAGGACTACACAGCAGAAAAAAGTAACGACATCTTGAAATCTTCAGGCAAATGGATGGAACTAGAAAACATTTTGAGTGAGATAACCCAGGCCCAGAAAAACAATTCTCACATGTACTCATTTATAAGTGGTTTTTAAACATAAAGCAAAGAAAACCAGACTACAAATCACAGTCTCAGAGAACCTAGACAACAATGAAAACCTAATGTACATGGGAAGTAGAAAAAGATAAGATCTTCTTAGTAAATTGGGAGCTTGGGAGGGTTGAAGGGGAGGAGAGAGAAAGGGAGGGGAGCAGAGAAAAATGTAGAGCTCAATAAAAATCAATAAAAAAAATAGAAGTATGACAGTGTGTTAAATGTTAGCAAGAGCTGGGAAACAGGATTTGCATCCATGGTTGGTGACAGGAATTGGTATTAATAAATGGCAAGATTTTGTCTATATTCAGTAAGATTGTAAATGCTTTTATTTCCAGCCTATCAAGCCCTTTATCAGTATATATCCTAGGATAATATAACAAAGAATTTTCATGAAATCTTTACTTACAAAATGACACTAGAAAAAAATGCATTTACAACAGATTAGTGGAAAAGAGATGTGCTACATTCAGAAATATAGTAATTATATACATGGCAACTATCTTGAGCCATAGGTGCTAATATGGTTGCATCTCGGATAAAAAAAAGCACTACAAAAGCACAACAGAGGCAATATGAACAAAAATATATAATATAATAACACAATAGGTAAGGGATTCACACCATATATATGTACATAAACACAAGCACATATGCTATGTGTATGTATTTTATCACTAGAGTGTATCCACAGGCTGTGCATTCATGTCACAATACTATGAATATATATATATATATATATATATATATATATATATATATATATATATACATATATATACTATGAATACACACACATATGTAAAACCTCCCTATGAAGAAATGAAATATTGAGTAGGTATGCTAAAATACATAGTTGCAACAAATGCAAATAACATAATACTTTAGGGAAAACCAGTGCTCTTAAAGAAGGTCTATACATGTGCATGCATTTATTTGTGGAGAGACAGATGATGTAAGTTGAAAATATTTATCAGTTGCTAGACTGTGAGCACAGAAAATGAAAGCAGATGAAAACTAAGCCATGTCTTAGTCATACTGGATCATACTGTTGAATGTGAGACCTGTAGTTCATATTGTATACTGATAAATTCCTCCAAAAGTTAGGATAATATTATGAAGAATGTCCAAATCTTAATAATTCACTAACTAGTGGCTCTCACTTCAGCATTCAAATAAATTACCTATGAAGTACCATAGTTTGGAATTTTTAGGTCAGTTCTCAATATAATGAAGTTTGTTAGATACCTTACTACTTTAATATTGAAAAACTGGCATTAGATTATTAACTTATACATCACTGACATCCTTTTATCCAGCAGGGGCACGGGTTGCTTTGGCAGTATTCTGATTTGTGACCGAGGAGGTAAACTCTCACAGGACAGATGATAGTGATACAACTTGTATCTGAACATGCACATGTGTGTTCATTTTTAGAAAAATGCACTAATGCATTTGCAATAAATGCTAAAAGCTCAGGTTTCAAGTACGGGAAAAGCATTCTTTGGCCTTCCACTTGATTCAAGCCACTGAGACTGACATCAATGGCTCCCATTGCACCACTTACATCTGTGGCTGTTTTTTTTTTATCTGGATGTGGGAGCATAGATGTACTGATAAAATTCAACTGTCAAAATGAACAGTATGTGTATCTATGACCTTTAGATTCTCCTGATTTATGTTTGGGCTGACAACATGAATGATACATATATCAGAGGCTTTTTGAACACCTTGATACAGGATGGCAAATAATTAATAATAAACTATCATTAGAAAATTCTGATAGTTCCATTATTTCAATGCTTAAGATGATTTTATGTGTAAAGATTACAGCTTTTTCCAGCTCATAGTAACAGCGAACTGCTTTAACAGTTACTGAAAAATGTGCATTTCAGTTTCACATGACTCGGTTCCATCCTTTAACATAACTGAATGCTCTGTCATTCACTAATCATAAATTTATTATTATGATGACTTCTACATTTTATTCTGCACTATTAGTAGCATTGATTTCCCCCTAAATATTTCCATACCCTAAAATTATAAAAACACCATGGCACAAAGAAAACACAACAAACCAAGAATATTCTTTAGACGCATCAGCAACAGAAATAATATAATAAAGTCTCTACCAGAAATGATGAGAGAAGGACTTGGAGATGAATAGCGCTGATATGATGAAAGGGGAGAAGATAACATTTGAAAAAAAATTCAAATTAGGAAAGGGGCAAGTAAGCACAAGAAGTGACATGCCAACATGTTTATACAGATGTCTTTCACTTTAGCCTCTCAGCTTCAAGAGAATATGAGATTTCCTGGTTTCAGTCTCAGCTACTTGATTTATAGAGTACTTGAAAATCTTTCTTCAATTAATTCATGACAAGGTGATACATTTGGAAACTATGGAGCACAGATATGGAAGGAATGGGAGAAAGGAAAGTAAGGTTCGGGGCCAACTTGAAAAGACTCTTGAATGCCACTTTAAGACATGAATGTATTATCTTACATGAAAAATATGATGGTGAATGTGCCAACATTGCTTCTAGCAGCAGAAATTATCTCCTATTTGAACCTAATACCAATTTTGCCTAAAATATTAAAAAAAATTGTTAGTATACAAAAACACTAGACAACAGAGCCAGATACTAAAGTGTTGATCTTTGAAATAGAGAGAAATGGTTTTGTTTTGATATTTCATTTAAGTGCTTGTTTTCCTGAATATATGTTTCTGACTGCCTGCCACATAAAGAATGTAAGACTTCAAAACAAAAGTGTGAACCAGAGTCCCCATTCAGGAAATGGACACCGGAAAAAGGAGGGAGAGTGTTCCAGAAAAGTAAGGCATAAAACAGAGCGGCTGAGTTATGAGACTCAACTCTGGTCAAATCTCCTGCTGATTCCTGTGAAATGTTTCTGGTAACTGTGTAGGGTAAACTAAGGAAAGCATATTCAGAAGGAACCAAAATGATAGCAAATCCCAGAAGTGGAATTTTAGGATGAATATAATGATGTGAAATGCACATCTTACTAGACCAAGAATAAAATTAGAAGAATAAATAAAACAAATTCAGCAAGCATGTTCTAATCTGAATACAGAGAGAATTAACTTCACTCTAAGTTATCAGTGCTTCAGAAGTGAGGGGCAATGCAAAAAGCTTTCGAAATACATGTAATCATTTAACTGGGAAGAAATGAAATACGTAATTAAAAGGTAAAATAATAGGAATAGTTGCTAAAATGCACTTGAAGTCGAAAAACAGTGGGTTTATAAAGCTCAGTGATCACCAGATGTGTTGAGTACAGCGGAGCAATATTTTCATATTAACATCTCATTGTTTACAGGAACACAGTCATGGGTCTAGGAAAGGAAGAGATTCAGACGATCACTACCACTTCAGTGGAAACAATGAATGCTAGGTAGTTAAGATATAGTGCCTTCTTAAAAAAGTAAGTGATATGCACCCTATATGTACACACTGCATACAGCTCAACCCAGAAAGATATAGTTGGTGGAAATATTGAGTAAATGTGAAATAGGAATATTTTCAAGGTCTGGCCAGATAACTCAGTGGGTAAAAACACTGGCCATACAAGCCTGAGTCCCTGAGTTTGAGTCCTGGAATTCACTTTGAAGGAAAGAACTGACTCCTGAACTTTGTCTCTTGGTGGATACAGACATGCTGCGACACATTCATGGCCTCACATATAACAATAACAATGATAATAATAATAATAAACAAAAAAATTTCAAAGAAAAGAACATTTGTCAGTTATGAAATTGTTTCATCTCCCAAAATAACACTTTCCTTACCCTCTTCAGATGTAGTTGTAAAAGCTGATAGCCATGATGAACTATTCTAGTGGTGGATTCATTTGGTAGAAGAGGTGATCTTGAAAGACCCCCGATTAGGGGAGACTCTCACTCGAACCTCGAGATGACGCGAACCTCCCCAGTAACTCACGAGAGACCGTCCTTGCTGCAATCACACGAGGTTTAATGACAAGACGACAAGATGGGGACCAGTGCACTGGGGCTGAGACTCATAACCCACGCAGAGGAAGAGTTCGACCCTGAGTGACCGGGAGAAGTAGTTTTTATAGGAAGAAACCACGCAGCCCAGTAATCTGAAAGGGAGGCAAAGAGGGTGTCACAGAAAATTCTGAAAATTCCAGTGATGATTACAAGGGGGCAACTCTTGTAATCTGCCTCTCAAGATCATTCTCAAGGTCGTAATCAGTTAGTTCCTATACCAATGATAATTACTAGGGGGTGATAATTACTAGGGGGAATCTCCCTGTTTCTCAAGATTACTCTCAAGATTACAATCTACCTTTATCTTCAGCTAGTTCCTGAAACCCTGAAATTGGCTAGTCCTAGATTTCTGATTCTTCTCTTCCTGCTAGATTATTGGCTCTGTTTTCCTGCTAGGGGGATCTGGATTTATCCAGGTCTTTCAATCTGACTTGTATAAGTTTTCTTCTGATAACAGCATCCATGCCCCGGAGCACATGCCCCTCCACCAAAATAAATAAATGTTAAAAAAAAAACTTTTGTTAATCAACAAATAAATTCAATCCTGACATATCACAGCTGACCCTGACTCAGTAGATTATACAGGTGTAGGACTTTCCGCTGATTGAAATAGCTTACTGAACATTTTAAGTTTCCCCTAGGGGACTGAAGAAAATGTGTGTCAAAAAACTAGAACACATGCATTTGCCAGCTGTGAAAGACAGTCTTAGTAGAAGGTTGAATTTCTCCTTAAAATTCATTATTTTTTTCATAGACCATGGATTTTTCCTTCGAAGACATCGATCAGTCAAGTAGAGGACGTGTTTTCCATCATTCGTCACAACTCCTTGTACCACATGATTAGATTGTTATCAGTGATAGTAGTGTAAATACAACAGATCAAAGTGTGTAAAACCCTTCATTCAGAGAGCCATGATCAATCAAAACTGGAAGATGTAAGGATCTTAATCTGCCCAGTAACCTACTGGAACACATAGTTTTTGGTCTGGAATTAGCTGTCTGCAATGTACACTAGAAACTTGAGAAAACCATTTTTCCTTTTAAAATGGCTTGGGTTTTGTTGAAAACCACCCTTAGTCTTACTGTAACCATCCACAAATTGCTGGGAGTTTGTACATTTCTACCATTCTTTGGAAACTAACACACAGGCAAGTATAGTGTCTCTGTACTGTTAGCTTTTAGCAAGAATGACTGGATTTTTTTGTTTTGTTTTTGTTTTTGTTTTTTTTTTTAGATTGTCTCCTTGTCTCATAAGAGCCAAAGTCTAAAGATGCAGGGATAAGTTACCAATAATCTGGCTGTTACCTCCTTTCTCAGTGGCTCTTCTCCCAATAGATACACTACAGAGGTGAGTGGAATAAAAGCAGGTCTATTAACTTGGCTTTTCCTCATGCAGGCTGAGGAGGACTCACACTTTCCACTTGAATAATACAGTTGAGACCACTACAGGTAATTTTCATTTGGTTTCCATTGCACCCTCATTTCTCCCATTTATCTAGACTGTAGATACTCTCTGCTTGTTCAATTTTCTTTCTCTTCAGCTCTGCTAAGTCTGTTGAATATAAAATCAACACAATTGCTTTCATTTGCTATTGAGGAACTATGAACCTGCTCCTGACTCCTAGGTTCTTTTCTTCCTAGTAACTGTGGGTTCCCTCCCGAATTCTTTTATAAATCGTGTGAGTAGCTTTTTTGGCCTTGGAGGAACCCAGTTTTTCTCTTTATTGTTTCTGTGCTGGGGCCACCTTCATAGGTATTTTCCTAGTAAAAATATTGCCATTGATTTGACTTTTGTTCTGCAGGTGACAACAGAATGCTTGTCTATCCCACCCTGCCCTTTCTCTCCTCAGTTCTCCCTCCTCCTATACTCCATGACTTTGGCATCTTAGCTCTCTATCCTGTTGCCTTGTTTATGTCTCAGTGTTTCCCCAGGTTTAGCTGGTACTTCTAGCTTTACTATATTGCTTCATTTTTATTTCCAATACAGATGAGTTGTAACTCAGTTTTCCAGCAGTTTAGTTTTCCCTACTGGATCGATTTCTCTTTAATCATGGATCCTTTGGCATCTAATCCATCCTTTTAAATAGCTTCATGATTCAATGATATTAGGGTTCTATAATTATGACCATCCTTTTTGATCTAAGAATCCCCTTCATGGAGTCTCCCCCAAACTTGCTTTGCCCACATGGAGTCTCACATCTAATAGATTTTACCCACACAGTCTTGACAATTTTCTTTATTGGATTCTGTTTTTTTTTGTCCATATAAAACCACAACACTTTGAAAATGGTGAGTCAGTTACTTAATTTTCCTTTATCAACACTAATTCTATGGCACCAAGTATATCATATTAAACACATCAATCCCTTTGGCTGCATTACTTTCTTAAACATCTGTATCTTCCTTGGGTCTAATGCAATACCTGAAATGTAGAATACACTTCATGTGCATTTATCCACATGTATAAATGTAGGAATGAATGACTCAATTAAACTTGATACTCCTATCTAAGGAAATATTTTAATCTTCTCAAACTGTGGTATTTGAATTGCAATGTGACATTCTTTAATCTTCTTCCTTCTGTTCTCTCTGTTAATGCTGTTCCAGAGAAGCAAAGAGTGCCTGTGTATGATGTTTTCACAATAGTTACTATTAATAGAACATGATGAAGAAAATGAAAGCAAAGTAAAAATCCTATAACTGATTTGGGGGAGGTTTGGAAACCACTATAAAGCTAAAAACAATCTTGCAAATTAATTCACAGGTGAAAGCAGAAGGAGAGACATTGTCTCGGAGTTTAGAACAAGCCCAGGAGAGGGAGGGAGGCAGTGGCAAAGGCCACACTTTAAGAATACTAGGGAAGATTTTATAACAAATTAGACTGCAGAAGAAACTGTTCCTCGTGTTACAGGCCATCACTATGCACAGCTATGGAACGCTGGTGTGCATTAATAATAAAGATCAGTGCTGCCTCCTAGGAAAAATACAGGCTTCCTTTAATTAACTTAAATTTTTTATCAAATTGATTGAAAAGCTCTTATCCTTTTAATTTTTTTTTCACTTTCAAGTATTTTATGCCCGGGCTCAGAGCAGATTGATTCTCCCTAGCTATTAAAATTGTGTGCTTGCTTCATGGTTTCATCACATCAGTGCAACAAAGGCAAAATAAGACCAAGAATGGAATGAAAACAGAAAAGAAAATATAGAGAGATTACTATATTGAAAAATCACTTTCTTACAGGCAGAGAAGAGCCGTAGCATCTCCATTAGTAGAAACAAAGAGGGCCAGCTGTATCCTGACAGAAAGCTGCCTACCCTGGACCAGGGATGGAGAACACAGAAAACTCCACTGCACTGATGGCTACTCTTAGGTATATGTGCAAATGTATGTGTACTCATTTCCTAAACAGTTGCTGCATATAAATAGGGTGTCAAAAGTCTACTGAAGTTCACATGTCAGGGGATATCTGGGAAGAGTTCTTATGAGACTAGTAAGTAGAACAAGAACACTTTCCTTCAAGCTATAGCTAAAGTCATGAAAGCATCTAGAAATAAGATACATACAAGAAAAAATTTGATGTGCTAATATGTATTGACTAACAAACAAATCTAGGATGAGCTTCAACTGATAGCATATAGTTTATTTCATTAAATGTAGCAACACTTAGACTTCTCTGATGAGTTTAAACTATAAACTGCGAGTTAGAAACAAGAATGAGATTCACCTTGGAATCACTAGCAATTGGGATATTGACAGACATTTACAATTAGAGAAGAAATAATCTGGGGGAGGCCATAGCTTAAAAATAAGAATAGTATGAGCTAGAGAGATGACTCAGCTGTTAAATGCTAGCCTCATAACCAAAAGTGTTAGAATAGTGATACAATTCAATTCCTTCACCTGATTTTGGTGACCCACAATTCCTCAACCGTATATTGGTGATCCAAAACAGTTACAAGTGGAAACTCTATTGAAGCCATAATCCTTTTAAGTAGGGGCTTTTTTTTCTAGAACAGTTGCAGTCGCATGTTTCCCATGTTATTTAAATACCCTACGCCCTCCAAAAAGCCACGATTCCCCAAATGTTAAGAAGGAAAAGACAGTAGTTTGGTTCCACACTGGTTTTTATCAGAGGACCCGAGAATACTAAGAGCAACTCTAACTATCCCTTACACACTTGTCAAATTTCACCATGTTACTAAGATACAGAAACAAAACAACTTCGTAAATGATGAATCATCTGTGATAACTTACAGGGAAATCTTATTCTTTTCCTGATGATTCAATACTGTGAGAACACAAAGCCCGCAGAGGAATGTTTACCTGGTGATTCAATACTGTGGGAACACAAAGCGTATAGAAGAATGTTTAACCTCCTACTTAATACAACATCTGTATCATAAACTCTGGTGAAAGTATGACACCTCTCAAAGACCAAGACTTGTAAATCAGTAAAATTATAGATGAAAGAAGCAAAAAGTGTATCAGGTAAACAGTGGCCATAAGAGTGATTAGAATGCCAAAGTCACAAGTCTTCCCTGGGATGAAACCACCATCTTTTATAAATCAAAGTTACAGAGCTATGTGTGTACAATGTGACACCACAGATCTTTGAGGAGATGCTATTTATTGGCATGGAAAGGCTACTTCAGTACCCCACCAGACGGTTGCTTTTCGGGTAACAACAACATCATAAGAAAGGAACAACTGGTTGTTCCTAAGTACATTGCTAACTACCGCACCCTAACAATACTGGTCCCTGGTCCTTAGCAATGCTTTGTGTTTGTAAATCGCAGATGGTGGTTTTGGCAGAAGCACTGTGTTTTGGAGGAGGTAAGAGAAGAATCTTCACGATATGGGTTTCAAGCTCTTGAGCACACTAGGGGTGTCTGAAGCCTTTCAGAAATGTGCTCCTTCAACACTGTTACTACTTTGGTAGCCAAAATCACTCTATGTATAGCATTTGCTCATTCGCATTATACTGACCACCACTGCACAGACAGGGGTTTTCTAGGTCATAACTGTGTATATTCTAACTGAACATTCAGAAGAAGGAGGAATCAGCACAAGGTGAACCCTATCTAACGGATACCTTTGAGATGGACATAGCTAAGAATCTACTCACCAAATGGCCTCAGTGGAACTCTATAGTGACTGGTAGAACAAAGGGTGTTTTGTGTCTTTGCAATCAGTGGCAGATCTAGATATCAGAAATCCCTAAAACCCCTAGTTATTTTTATTTTCTGTTTGTGTCACAGCATGGAAATAATTTCGGGCTACTCTGCAGAACACTAGGAGAATCATTGGACCATTTTTCTGTTGGTGGTGGTGTAATAGTATCACACCTATGGTAAACAGCATTCCCTCTCCTTCACATTTAGGCAGTTTTCCACTGAATCCATGAACTGGCTTGTTGTAAGAATTTGATGAGAGGCCGTATCTCTTTACTGCGGTAGCTCACACAAATATGAGTTTTCCACTCCCACACTTTAAGAGAGATATGAGTAGGATGCACATTTATTTAATTTGTAGGAAAGCTTTGATCAATTAGTCAAGGCCAAAGATCTCTGTGGGTCAAATCCCTTTGATTACTATTATGGCTCTGTTGTCCCTTATGGTCACCACATACATCTTGTCTCCGGTGATTAAGTGCTTTTACTGACCTCTGCAACCCCAACTTTCCATCAGCGGCCCTGGATTCAGGGAATCTGGTTTCATGGCAGTATTAGCCACTATTATTTTTAGCCTGTAAGGAATAGCCACCATCGGCCTCATAAGGATGGTGTCACTCACCTCACATATGTTTTTCTAAAGCTTGGTGGAAGAAAATGCTCTCAGGACTCTTGTGGAGACACGGTTACATAAAGTCGATGTGCAGGTCTCTATAAACCTGCTGGTATTTCACCTCCATTCGGTGTCGCTTTTATTTCCAAGTTTCAGCTGAACAAGCAAATGAAAGGCAAGCCCTGTCTTAGTCACTGTATTCGCTATAAGAATATATACATGAGGAGTAGAAAAAGACAAGATCTCCTGAAAAAATTGGAACCATGGGGATCATGGGAGAGCGTAGAAGGGAAGGGGAGAGAAAGGAAGGGGAGCAGAAAAAAAATGTATTGCCCAATAAAATCAATTTAAAAAAGGAAAAAAAGAATATATACAAATTTGGTTAAACTCAAATTTGTTTCTCTTTTGTTGTTATTTGGCATCTGCAGAATTTTCACCCTTGTTCCTCAGGATATGAAAAACACTAGAAAGATATACAAGTCTGTTATTCCAATTAAATGTCAATTCTTGCCCTGCTATATAGTGCCAGAAGCAGTGAAAGACCATTTAGTTAAACCTTGAGGGGTTCAATTGTGCTCTTTATGATAGCTCCCACCTAGGTTTCTCCAGGAAGGTGAGAGAAGGCAAGAAAGGGAAGGTTGTTTCTTGTGGAAAACAAAGATCGGTCAGCTGGAGAGAGTCAAGAGTCTCTCCACTTCACTCGTGTCTACACGATCCATTTTCAGTCTTCAGGTCTCATTTATTTTCATTAGATCTGTGGTGTTAGTGTAAGACTTTACTTGGCGGTGAGTTTGACTGAAATGTAATTCAGCTAGAGTAACAGACATTCAGTTGGGTATCAACAACCTGAATTTTCTGTGTCTCCATATCGCCTCTTACAACTTGAAATGTATGAAATAAAGCACATTTTCTGTATTTCCAGTAATGTCAGCAATGGCAGCTGCTGCCTGATAGTTTCTTCTATAACCCCTTAATTCTTAGTACCCATGCACAACTGAAAATAGAGTTACTAATTTCTTTAAATTTAATCAAATAGGAGGACTGATTTTAGGCAGTCCAGAGCCAACATGGAGAATCTGCAGTGTGTCTTCTTATGATCCCTAGGATTTATTAGGTGGAATGAGCCAGGAGAGAATCCCAGACAGAATCATGAGGAGAGATATGTCACAAGGATTCAGATTCATACAAGTGTGGAAGAAACTGTAGAAAGACAGTTATGAGAGAAGGTCTTTGGGGGAGAGACAGTGAACTAAGTACTATGAAAGGAGGTTAGCGGAAGCTTCAGAAGACTTCTGCTTCTACATGTGATCGTGGTCTTCTATTTACTGAAAGCAATTAAAGGAGATGATGAACAAATCAGGGGACTTAGCTAAAAAGCAAGAGGAATCTAGAAACTGTAAGGAACCACACACATTCATCTGCATGTACACAAACATGTGCATGTGCCTGCAAAAACCAGGACTTTTTGATGGCTATTGTAAAGACAAGGATAAATGTATATTACTATTTCTTAATAGATGCTGTTTTTTCCAACATTATTTGGGTAATTTATTTCTTTCCCTTATTGAAGCTAAAAGTATGCCTGATTAGTCATCATCTTCGAATCTCTATTTTTCTTGAGTGTAATCTCTTATGACATGAAGACATGAATAACCCAAGGTTCCTTCTGGATCATACATGATTCAAATACTGGCTCCAGGAGCAAATTTTCTTTTAATAACAATGATTCATTGGCATCTTATTAAGAGTATTAAAACACTTTTAAAGTCTATGTATTGCCATTATGTATTGATATATTTATTTTGGCCCTCAGCTATTTCTCAGACTTAAGGTATTGTTCATAATATATTTGCTGACAGCAGGAAGTATTTCAGCTCTGCCTCCTTCCTATATGGCTGAGGAGCAAAATCTAAGAATGAAAAAGAAAAAAAAGCACTGAAACCGCAGGATTTAAGATTGCAAATAAAAGATATCATTTCAACCAAACTAGAAAAGACAATACTACTGATACTATAAGGGTGGCAAAGCTCTCAGTCTTTTGCCATCGCCTGCCACTGCCTCTCTTAGGCCCTTTTGCTGACGGTATCACATACTTCCATCACGGGAATCAAGTTAGGACTGATTTAGAAGCCTCAGCTCTGAGAACTAGCACTCAAAATTTCAGAATTTTCTATTTAAAGTCTCAAGGAAGAAAAATTATAACAATCCTACGTTGCTGTAAACAACCTTACCGCCAGGCCCGGCAAGATCATTCTGAGGTTGTAATCATGACATTATTATGGTCAGGGTAACCAATAGCTTTCTAAGCAGAGTTAAGGGCCATTAGTAGGAGGGGGTTCAGGTCTGACACAATAAAGATAGCCTACTACAGGGGCTGGAAAGGTCATTGCCATTTCTTAAACCAACATAATTTCTGACTGTGTTCTAAACATTTACTCTTCTACCCACAGATAGCTCTAGCTCTTACTGCTTATCAAAGAAGCTGTTTTGCAGCAAAGGCAACTACAGAAATCAAACACTGGTCAAACTTAGAGAATTAGTGAATATGGTATTTCTATCCTCAATTGGCACACCAAGAACACAATAAGTACACCTAAACCCCAGGTAACATTACAAATGATGGAGTGTAAAGATTGTAGGATACAGAAAACCGTCAGCTACTCAGGATCTTCTAGGCAGGACAGGGAATCTACACTCATGAATCTCTACAATATGGTTGCCTAAAAAAGATCTGCATAAAGATCCCAACAGTGCACATGAAGAAATCGATGGGGAAAAGTGCACTGATATCTGTGAAAGACCCTAATTTCTAGGGTCCAGGGAAGGATCCCCCAGACTCAATAAGCCATGCCAATGGATGCAAACAGCAAGAGGATCCATAAGGGATCCTCTTTAAATGTTGAAGGTGCCATTTTAAATAAATGTTGAAGGTGTCAACGGGAGACTCAGTACTCCAAGTGAGACTGAGCCCCCCTTGTATTTTTCCAGCCAGTATTTATAGGGTCTCAGGGTTACATAAAGGGGAAGCATAGCAACTGCAACATCATTGGTCAACTCAAATTAAATTAACATATGGGGTGAATCAACATCAGGACAAAAATAAGTCTACAAAAACAAGTCTAAATGAACCGAGTTTCAGCCAGTTTCTGCCCCCTTGGTTTTTGATACACAAAGGACTGGGTGTTTTTCTCAAGACTGATTTTGCTGCCCACAGATATCTTGTTTTTATTCTTTTGGCAGGTGCAGCCGGTCTTAAGACTGCTTCTGCCGCCCACAGATATCCTGTTTTGCCCTGGCCTGTTTGATCAAAACATCTTAAGATGGAGACTAGGGCTGGGGTATTTCAATCTTAAGATGGAGACTAAGGTTGGGGTCTTTCAGTCTGGATAAAGAACATGGGCATCAAAGATTGCTGAGAGGTAAAATCATTCCTCTGCATCTATAATCACCCTGATAAGTTATCCAATCACATGTGATCAGCCCTAAATCCATATATATAAGAACAATACTAAATGGATCAGTAGGAGGTTGGGTGTGTGTGTGTGTGTGTGTGTGTGTGTGTGTGTGTGTGTAATAATAAAATTATTATAGAATAAGATACTCATCTTGACACAGAGTGGCAAACATAAATTTTTTTGTGAGGAGAAGAAAAGGTCTGAGAATTAAATACAATACTCATTTATAAAATTTTTCATATTTATTAATTAAAAAGAAAATGACAAATAGCTAAAGATGCATGTTAAGAAATATTAGAAGAAAAATGATAATTGTTAATCAATATTACAGAGAAAATTTGATAAGAAAATAAGGAGATATAGAAATATGGTCAATATTTGCTATCTGCCAAATAAACATTTAAACCACTTTCCTAAGGCTGTGTTCTCACAAATAATACCTTCTATCTAGTTTTTTTTCAGCTCCCTACCATGGGAGTCTCCTATCTCTGATTGCTACATTTCTTGTTGCCAGGGTGGCATCTGCTTGGACCCTTTAATGTAGAAAGCACAGTAGAATGCAGTCAGACAAGATTAAAGGTCTGCCCTGATGTGGAATGAAGGGGAATTATACAGTTTGCAAGAGAAAAGATAATAAAGGAGAATGTCTATAGACATGCTTTGATGAATTATATAGATGCAATTTTCTGACATTAGCAATGCAGGGCAGAAGACAATGTTTCTGATATATAGATGTAAATTCATCATCCAGACTCCATTAAAGGGAACTACAAAAGATGTGTTGATTTGAGAACAGCTTACAAGGACTTCCTGGGTGATGCTAGTCAGCCCTTTGCAGAAAATCAGGCCACTGGAGTAGATGACACTCATTTGGATGAGCTAGCCACATTCAGGGAAAGTTAGAAATAATAAGAAGTCACAGGGCAAAGCTCAATCACCTGGATCTATGAATAAGACTCAAGTTCCATAGTTTAATACTATCTATAATATATATGATGCAGTGAATACTTCACAAATATTGACTCTAATCACAGTTTTTTATTTAGTTGCAGTGAAAAACAAAGGCTGCACAAGGAAAAACTACCTAAGCATACTCCCTGGTAAAATAGGAGCCTGACATTTTTCTCCATATCCCATTCCAAAAAATATTATCCTAGAAGGGAATTATATTCCATGGTTGTTCTATAAGAGAATATTAGCTATAATAATGACTACAAGGAGGTTTCCTTTATTTCATCCTTAGTCTGAAAAACTAAGATGAGTGTCATGTGCTAGGTTTTCTCAGCTTTTTCTTTTATTTTTATCTTCCACTTATAGTTATGGATTCATAGTCTTGGATATATTATAACAAGGCTTCCTTAAATTTAGAACTGTGACTCTTAAAAGCAATATTCTGCTATTCTCTGTCCCCTTGATAGCTAGATTCTGTGGCAACCCTTTTGCCATTTGTCTGTTTTACAAAGAACACAACATGAGTCTCCACACCATCGTTTTAATACTGTATACAAAGTTAATGCCGAAATTCAGATAGTAAGCTTAGATTTTGCATGGCCTAATTTAGTGTTTGTTAATGGGTAGACTTTTGTAAGCTACAGTATGTATAAGGATAGCTGTTATTTTCTTACAGTCCTATAGAAGGAGGACAGCCTAAACTCATTTTAATTCATGGCTAGAGTGAGGGAAATTAAGTTGTTATAACTTAACAGTGGTGAAATATATATTGTTCTGACAACTAAAGGGAAAATTGGAGACTGTACTCTTGCGTGTATTTTATCACAAGATCTGAAAAGTGACTGAGATGAGGTTACAGCAAGCACTGAGATGGAAGCAGTAGCAATGTCTCCACACATGCACACAACTAGGGCAGTACTTACTACCGAATTCTATGAAAATGTTAAGGACAAATTAACTCTGGTATTCCTCAAAGTGCTCATAAATAAAAAAAGAAAGCACACAACTAACTCATTCAAAGAAAGCAATATCACTCAGTTACCAAAACCTGCTAAGGATACATAAGAAAATAAAACTATAGACAAATTATCCTGATCAATATGGATGCAAAAACTTTCAGTAATATATTTGAAAATTAAATGTAAAATTAAATGTAAAAACACATTACACATAAACATAGTTTCTTTCATCCAAGAAGTATAAAATTAATCTAACATAATCAAATAAATACAATAATCCAACATACAGACTTACAGACAGAAATCACTTGATAATCTCAGTAGATGCAGAAAAGAATGGACAAAATCAATATTTATTCATGATAAAGAAATAGAAGAAACATTGATAAACAAAAAGAAACCTATACTCAGCATCATATCAAATTATGAAAACTGAAAATATTTCCTAAATGATACAAAATGTCATTCTGTTATTAATAAAATCCTCAGATTCTTAGATACAGCAAAGGTTAAAAGAATGAAATGACAGGAAATCATACAAGAAAAGAAGTAGAAATATGTCTATTTTCAGGTGATTAAACATTGTCTGCAATGGAACAAGATATTAAACCATACAACGACAAATAACTCTTTACACATTAGTAACAAACTTGAGAAATGGGGATAGACATGTTATTCATAATAGATATCTAAAATATTTAGGAACAAAGCTAATATGAGAGTGGGGGACCACACAAATTGATATTAAAGACATTGAAACAAAAAAATGTGGAAGGCACTGGAAGTTGAAAAGACCTTCTATGTTTATGTATTGGCATGATTAATATATAAAGTGACCATAATACAAAAAGTAATCTACAGAGTCTATACATTCCACATAAAAACTTGAATGGTTCCCTTGTCTTATTGTGTCTTGTTTTGTCTTGTATGACTGTTGTCTCTTGTAGGTCTACTCTTTTCTAAGGAGTAAAGTGAGGGGGTGGATCTGAGCGAGAGGGCAGATTGGCTAGGAGGAGTGGAGGGAAGGGAAACTCTGGTCAGGGTACATGGTATGATAAAAATGTATTTTCAATAAAAATATTTAAAAATTAAAAATACTTGAAGGTATTTTCTTAGAATTAGAAAAAATAAGTGTTACAATTCATATGGATGCACAAAAAAAATCCCAAATTTCCAAGGCCATCCTACCAGAAGAGCAATATTAGAAATGTCATAAAACCTGATACCAAATTATACTTAGAACTATAATAACAAATACAGTTTAATGTTGGAACAAAAATAGCCATCTAGACCAGTAGAGTAGAATAGGGATCCAAGAAATGCATCTATGCATATAGTAAAATCTAAATTTTAGTGAAGTTATTAAAATATACATTGGAAAGTTACTTTGTTAGCAAATGGTGCTGGAAAGCAGAATGTCCACATGTAGAAGAATGAAACTAGGTCTGCATTGGTCATCCTGCTCAAACATCAATTCAAAGTGAATAAAACACCATAAGAGATGACTGAAAGTTTGGAAAAGCTGTGAGAAATTAAAGATAAAACACTTTAGGGTATCTGTATAGGCAACAGTCTTCTTAAAAGACTCCAAAATTGAAAGAAATAGTAACACAAAAAAAATTTGAGATGATTGGGAATAGAAAAGATACTGATCAGCAACTAATATCATCACAGTAAAACCAGAGCCCACAAAATATGAAAACTTCTTTGTCTAATATTAATCAGAAAAGGGGCTCAAATTTTGAATATATGGAAAGCAGCAAAAATAATACTTTAAAAGCAGACCACACACTGAAGAAGTGAACATACTCACTGAAGAAAGTTTTCAAAATACACAGAAAATGAATAGCTAAAAAAGTCTCCAAAATATTTAGCTTTCATGAGATAAAAATTAATGCTTCTTAAAGATTGCATGGCATTCTGGTTGGAACAACAATAACCAAAAGATCAAATGTCAAGAACAGGTAAAAAATGTATGTCAGGGGGGAGGGAGTATAATCCCTATTCGTTGCTCATGGGAAAATAACCATTATAAAATCAGTATGAAGGCTTTTTTTCTTTAAAAAAAAAAGCTACTAAGTATAGAAGTACTGCCAGGCAGTGGTGGGCCATAACTTTAATTCCAGCACTCGGGAGGCAGAGGCGTTCAGTAGTTTAGCTTATGAGTTTTATAATTTATGATGGTGTGAAAGCAATATTATACCGTAGAAATGTCCTATTGATTTTGAACTTCTCTGGAACCATAGTACAGAGACCAGAGCACATCCAAGACACTCAGCATACTGCATGGCAGATTTAGTTTTTGCTCATAGAGACAAAAAGACTAAAAGAGATGTAGTAAAAGAGGTCCATACAGAAAAATCTCTGAACAGGTTCTGTTGTGTTTTACAGTATATGTAGTCTTAAGAAAGACAGAAAGGGGGTATAGGCAGTTATAAAAATGTATACGTAGCTTTAAAGAGTAAAACAAAGTCTTTAAAATAGAATGACAGTAAAAATAATATAAGAGGAAAGAAGACATGTAAAGTTTGGAAATACACAGGGGGTCTGGATTTCATATGTTATTGTGTTGATTTTGAATATTTTGATGGCTTGTGGGCAAGAGACAGCTAATGTGAGACTGATAAAATATGCCAACCTAAATATTTTAAAATGCCTTAACTTTAACACAGAAGTCAAAATTCCTACTTCTAAATTGTAACTTAACAGATGCATTGCTTGATCATAATGGATAATTTTTCTAATGTATTCTTGGATTCGGTTTGCCAGTATTTTATTGAGAATTTTTGTGTCGATGTTCATGAGTGAGATTGGCCTGTAACTCTCTTTCTTGGTTGTGTCTTTATGCAGTTTTGGTATCAGGGTAACTGTAGCTTCATAAAAAGAATTTGGCAATAACTCTTCTGCTTCTATATTGTGAAATACATTAAGGAGTATAGGTATTAGCACTTCTTGGAAGTTCTGGTAGAATTCTGCATTGAAACCACCTGGGCTTTTTTTGGTCGAGAGGTTTTTGATAACAGCTTCTAATTCTTCACGACTAACCGGTCTATATAGACTGTTCACCTGGTCTTGATTTAACTTTGGTAAATGGTACTTATCTAAAAACCAGTCCATTTCTTATACATTTTCCAACTTTGTGGCATATAAACTTTCGTAGTAAGATCTAATGATTCTCTGAATTTCCTCTGTGTCTGTTGCTATGTCCCCCTTTTCATTTCTAATCTTATTAATTTGAGTGTTCTCTCTCTGCTGTTTGATTAGTTTGGCTAGGGGTTTGTCAATCTTGTTGATTTTCTCCAAGAACCAACCTTGTGTTTTGTTGATTCTTTGGATTGTTTTCTATGTTTCTATTTTGTTGCTTTCAGCCCTCAGTTTGATTTTTTCCAGTCTTCTACTCCCCCTGGGTGAGTCAACTTCTTTTTTTTCTAGAGCTTTCAAGTGTGCTGTTAAGTCTCCAATGTGTGCTTTCTCCGTTTTCTTTAATTGGGCACTTAGAGCTATGAACTTTCCTCTTAGCACTGCTTTCATTGTGTCCCATAAGTTTGAGTATGTTGTGTCTTTATTTTCATTAAATTCAAGGAAGACTTTAATTTCTTTCTTTATTTCTTCCTTAACCCAGGGGTGATTTAGTAGTTAACTGTTCAGCTTCCATGAGTTTGTAGGCTTTCTGGTGTTAGAATTGTTATTGAATTCTAACTTTATTCCATGGTGATCTGAATCCAAGAACATATTAGAAAAATTATCCATTATGATCAAATAGGCTTCATCCCAGAGATGCAGGGCTGTTCAACATACGCAAATCTATCAATGTAATCCATCATATAAATAAACTGAAAGAAAAAAACCATATGATCATTTCATTAGATGCTGAAAAAGCATTTGACAAAATTCAACATCCCTTTATGATAAAGGTGATGAAGAGATTGGGGATACAAGGATCATACCTACATATAATAAATGCTATTTATAGCAAGCCAACAGCTAACATCAAACTGAATGGAGAGAAACTCAAAGCCATTCCATTGAAATCAGGAACAGGACAAGGCTATCCACTCTCTCCATACGTCTTCAATATAGTGCTAGAAGTTCTAGCAATAGCAATAAGACAACATAAGGGGATCTAGGGGATTCGAATTGAAAAGGAAAAAGTTAAACTCTCGTTATTTGCAGATGATATGATAGTGTACATAAGCGACCCCAAAAACTCTACCAAAGAACTCCTACAGCTGATAAACACCTTTAGTAATGTGGCAGGGTACAAGATCAACTTCAAAAAATCAATTGCCCTCCTATACACAAAGGATAAAAAAGCAGGGAGGGAAATCAGAGAAACTTTACCTTTCACGATAACCACAAATGGCATAAAATATCTTGGGGTAACTGTAACCAAGGAAGTGAAAGACCTATTTGGCAAGAACTTTAAGTCTTTGAAGAAAGAAATTGAAGAGGATACCAGAAAATGGAAAGATCTCCCCCTGCTCTTGGCTAGGGATAGATGCAACTTCCAGGCTTAGGAATAAACCTCCTGTAAGCTTAGAAAATTTCCCTTGCCAATTTTTAGAATTTTGTCGAGGGGTTTCTGTGTTTGCTTGGGTTTCCTGAGTGTCAAGACCTGCGATCACAGTGGGAGAGGGTAGTGATTTGTGTGAGCAGAGAATAAGATTCCATCCTTTCCTCAGGTAGAATCTGATGACTTTAGAGTCATAGAATGTACCATTATCTAGGAAGTCTTGGCAGGTGTGAAAGTGGACTGGTTTGGGGAATCACTGTGTAGAGTTATTGGTAGCATTGTACACTAACTAAGAGTGATGCAACATGCAAGGTAGCTGATAGTCTTGCAGGTATGTGGAATGTGTCTGGGGACCCTACCTGAATTTCTGGGATGGACTTGTGTTTTCTTGTAAGATGCAGTGGATAGGCATACATGTGGGTCTGATAGGCAGGAGGCAATGGGAATATGTCTGAGGACCTACATGAAATATTGAATTTGGGTCCACCCAGAGCAAGATAGGCATGCTGGTGGGTATGGTGACTCTTAGGCAGGTAGAAATGGACATGGGGAACCTACCTGGAGTCCCTAGTAAAATTATACATGGTGCAGGTTCACACACACGCGCGCATGCACGTGCACAACCACAAACACACACACACATACACACACACACACAGGAAATGAAAATGAAAGAAGTTTATTCTCTGGCAATGCTCAAGGATGCATGGGCAACCTGTATATGGTGGTTTCGTTGAACTTGTCCATATTGGGTTTCATAGTCTAAGTCAATGAAGACAACTGACCAGGTCTCTTCCTCAAGTGGGCATCAGATCTCATTACAGATGATTGTGAGCCACCATGTGGGTGCAGGAAATTGAACTCAGGATCTTTGGAAGAGCAGTTAGTGCTCTTAACTTCGAAGATTTTATATGTATATATATATATATTATATATATATATTCTGATATATATATATAGTAGGTGAATATGCTTATATAAACATAAACTTAGATGAGCTTGTACAATTTTAAATGAAATATAAGATCTCCTGAGAATTTAATCAAACAACCTTGCCATTATTTTTCCCTTGTCTCTCCTTCTCCTTCTGTAACAATTTCTCACCCCTTCTCATTTGTGTTACCTTTCCCATCTTCCATCCTCCCTCTTCCCAGTCATATAAGCATCCCCATTTTTCTTTATCTCACTTCACATCATCTGTATTCTGCTATTTTTCACTCTAGCTTTACTTCCCCTTTCTACGGCCCTTGTATAACTTCCTGGTTTCTGTGGTTATTCTGTGCTTTATACTTAAACCTGGAGATTTGGGGCTAGGGAGTAGAAATGAAAAAAAAAACAACATGCAGCATTAGTCTTTCTGGGCTTAGGTGACCTCATTCAATATAATCATTCCTAGTTCCAACTGTTTATTTCAAAACATCATGATTTCATTTTTCTTTAACTTTCCATTGTGTGCATATACCCCAATTTCACTACCTGTTCAACTGTTGAAGGATGTCTAGGTAGGTTTCATTTTCTGGCTATTATGAATAGGGCATCAATATATATAACTGAATAAGTATCTGTGGGCTAGGACATCAAGTACTTCGGGGGTATGTCAAGGAGTAGAAGAGTCAGAACATATGCTGGATTTATTTTCTGCCTTTTGAACACTATCTATTTGAATTTCCAAGGTGGGTGCACCAATTTATATCCCCAGTGTCAGTGAATGGGTGTTTATCTTTTCCAATCTCTCAAGCATTGTTTCCCAGTTGTTTTGTTGAATTTAGCCATTACTTACTGGAGTAAAATGAAAGATCCATGTTTTTTCAATTTGAATATTTCTCCTTCTAAGGAGGAACATCTTTTGAGGTATTTCTTTGCCGTTTTTATTATGCTACTGAAAACTCTTTGTGAAGATGTCAACCATTTTTAACTATGTCATTTTTTGACTGTATTTTTTGAGTTCTTTGTATATTCTGGATATTAATCTTGAGAGATATATGACTTGCAGAGATTCTCTTCCACTCTATGGTTTTATTCTTTACTTGAATGATTGTTTCCCAGCACAGAAGCTTACTTTAGATTTATGAGGTCTCACTTTGTCATTTGTTGCCTTTAGTTCCCAGGCAAAGGGAGTCTCATTCAGAAAGTCATTTCCTAGAACTATATCTTGTAGAGCATTGCATATATTTTCTTCTAACAGTTTTAATCACCCAGGTTTCAAACTGAGGTCTTGGATCAACCTAGGTCTAATTTTTGTGCAGGGTAATTGTTATAAGTCTCATTTCATTATTATGCACGTGAACTACCAGTTTCTCCAGCACTATTTGTTGAAGATGTGGCCTTTCTTCCAGTGTCAATGTGTTGCCCTCTTTTCAGTTATCAGATGACTGCAGTTAAGAGTATTCATGCTTGGACTTCCAATGTCTTCTGTTGTCCTACCTGTCTGTTTTCATGACATTACTTTGTACTATGACAGCTTTATAATATATTTTGACATCTAGACGAGCAACACCTCAAGTATTCTTTTTGTTCAGGATTTCTCTGACTATCCAGGGACTATTCCAGTTTCATATAAATTTTAGGGATTTTTATTTCTCTGAAGAATATTGTGCTTATTTTTATTGGCATTTTATTGATTGTGAACATTGCTTTTAGTAGGATGTTATTTTTGCAATTTTAATTCTACTGATCCGTGAACATGGGATGTCTTTCCATTCTCTAATGTCTTTCAAATATATATGAGTAACACATATATCCATAAAAAATATATGCTCTTTGACTTTTTAAAATGCTATGGCACATTGTAGCTGTGAAGGTGAGCCACTAATCAATTTGAAGCAGAGAGAGATGGCATCTGACTTTTTAGAAATTATTAATAATAATAAAAAAATTTAATTTTTAATTAAAAAAGTATGACAAGATAAAGGTTTATACAAAGATGTTATATTATTTGGAAAAATGTAAATTAAAAGTAGAACATACCACTTTATAGTTATTTAGATACTTATAATAGTTGATGCAGTACAAGTGGAGACACTGGTACCTACCTTGTGGTGACAGAAATAAAAAAGTTCAAGTCACTTTATAAGGCAATGAAATAAGTCCTTCAAGTGATGAAGAGACAATGATAAGGTGATATATACATGCAATTGAATTCATCTTATCTCTAAAGATAAACAAAATTATGCTTCCATAAGTAGAACAGCCACTGTTGTTTACTATGTGGTGACATGCTAAAACAATGAACAAGAAGACAATCAGTTGAGACCTAGCCAAAGCCCTCAAAGCAGGGAGCCATTTTAAATGGGTAGCGTGACCTGAGGTTCAAAAGCTTGATTCCAGACTCTTGTTCTATCCATTCAAACACAGACTACCTGACACTCAAATTGTAGCTACTGATATTCCTGCTGTGAAGTCAAAGGAGGAGAAAGGGGGAGTGGAAGTTGTGGTCCAACTGTGAGGGCCAAAAGTAAAGGAGTTCAGGGCAGCAAGAGCAGGTAAGAGAGGATGAAGAATACTGTCACAAGTACCCAGCATCAACTTCTGCTCCCAGCAAGAGCAGCTGACTGCACATCTACTGTCACGAGAATGATCACCAAGAAGAATAGAACTTCTCACACGTGAAGTTCCCTCTGCCTTTCCTTCCAGATCTCTTACTCTCCACATAGGAGGAAGAAACTCAGTAAAATATCTTACCCACCCAAGCATCACCCTTTCCTATTAAAAATGCAACAACGTATCTTTTAAAAATAACTGTTATTTTTCAGATTTCATAAAACTTCATCATTTCTCCTCTTTTCTTTACTCATCTCAAGCCCTTCCATGTAACCTCTTTTTCTATTTACTTGTTGTTACACACTCACACACACACACTCTGTAGCCCAGACTGCTGTTGAGTTTACAGCATTCTTCTTGCCCCAGTCTCCTGAGTGCTAGAACTGTGGATACAAGCCACCATGCTTAGTTAATCTCTCTTTTTAAAAATGTGTGTAGTGTGTGTGTGTGTGTGTGTGTGTGTGTGTGTGTGTGTGTGCTGGTGCACATGCATGTGGGGTCAGAAGTTCTCTAAAACTGGAGTTACAGGCAGTGGTGCTCAGCTTAGCATGGGTGCTGTGAACAGAACTCTGGTCCTCTGGAGAAACAACAAGCCCTGTTAACTTCTGTGCCATCTGCTCTCTTATTTTGAAGTGTTATTCATAACAGATAAAACCATACAAGGCCATAGACCTCCTCCTTCTTAAACAATGATTGCCTTTGCTCTCCCAGTTACTACTTCTTAACAAAACAAGCAGCTGTATTAGTGCAGAAGAAGTGACTTGTTGTATTTTTCTCCTCCCTAAGAATTAGAGATGAAGTGAGCTTCCTTGTGGGAGAATATAATCTTTGCCATCAAGCTGGCATTAATTTCCTGTTCAAAAGGGATATATTGTCAATGTGACACTTTAATCAGCCACCGATGTGAATGGGAAACACTGACTTCACAATCAATGTTGATGTATTTCATGTCACCTCCCTACCTCGTAGTCATTCTACTTCAGAGGCGTGTGGAGGGTCGATACATTTCATCAGTGTGTTTCATCTAGAGGAGAGCACAACATGAGAACTTTGATTATATTATAAGAATTGCCTTAATGTGACACTGATTCCCTGATTGTGCAATACTAGGCATTCAAGTGCTGGAGGGCAACCAAATTATCCTTCACCCAACTGTTCATGGTGCTGTCAGCTGCAAAACGTGACGCAAATGGAAGAAGAAAATAAAACCCAGCTCAGACTTCACAGTAGATACAAATTGCACTGTCACAAGCCCAACAACACCCAACAGGATCACGGAGGTTAACTTTGAAGGTCACCAATGAAAAGTAACAATTCCTTTCAGTGTCTAATTATAGTAGTACACATACTTATGACTTTGAATTTTAATAGTTATTTTCACAGTACCACTATATAATTAACTGCAATAGAATGTTCATGTGATTTTTTTTATTCCCTCTTTGTGAATATGAGAAATGCACAGTAAATGCTTTCTTCCCTCCTGACCCTCCACTTCAGATTTCTTATGTAGATTTCATGCAGAATTTGCTCTTTCCTGGGACGTCCCACTAAAGTAAGGGGGCTTCCAATCTACTTCTGTGGAGCAAATATTTTGAACACATATTCATTTTAACTTTCATTGTAATAATATTTTTTGCAATTTGTTTTATTAAATTGGTCAGGAATTTTCTTGTCTGTTACTTTGCTTAATTTTTGTAATAGTTTCAGCATTTCAGAGAGTACTACAGAGTCAAGGATTTAGGAATTATCAATAAAGCATGTTTCTCTTGTTAGGTTAGTTTCTGTATCAAGATGTATCTTCTACTCAGAACGTGTTAGTACTGCAGCTTGGCATGTTCAGTGGCCATCTATTCACTTATAGTTAGAAATCTTTCATGGTAAACATTCGAGATCCATTTTCTCCTTTCTGGCCCCTCCTCCCAGCTGTCTCATCTCAGCCCCCCCCCCAATCTCAACATTCTGAGACCCTAGGCCTTCATGGTTTGTGATATTGTTTCTGCAGTCTGAATAATTCTTCTCCCAGACACTTGGATAGCATTTGTCTTGTCAGTTCTTCTTGCTTTTTGCCATTTGCTGGATAATACCTCACCACAATTTTTGATCCAAACCACTAGTCAATATTTTTCTGAGACTTTGGATGGGGACGAGACAAACTGAGATGTACTTTTGTTGAAATCATGTTTGTTTTCCTTGAGGAAAAAAAGAAGCAGCTTCTTTAAAATACGAAATGAAACCTATAAATGTGTATAACCCATACTGATGCATAAATATTGCAAAATATGATTTTACAAAGCCACATACCATTAAAATATTTTCTAGGTAACCAATTTCATAAATAAAATCCACATTTTTATCAAGAAATGGGGATTATTGTATAAAATAATTTTTTATGTAATGATACTTTATATCATCCAAATATATTTATGTATTTTAGAGTATAAGAGTCTTTTGTGTATTGCTAAGACTGATTGTTTATATTCAGTTGCTGAGGTTCAATATGAATATTGTTCACTGATGATCAGAATCCAGTGTTTTGAAAGAAAATGACCCCCAAATGGAGTCGCACTCTTAAGAGTTGTGGCCTTGTTGGAGTAAGTGTGGTCTTGTTGGAGGAAGTGTGTCACTATGAGGGGAGACAGTGAGGTCTCCTGTGCTCAAGCTACACTCCATAAGATAGTTCACTTCCTGTCACCTGCAAATCAAGATGTAGCTTCTTCTCCACACTCAGCTCTGTTCTCCAGCATCATGTCTACCTGCATGCTGCCATGACCCACCATGTCCCTCAACAGTGATAATGGACAAAATCTGAATCTGTAAGCCATCCAATTAGGTGTTTTCCTCCGTAAGAGTTGCCATGGTCATCGTGTGTCTTCACAGCAAAAGAAACCCTAATTAAAACACAAAGTATTTATTCTACATTTTAGATTTATTAATTTTATTTATGTGTAGAGAATTTTTCCATGTATTTGTGAGCACTAGATATGAGCTTTGTGCCCTCAAAGGCAAGAAGGGCACATCATATATCCTGGAACTAGAGTTATGGGTGAATGTGTGCCACCAGTGGGTACTGGATACTGAACCCTGCTCCTGCAAAAGAATAATAATAAGCATCTTTAACTGTTGAGCCATCTCCTCAGCCACAGTTTTTTTTAACACAGATGCAGGGAAAATTATGGGCTACTCATCAAGTACAGAGTACAACATTGATGTTGATAGGCATGGTGTTTACCTTCAGCAAGTATTCAGAGGGTACTTACTTAATTTTCCATGCATATAACATAGGTGTACATTAGAGATTCCAATAGGGCTACTAAAGGTTTGCATTTAACACGCTCAATAATTCTCTAGGTAAGTGTTCTTACATATGTCCTGAAGTATCCAATGACTGTTCCCTTCTTTGTTCAGGCCTGCCTTTTGAGCTTCTGCACTGGGAATATTCAAGAAGTCCCTACACAGTGCATCCTCATGCACCCCTATGCATCCTTCCTTCTTTGTAGAAGCTCTCTCACTTGCAGAATTCTCCTAAGATGCATTCTTTTAATAAGGACCTACTCAAATAGCTGGCCCATGTTCAGAGGAGGCTCAAGTGGAGTAACTCAATCTTTCTATTTCTATCACTAAGTAAAGAAACAAGAAAGGACATCATTGGATTATCAACAACATATTCAATAAAACAAAAGTTTATGCTTAGTAAACATGATTCTAAAAATAAAATTTTATCATTGACTTATGATACGTATGGTAATATTCTCTACAAAGATAAATACAATTAGAATCTTAACAAAATCGCATTTAGGGCAAGAAAACATTAAGTGGAACAAGCAAATTCACTTTAAATAATGAAATTATACAATGTAACGCTTTGTCAACTTAAAAAAGAATTAGACAAATATCTAAAGTAAAGACTTACAGGAGAAAATCTCCAAATTAAATGTTTGTGATTATACACTCACATATTTTTGAAAACTGTATAATGCTTGGAATTATTAAATGCACACACACAGAAACACACATATGCACACACACACACACACACACACACAATGTGGAATATGCTCTCATACAAACATATGCTTACAAATGCCCTGAAAGGTGCTCAAAAGTTATCAAAGAGACTTGTAACAATACTTGAATGGTCATGCATTAGACTTTAGATAACTGCTAAGTGTAGAAAGACATTTAATATTCTGGGTATTCTGAATTTGATGATGTCTACAAACATGTCATTGATTTCTGAGTATACAAATAAATATCAGAAACAGATGTTGTTGGTAAATATATCCTAAAGGTGAAATGAGAAAGGAAAAATTTGTGACAGCAGCAAGAAGGAAGCCTGCAGCTTCTTACTGTGAAGTCACAGTAAGAGCCTACCTCAGTTATGTCTAAGTGATCGAAATGTAGCATTGTCCCATGTATCCCTTGAAGGAATAAGTGGCTTAGAATTGACTAATGGGGAATTTCTTTCTTGATCTCCCTTTCTGTAGAAGGCAACCTCATTATAAACTTTTTGTATCCTGCTGTTAACATCAGTAGAAACAGCAACTCTCAACTAGAAGATCATGCACAACTTTTCTCCCACCAAGTGGAATTTAAAGGAAGCTTAAAGAATCTGCCATGAAATTTGATCTCTCATCACAGTTTGATATATCATTTTGCCAGAGAATCCTGTAATTTTGGCATGATTTTAGCAGTTTAAACAAAGGAAATAAAAAGTACTCTATATCCTCACCAATTGGGAATACATTCCAGAGGTCAAGATCTGATATTATGAAGTCTCCTCGACAACTTCATTCCACTTCATTTTCGTGCAGTGTGTTCTGGTCATATTTACCACTTCTCCTTCTCTTCCAGTTATAACCCTAGGCATCCTACTTTGTGCCACATTTTATTTTCAATCATCAAGTCCAATGTGCATCTCTCTTATATTCTTGGATGCTCGACTTTCCACTGGAGCTTGGGTGACTTTCATGTGGCAGATACTTCATGGCAACAAAACTATACTTAACGATGGCTACAAAGCATAATGAAATCAGAATATAAAATGACTATGTTACTTTTATATTGTCTCTCAAATGCTGATTGTTCAGCTGTAAAACTCGCCCATTCCCCTCTTCAGTTCTCAATTCGTTATTGTTAACACAACTTCATTTCTCCGTAGCTGCTCTGAGGTCAGCAGTCTCTTGAATCTTGAGAAAAAAAATTCTTTGGTTTCTAGGGCTTCACAAAGGTAATTTAATTGACTTAGAACTTGACCTCAAACTAAATCAATGAGATGATATTGAAGAGAAGTACAAAGCATCCAAAATTCCTTCACAATCCTCCACAGGAAGTAGGTTTTCTGGTACCCATGCCTGGGGTGAGCACTCTCCTTCCTGATGAATGTGAGGGATTGTTGAGTACTTCTAACAAGTGACCAGACACAATGTGCTCATTACAGTAACATCATCCGTCAGAGCCAATGGGTTCATGCCTCCCGTAAGAGGGGGATGGAAATCTTCTTCTTCTTGGAAAGACTTGAAAGTTGCTACATGCTCTAGAGAAAATTAGATTTATTATTTATTAATAGAACTCAACTTATGATGAACAAGAGTAATTAATATGCTCCTCTGGTTGTAATGAAGGTCAGAGAGAATTAAGCAAGAGGTTAAAAAACAAAAGCATGCCTGTGCTTAGTGGTTAGGGAAAAAAATCTTTGGTTTTATTCTGTCTCAGTATAATTTCACAAATGAAATATGACTTTTTGATGATGAATAAGTCTATCCTTTTATTTATTTGATCTTGATAGGAACATTGTGTGTATCATTTGGAATATATATACATATATAACACATACACACACATATATATACATACACACTCACATATATATATATACACACAGACACACACATTGCATACATACATTCATATATATGTGACCATGTCCTTCTGGAACTTGCAATGCAGATCAAGTTACTCTCACACTCATAGAGCCTCACCTATCTTTGTCTCTTAGGTGGTGACATTAATAGTGTATGAGACCACACCCAGCTTACAGACTTGTTAACGGAATGATCTGCCTAGCAGATGATATTTTTGAACACCAAGGAATTAAGGCAATTGAGATAAAGGCTGCTGTTGAGCATAGGAATGAAAGAGCCTTATGCCAATTCGTAGAGCATCTTAGTATTAATAATTAGTCGTCCTGACCTACTCTGAACATGAATCCCTTAGCAAAAGTCCTCTGTGGCTCATCACTACTATTTTGGATTGTTTCCACCAGGGAATTCTGCACTCTGGAAAGGAAGGGCACCATGTATATCCAAGGTCAGTTTTTATTGTATTTGTTATTACTGTAAATCCCAACCATTCTGGATAGTTTAGTTAAATTGAATTTTCTATTTAAGGGAGTTATCCAAAATACCTTTAAAAATCTTTTGTGTAGGCCTATATTATCTGCATTAATCTATTTATGGTCACAGAAATTAAAAAGTTTTTAATTATTCTTTATTTTATAAAAGCTTTTCTTATTCTTCTGGAAGAAAGAGCATTAAGAAGAGAAAAGAAATAGACAAAGAAGACCGATTTCTCCTTACTCTGCCGAATGACTTGTCCTCTGACCTTGAGACTCTCCCATCCTGTGACTCCACATATTCTGCAGTAGAGAGGGCGGCACATGCACTGCTCATCTTCCCAAAATGCAAGGAACGCCACATCGACAAGAAAAAGTGCTGTACATTGGTCAGCACAAAGCACAGCAGGAGTATTAAAAATTCTGTGGTTAGAGAAAGCCAATGAGCTAAATATATATACCAACCTAGTTTATAGCCTGAGGGTGCTCGTGTTTGATTCATTTTAGAGGGTGTTGCTATCATATTAAAATTTAATAAGTTACATCTGTTGCCTAAAAGGCTGATTTGAAACTCATATCTGCCAATAATCAAAGTTTTACCTTAGGTTCTGTTTTGTTTTTTTTTTTTTCATTCTGATAGGTGCCATATAACAGACCTTTCATACCCTAAATGTCACATTACAGAAATTGTAATCTGCATCTTATGGAGAGATCAGCAAAAGTTTCAGCTCATGTCTTTTACTAAAAATTCAGAGCTGTCTTCTTGTTTTACACTTGTACAGGGGCGATGTCTGAGCCTCTTTAAAGTTATTATTTACTTTTCCCTTGCTCTTCTAGAAACCATTTTAGGCTTTCGATTTTGTTGGAGCAATAAACAAAAACTAATGATAGAGTTTAATTTTAAAAAAAGAAGTTGAACTTGGTTATGAGCAGACACTCTTTCAATCAATAATGCTAAAAATGAAACCCATACCATTTTTGTTGCTGAGTTTTTCCATGGGGGGAAAATGACAGAATAAGTAAACATAAGATTATGAACAATAATACTGGCAGACAGAGTTGCGAGCATTCTACTAACATACCATACACAAAGAATTGGCAAAGTCAGCCTGCAGGTGGAAGGACAAATATATTTGAAGGATGTGGGTACATCAGTTTCCTGTGGGTGAAAGAATATCCATGAAGAATGTGTATTCTTTTTATTTTTCAAAGTTTTTAGAATAGTATGCGTGTGTGTGTGTGTGTGTGTGTGTGTGTGTGTGTGTGTGTGTGTGCGTGCGTGTGTTTATGTGATGGGAAGAGAACTGACTCCTACAAGTTGTCCTACGGTCTTGTGGGGATCAAATTCAGGTCATCAGTATGACAGCAATTCCCATTACACACTGCACCATCGTGACAGCCTGTGAATGAGTTTTCAAGAGGATGCTGCACTTCAGTCTTCTCAGAGGCGTGGAGATGAGGGGGGTACATGATGCTTTGGACCACAGTGTGAAACACGTTTTATGACACTCTCTCAAGTACAGTTTAATATGATAATAGCTATAAAAACATTCAAGGCTTGAAGGAGGAGAATGATATGACATGCTTCAGAAATTTGTTTCACACGTGCAAACTGACAGTAAAGGTGGGGAAATAATTTAACTAACAGAAAACTTTCAGAATTAGTGACAGATTAAGTGAACCTAAAGTATAAAATATAAAGTTAAAAACAAGGGTCTAAATATACCAATTAAAAATTCTACATTTTCAGAATGGACAAAATCAACACTTAACTGCATGTGACCTACAAGATTCATAATTAAAAAATAAGTTAAAGGATGGAGGCAGATACAGTAGCTAAGCCTAATAAATGAAGGAAGCAGGGTGTTTATACAGATTTAAGAGGAAAGAAATTTGGGGATTATAATGAAAGTATTTATATGGTAAGAAGACAATTGTGATCAGAGTGTATACTCCTAAAAATAGTAGAACACTAAAATAGCAAAGTAAGAAGCAAATGTGCAACAAGGAAAGATGAAGAAATCCATTATTTATCATGGAGACTTTAAACTGCTTTGCGACACATATCTAGCAGCCCTGAGAGACCAAAATTTATTAAAAATATCATTGAAATCATTTTACATAATCAAAATTTATAGGTGACTTCGCATAATAACCACTAGTTACATATGTTTCTAGGAATAGTCACCAACATAATCCATAACAATAGTCCTAACCAGTTTCAAAAAACCAGAAATCAGTTTCTGCTCTCACCACACAGCAGAATTAACTAGAAGGCAGCATAAAGAAGAAAAGGGAAAGGACCATATTTCTCCTTAAAACATGTGCAGCAATGGAAGTCTCAGAACAGAAAAAGCATATTTTCTCAAATATTCCCTCCAAAATCTTCCTCAAAGGAAGAGAGTAGACAGGAGGCTGTCTGGAGCGCACAGAGGTGTGCGCATTGTGGAAGAAACGTGAAGAGCACACATCCAGTTAGGAAATGGGAAATAGAGAACTCACTTCCATAGGTGTGCTTGAAGACAACATAGTGTATATCTCGAAATTCATGCAGTAAGATTTTGACTAGACAACTGCACTCTCATACAAGAGAAAGCTATGGGTAGTGGTTAGTGGACAAGCAATTAGCTTTATATAGGTAATCCTTCCACAAGATACGCACACCAAAATGTTGTTTACAACATGAATACATGTAATATTTTTAAGTTAACAATCAATAAACCTGGAAAATGTTTTAATATAGTTTGAACCAGAATAAATAAAAATGTAACTAATCAAAAATTGTGGGAAGCAATGAATTCAATATTTATGGAGGGATAACATTTGGTGCTTCTAAGAACAAGGAAATGTTGAAGATAAATAGCTGAAGTTCCTACTTAGACAATTAGACAAGGAAACCACAGTAAATGAAACTGGAAACAGCATGCAGATACAACTTAGTGAATGGAAGAAGAGACTTGCAAGCCACATACATGACAAAGATTTTATATGCAAGTAACTCCAAAAACCCTATAAAAAAAAGGGCACTACAGTTAAATAGGCAAATGTCTCAAAGGGAGACAGTGTTCACTGTCAATCAAATGCAAGTGTGTTAAAACCCTAATGAGCTACCCTTCAACTCCCTTAAAAAGCAGCCATTATTAAAATCACAAAGAAGTCAATTGATAGCAATGATATATAGAAAACTTAATACTTGTCCAACATTTTCGCATTAAAAATTATTAGAGTCATTAGGTAGGACAGTGAAGATAAACTTCAAATACTAAAAACATAATTCCCATAAGATCTAATAATCTCAATGTTAGGCAAATATCAAAAAGAGTAACATGCCTATGTCAATAAGACATTGGCACTCCTGTGTGCACGCACCACTAGTCTAAACATTTAAGAAGCAGAAGCAATGAAAATTGTGCCAGAAGGTCATTGGTTCAGATCAGCAGATTACTGTTTAATCAGAAGAGAACAAAACCTTGGTTTTTGAGGCAACGTGGATATTCTGTTAAGGAAAATAAGCAGGCAAAATAAATGAAGAGTCACATAATTTGACTCATGTGGAGTCTAAAAATAATGAATAAATGATCATTGCTGCAGAAAGAGAAACAAAGATTATCAGAGACTGAAGAGAGAGATGGGGGTTTATAGCCAAAGGAGAGGTTAGTCAATATGTTCTAAGTTGTTGTAAGAGAGTAACAAGAGATATTGTGTTCTATCAGTAAGCACAACCTGACTACAGAAAGCAATACTGTACTGTATGAAGTATGATTCTAGATTCAAAAAAAAAACTTTCTGGGTTTTTAACATAAAGAACTGATGAACATATGACAACAAATATATTCAACGTGATTTGTTAACATGATAGTTACATGTTTTAAAATATCACATGACAATCTAAATGTAAGTAATCAACTTCTCATTGATTTCATATTTTTGTGCCAGTTAAATTTTTGGAAATTCATCCATACCCCCAAATCAAATCTAAAGTAATCAGAAGAAAATAGAAAAAAATACAGAAACCAATGACTTATTTTTGAGAGAAACAGAAAATCCATTAGGCTATAAGTTTCCTCTTTGGAAAGATTAATAAAATCAATAAACTTTGGGCTGGATGATAATGATAGTCAGACAGACAAGTTATTGATGCTTAAAATGAAAGGCTATGCCACTATTGACTCTATAAAATTAAGACATAATCAAGAAATAGTATGAGTACACTTAGGTCTAAAATTGTAATGAGGTAATATGAACCAAATTATTCAAAAATACAATCTACAAAAAGTTTTCACGAGACATATAGATAATCTTAAGAAAAATATATTTATTAAATAAGTCAATTAAAATATAAACTTCTAAACAGAAGAAAACCCAAATATTTTGTATGAACAAAGAATATTGTCAGTTTTCATATTTTGCTATTATGAATATAAAGGTTGTCAACAAAATATAAGCAAGTTTAATCTAATGATGCATAATTATTTACAGCTGTTCATTATAATTATTTATCTCAAGTATGTAGGCTAATTAAACATCTGAAAGTCAATTATGTAACTAATTATCAACAGACCAGAGAATTAAAAAAGGTCAAAAATCTGGTCAATAGATACACAAAAGCAATGAGAAGGAAGAAATAAAATTGTCTTACCCATATCTAGTATGATCATTAATATGGAAAATATGAAAATAAACACACACATTTAGAATTTATAAGCATTAGAAACATCGCAGAATGCAAAATTCATATCTTAATAAAATTAATTTTTTTCTGTGTATCAACAGTGAAGAGATGGAACTAGAATTTAAAACATCATATCATTTTGGTTTGTACCATAGAACAAAATAGTTATAAATACATCAAGATACATGCAACAATTTTTAAAAGTTATTTGTTTTAGAATAATTTTAAAAAGTATTGCATGTATCTTGATGCATTTATAACTAATTTAAAAATTATTTGTTTTAATCATGATGGAGATACCTACAGAAACATCTGACCTGAACAAGTGGGAGCTCACTAACTCCAGACTGACAGCTGGGGTGCCTGCATAGAATCAAACTAGGCCCTTTGAATATGGGAGACAGTACTGTGGATTGGGCAGTTTGGCAGCAACTAGCAGTGGAACCAGTATTTATCCCTAAAGCATGAAGCAGCTCTTTAGAGCCCATTCCCTATGAAGGGATACATTGTTCAGCCTAGATACAAGGGGAGGGCCTTGGGTCTACCTCAAGTGATGTGACAACTTTGTTGACTCCACATGGGGGAACTCACCCTCTCTGAAGAGTGGATGGGGGGTGGGATGAGGGAAAGATGGGGATGTGGGAGGCCCGGGGAGAGGAGGAACTGGAATTGGCATATAAATAAGATTGTTTTAGAAATTTTTAAAAAATATATATATTTGTTTTAGTGTTTTGTCTATACATATGTATGATCCCCCAAATATGTGACTGGTGCCTATGGAGACCAGCAGAGGAAGTCAGATACCCTGAAAATAAAGTTACAGATCATTAGGGATTACTATGTGGGTTCAAAGAATTAAATTTGAGTTCTCTGGGAGAGCAGAAAGTGTTCTTAACACTGAGACATTTTTCCAGTACCCGCATACGTGCCCTAAATTTTTCTGAGGGAAATTAAAATCTTTGATGAAAGTTATCAAAGAATAAATGTAGCCCTTGATGAAAAATGTAGTTTTGTGACCTTACTATCACACACAAAAAATAGGTATTCCATGGGAACCTCACTTCAAACATTGAATTGGGTTTTGCCATTGGGCTAAAAGTATATGTCATGAGACTCTGACAGTATGAGACCGTAGAAGAAAGCGCAGTTTCAGTCAGTCCATTGTCTGCTCTACAGTGTCCTTGTGATATGATGCTCTTGGATTATACATATTAAACTCATTTGCAATTTGCATTTTCATGACTAAGATGCACATCGCGATCATTTTAATGGTGGGAGAGCCTGTGTTCATGGATATTTAGAGTCAGTCTTGCCAAAGATGTCAGTTCTGCCCAGTTAGATCTATATATTCAATCCCGCTCCCATCAAAGACTCTGCAAGTCTCCTGGTTCATTATTGCTCAAAATGTTCAGAATAAGTGACCTTTGAGTGCTCAGCCCTAAAGGGAACATATGTATCATTGTCTTGAAAGCTCAGGAAAGCTCTCAGAAGAAGGGGTAGAAGGAATTTAAGAACAGTAGTCAGGGAATTAGTGTTGCAGAATGTTGCCTTCAGGACATGGCAAGGCCATCATATGTTTAAAACATATATGCTGTAACTACCATCACAAGTCCCACATTATACTGGGGCCCCAACACTCCATCCTAATGTGAAACATGCTCTCAAGACTCACAAGACTCAAGCCATCCCTGAGGCGCTACTGCGAGTTCATAACACTCTCAAGACTTGATCAAGCCATCCCTGAGGCGATACTGTGAGTTCATCTGGAGAAGAGGGGAATTTTTCTTTTCAGTGTTCTAAGCCACTGGAAAGTGTCAACTCACCACACTTACATAAGCAACCATATTGGACACATGACAAACATGAAAGGGGAATAATTGGGAAGAGGAAGGGATTCATGGAGAAGACAAGAAAGAAAATAGTGCATCATATGATCAAAAGATAGTATATATTACATGGGATTGTTCAAAACTAAATAATTCAATTAAAATGAAATTTTAAAACAATACATTTTTTTTCTGGATTTTGAAGATTTGAAAGTTCATATGAAGAGAGCAGGTACCCGGAATAACTAACTCAATATGAAGGTAAAAGCAATGCTAGTTGACTAACACTGCCTGACTTCATAATTTGTCATAACTCTCAGGAGCCAAGGTAATGTCCTTATGGGATGACACAAGCAGGTGGATGGAATAATAGCTCAGAATAGTTCCCAATATAGACAAGTGACCTTTGATAAGGGGGCAGAGACAGTGTACTGAGGGGGTCTTTTCAATGACCAGTGCTAGAACAACTGGACACTTAACCCCCAGAAGACTATAATAACAAAATGAGTCTAGACCCAGACCTTACACCTCTCACAAGAATCACCCCAAAACAGAGCCCAAATGAAAGCCAAACTACAAAGCTGTAGAAGAGTTAGAGAAGAAGCTTTACTTGGGCTGGACATGGCGGTGACTTTTATAGAAATATTATCTCAGCAATGATACAAGAAGGAAATATTTGACAATTTGGAAACTTCAAAAAATATGAATGCAAATCATAGACGGGACATAACTATTTAGTAAAGCTATCTGATACGTGGCAATTGCTTGAAACGCACAAAAAGCTCTTAAACTTCTACAATAATCAAAAAAAAATCAAAGTATGGAAGAAATATGTTCTATTGTTGTGCCAGCAAAGATACACAGGTGACAAGTGAGGATCTGAAAATGTGTCCCATAATACAGGACGTTACATAACTGTAAATAAAACTTTTAAAAGAGATGTCACTTCACATCTCACCTGTGAGAATAGTCTATATCCAAACCCTGCCATTTTTAAATGCCAGGGAGAATAAGAAGCAACAGACAGCCTCCTTCATTTGTTTTTTTTTTAATCTTTTTTGGCAGAAGTGAAAAATTGTATGGTCACAATTGAAGATAGTCTAACAGTTTCTTACATAATTTACCAACATGTTACCTTAAAATCTAGGAGTCATGCTTCTTGATATGAACTCAAACAAAAGGAAATCATAATTCACTCAAAGAGATGTGGTTAGATATTTATAACCGCTTTATTCATAATTATCATGGGTTGATTGTATCAAGGTGCTCTTGAGGAGGCAAATGATGGGACATCTTACAGTGATACACTTAAACAATTCAACGGTAAAAAGAAATGAGTTACCAAACCATGGCCAGGTATGGAGGAATCTCAAATGCCTTGTTAAGTGAAAAGAAATCGAATCTGATAAATGTGCAAACTGTGGAGTTCCAACTTGAGAAATGATCACTATCCCCTGGTAGGAGGAGTGCGGGATAAACAACTAGATTACAAAGCATGTCCGAGACAGTAAAATGTTTATTCATGTACTGTTGTGGTTACATTCATTGCAGATTTGTTCAAACCCATGGGAAGTACACTACTAAGTACAAAGCCTACTGCATACTTCAGGCAGGGGCATTAGTAATGTCATCAGTAGTTCAAATTGTAATAAATGTGCCCTTGTGGTGTGGGGTGTCAATACTGAGAGAGGTTAAGAAAGTGGTGGCGGTGTGGTATTCTAGAACTTTTAATGTATTATGTTCTTTTTACTGTGGGCCTAAATCTCCTCTAAAATCAAATTAGTAAATGATAAATCATTGGAGCTGCTTTATATGTGTTAATACTCTGCAGGAATCCTAAAGAGAAATGTAGACACTAATCCAGCCATAAAACCTTTGACCTACAATCTGTCCTGCATGCAAAATATGATAGGGCAATGGTAGCAAAGAACTTTTAGGAGTAGCCAACCAAAATCTGATTGGGCTTAAGGCCCGCTCCATGAGATGGAACCCATGATCAACACCAAGAACCAGAGATTGGATAGCCCAGAGACCTAAGGTAAAACCAAACACTGCAGGTCTGAAAAAAATGCAAGGAAGAGAAGGCAGAAAGATTGAAAGAGTCAGAGCGGATGGAGTCCGCCAGTAGAACAAGGATCACAGAATCAACTAAGCACGGCACATATGAGCTCACATAGAACAAAGCTGCAAACACAGAGTCTACATGGATCTGCACAAGGGCTTTTGTGTATATGTTATAGCTATTAACTTAGTATTTTTATGAGATCCTAGCTGTGACAAGAAGTAGGTCTCTGTCTCCTTGGATTGCTCTTGTTACTCTTTTTCTCATACTGTACTGGGTTGCCTTGTTTAACTTTGATATAAAAGTTTTTGCTTCATCTTATATCTTATTTTGTCATGATTAGTTGTTATTTCTTAGAAATCTGTTCTTTTCTAACGAGTAACAGAAACGGAGTGGATCCGGAGAGGAGGGAAAGCAAAAAGAAACTTGATGGAGTAAAAGGTTGGGGAACTATAATCAGGATATTGTATGAAGAATTCACCTATTTTCAGTGGTGTGGGAGAATTATCTGTATTCTGCCAATCATGTGTTTTAATAAAACTCTGATTGGCCAGGCAGGAAGTATAGGTGGGTCAACCAGACAGGAAGTAGAGGCAGGGCAATGAGAACAGGAGTATTCTGGAAAGCAGGAAGCTCCCTCTGCACTCCTGTGCAGACCATCGAAGAGGCAGGATGTAACCAGCCCAGCTGAGAAAGGTACTGAGCCATGTGGCTAGCATAGATCAGAATAATGAGTTAAGATAAGTTATAAGAGCTAATAAGTATAACCTGACCTAATGGGCCAATCAGCTTTATAACTTATAGAGATCTCTGTGTGATTGATTTTCTCTGGGACTTGCCGGCTGTGGGGTACTGGGCAGGACAGAAACCCCAACAAGCCAGTCCCTCATGTTACATTTCAGTAAAAAAATGAAAAAAGAAGAAGAAACATAATAAGGATCAAATACAAACAGAATCTACAGGCACAACTTCCCACATCTTCCTCTGAGCTCAAAGACTAATAAGAATGATACTTTAATGAGGTAGAGATGTAGAAAATCAGTCACTCCCCAAACCCTTCATATTAGATTAGCACCTTCCTCCAATTAGAGGACTCGAAGGCAATTGGTTCCCAAAAGCCGTGCAGTGAAAACAGTCGATATGAGTTCAACAGGCACTAACACATGTGTCCCAAATTGATGGATTTAGTCAGCGTATTTTTCCAGGCAGCTAATTTTCCCCTTTGAAGTGCTCACTAAAGGTCAGAAGCAGTTTAAGCATCAAAGCTTTATGAATTAAACAGTTTCCTCATGAAAGAGGAAGTCAGCCTGCCTGAAGAAACGCTATTGTGAGCCAGTCTTGCTAACCTTCAACTAGGATGCCTTCCACACCAGGGAGATCAATACTGCAGACTATCCCAGAACTGACCTGAGACATTGGGTAGAGCAGATCCTCGGTAAATAAAATGCTCACCTTTTTAATTCAGGGATTCTGAGAATTTCGACTTTTGCACTATGCTTACTGCTAATTCTGTAAGAAGAATAAGATGGGAGAATGAAGAAAAGTGCAGGAATATGAACCGCAGGCTAAACACACACTGGAAACTCCTATGAAGCCTATTTCATTCATTCTTTATGACAGAATCAGAGGAGCACAATGTGTCCTCCTAACCATCAGAGCAAATGGTGTCTTCACTGCGAGTTTTGTTTGGCTTGATGAATACCAGAGTATTACATATTATTTAATAAGCACACATGGCTGTGTCCTTATTATGAATATAATAGCTCAAATGTCAATGTTCCATTGTTCTTCTTTGTCAAATAGTAATGTCTCTACCAATCACTAATTTTTATCATAGAAGTAAATTAAATATTTAGAATAAAATATTTTGCTTCTATTCTGTTTTAACCTTAGATTGGAGCCAATCATAAATCTTTTTTCCCAGTTATGTAGTAGTTACTAATTTCTTCTAAAACTTTCCAAGATACACATGGCTATTTTTCTCTTTCGGTGTAATTCCTTCTTCTCCAATGAACCTGTCTTCTTAGGTGTTTCCTGAGACACTCATCACTGAAGTGAGTCACTGACTAGCAAGGCTTTGGATTTAAGGCATAAATGGTTTCCATTCTGATAATGTTCTTTGTGAATAGCCCCAGGCAAGTCTCTGGTGCTCAGGGGTCTGGTTTCTTTATCTCTTAAGTGGTGTGCTGTGAAGATTAAATTAGATGAAGAACACCATATTGCTCAATGGATATTATCATTATAATCATCTAGTATAACCCTTATCAAAGTCTTTAATCTACTCTTCAAAATCTCTAGCAAATGTTTCCATTACTATAATTGGATTGCCTGCACTGTTCAGTTACCCCCAAAGCAGCTCACAGTAACTTAAAAAGATTTTCTTTCTCAACAGGAGGGAAACCATGTCTGGTACTGGAATCCCAGCCAACTCTTCAGGAGTAGTGAGGCAATGGATATTAAAGAAGAACATCCTCCTGCCACTTCACTAAGCCACTGTATTTCCTAACTGTATTTCCTAAACACTTTACCTTATACCCACAGATAAGCGCAACTCTGACCACTCATCAAAGCATCTCCTTGCACCAGATGGAGACAACTGCAGAAAACCACAGCTGGTCCAACTATGGAGAATAAATGATTGTGAGGTGTATAGCCCCAGTACATACACCTGCAACATCGCTCTGCACCCAGCACTCAGGAACATCATGGAAGACGGGGAAGAAAGTTTGTGAGAGTCAGAGGACCTGGAAATCTTATGTGAGAATGGGTCTCCTAAAAATGGGAGAGAAACTTCACTCAAGATACTTCAACAGTAAGGTTGCTTAAAGATCTAAACAAAGGCAGCAGCAATTAATGTGCTAACATGGCAGGGGAAGCCTCATGGTTGGTCCATTCCTAGACTTCCTAGGGATTAAGAAGTTGATTACTTAGTATTAGATAACCAATTAGTTTTCCCCTGAGGAAAACTATCTATCATCTATCTATCTATCTATCTATCTATCTATCTATCTATCTATCTATCTATCTATCTATCGATATATATATAAATTATGCATGATTACACTAATATATAATTATGTAATGGTATTGATATATAAATATACTATAAATAAACATATTAATATATAATTTTACTATAATTATACATATATAACAAAGAATAATAGACCATGAGTTTGAGAGGGAGTTAGGGAAGGAACAAAGCTAAAGAGTGGAAGAGAAAAGAGAAGGGTGTAAGAAATGAAATTATATTTTAATTTAAAAATAAAAGACAATGAATAAATATTCTGTTTTACTTAGTTTATGCAGAGGGGAGGTGGGTACAAAGCCCCCCCCCAACAAGGATGTTATTGGCAATTGGGAGCTGCTGGGAAAGGTTAAATTTTGTTTAAGGCTATGATCCCTTGGAAGTAGATCATACTCTCAATGGATCGATACCAACCAAAGGATATAAGAACAGGACAAACAGGGCATTGTGGGATGAAAGAGAAAAGAGACACAGAATTTCAGGGAGGTGGTGTTGTGGATCTTGGAGGAAATGAGGAGGAGGAATGAATATGGAAAAAATGAGGGGTTGGATAAATGACTCAATAGTCAAGGGCACTGGCTACCCATGCAGAGGACTCACTTTTGATTCCTAGAACCAACATGGAGACTGAAACTGTCTATCACTCCAGTTTCTGTAATCTGATATTTCCCCTGGCACCAGTCATGGCAAGTGATGAAAATTCAAACATAAAGGCAAAACACCCTCCAAAATAAAAGTAAAATTAAAAATAAACCACATTGCATGATTTTTTTAACGAATTACATCAAATGCCAAACTAAATGAATTTAAATAATGTTTAGCTTAGTATAAAATTCAGGAAACAAACTTGTAATGGCATTGCAGAATTTTACCCCTTTTGCCTACTTTTGCTAGGTCATCAGGTGTATCATAAGAAATAATGAATTATACTTGCTATTTTACTAATAAAGGAAGGATACATATATACTTTAAAGATATCTTGATTTCAAAATTTGGGTCTAAGGATTTGTTGCTTTAAAAAAAGAGGTTCTTTTTTTGTTTCCACAGAGAATGAAGACCTATAGATTCCTTCTAGACTAATGTGGTTTGATGGATCAAGACCCTGAAAATGTCTCCACGAACAGCCCCCAAAATTATTTTACCCAACAAAAATCAGGAAGCAGTATGGAAAGAACTATGCCCAAATTCCCAAATATTGTTTATTTACATGTAAATGTTTGTTTACACTTAAAGGGGAAGATGCTATAGAGATTTGCATTGGTATGGATCTTGGATTACTGATACAAATTTAAAGTTAATTTTGTTATATGTATATTTCTGCTCTTGATTAAGGTATTGGTTTATGAAACTCATTAAAAAATGTAATATATGATTAAGAAATACAGGTTAATTGATAGTCATCTATAATAGTCAAGCTTGTAGTCATGTTAGGTTTTCTAGACATATAAAGATATGTTTCAGTTTGATAGATAATTTTCACATCTTTCAGACACCTATGGAAAAGGGCATTTAAAATGTTTTAAAAGCTTGAGACTTTTCATGACAGTGAGAAACATGTGCTCCAGGCAGCACCAATGTACTTCAAGAGGATGCTGGGCATTGAAGAGGCCTCTTACGGAGTTTGTTAGCCATATAGACAAAAAACTGCTCTTGCCTAGACTGCTTGATATTATGCTGGACATGAAGGAACCACAGAAAAAAATGTCTACTGAATTTGCCTAAAGGTGAGATGGTCCTTTGGTGTTCCCACTTCATGAAAAAAACCAAAAGAGTCTGCTAGGCATTCTGCAAGACACAGAAGAAAAGTGCCAGACAAAATACTTCTATCAGTAGAACTGTCTTTGAAATTTCCTGCTTCATGGGAAAGTTTGTCGGATACTATGGGCCTAAAGGCTGAAGATATGTGTTCCAATGATACAGAAGAACTTTGGGTAACTGTCCAAGCAGTGAGATGTCTCTGTCAGTTCTAGAGTTTTGGAAGTTCCTTATGATATACTTCCTGTTAACTTAGGATATATTACATCCTTCTGGAGTCCTTGATGGAGTTGAAAAATATAGTTATAGTTATAATTTTGCTTAGTTATGATAAAATATAAAGTACATAAAAATATTGTAACTGCAATTCTTGCTTGATACCTGTTTTGTTATATGAAATTTTACTATGTTAAAGTTAAAACCATCCTTTTTATTTGAACAGAAAAGAGTATGGGAAGTCCTTCTGTATATGTGTTACTTTCATTGTTTAATGAATAATGCTGCTTTTGGCTGATGACTTAGCACAGTAAAGCCAGGCTGAAATCCAAACAGAGATGTAGAGAGAGAGAGTAGGCAGAGTTGAATAGAAGCCATGTAGCTGCCATAGGAGACAGATGCCTCCACCAGAGACTACTGAAATTTTGCCAGTAGACCATGACCTCATGGTGTTGCAGAGATGAATGGGAATGGGTTAATTTAAGATTTAAGAGCTATCTAGAAATACACTTAAGATATTGATCAAACAATATAGCAAATAATTTAGTTTCTGTGTGATTATTTCAGGTTGGAGCAGCCAGGAACGAATAAAGAGCCTCCAACTACTGGAATATGTCACCATTAAACAACTTCTAGCAATATGCTCACAGTTTCCATTTAAACACACTGTAGTGGGGCCTCCTAAAAGAGTCAGAGCCATTCTTTCCACCATGAATGAAGCAGGAAGCTATCTCTTAATGGTGAAAGGTATGATGCAGTTTTTGATGCTAAGGCTGACTCAGGAAGTCTCTTAAAGGAACCACATCTCTGCTTGCTGCCAGAAAACAGAGCTTATGTTAAAATATGCACTACCAAGAAGCTCTAATTGACTCCCATTTTTGTGTGCCGAGAAGCAATTATTTTAAAACTTTCTTGGGCTTTATGTTGTTACTGTTGCTATTGTTTTGGTACCATTTGTAGATAAACACTCCTTTTTTTGTTTCCTAGACATCCAGACCCAATTAATCACATAGAAACTATATTAATTTCAATATTGTTTGGCTAACTGCTCAAATATATTTTTAGCTAGCTCTTACTTCATAAGTTAATCCATTTCTACTATCTCATATTTTATCACAAGGCTCATGGTTTACTGGTAAGTATCCTGTGTCTTTCTTTTTAGGCAGCTACAAGGTGTCTGCCTGACTCCATTTTCTTTCTGCCTGTATTCAGTTTACTTTTCATGCCTAGCTCTAATCTGTCCTGCCACAGGCCAAAGCATATTATTTATTAACATATGGTAATAAAACATATTCAGAGAAATCAGTTGAGAGGAGAGAAACTCAATAAAGATAATGCTTCCATAAGACTGAAATATAGACAATCTAGTAAAGTTTTTTGTTAATTAACAATTAAAGGGAGATGATCAAGGGTATGTCATACCATCCCTGAACTGGTAGTTCTGGGTTCTATAGGAAAGCAGATGGAGCAAGCCAATAAGCATCACCCCTCCGTGGCCTCTTCATTAGATCCTGTCTTCAGGTCCCAGCCTTGCTTGAGTTCCTGTCTTGACTTCCTTCAGTGATAACTACCATGTGGAATTGACCAGCAGGAGGCACATGCCTTTAATTTCACCACTCAGGAGGCAGAGGCAGGCAGATATCTGAGTTCAAAGCCAGTCTGGTCTTCAGAGCAAGTTCTAGGACAGGCTCCAAAGGTACATGGAGAAACCCCATCTCAAAAAACAAACTAAAAACTATAGCAACAACAAAATCATGTGGAACTGTAAGCCAAATAAATCCTTTCCTCGTTGTTTTGGTCACGGTGTTTCATCAAAGCAACTGTAACCCTAATCAAAAGAGATAAAGCAACTCTTGCACCAAATTGGATCAAGCATAGGCTATGAGTATAACTTAACTTTTGTCCACATGAAGAAGAATTTGATTTATCTTATGATGGATAAGAAATAAATAGTCATTACATATAGATATAAACATAAATTCCAGGAGAAATTGTTAAAGTACGGCCATATTTGAGACGTAAGAAGATATCACAAACCTTTGGATACAAACATGAACACAATGCCATTATAATTTATGCTTAAATTCACTGCCTTGTTTTGGTAAAAATAATGTTTGGTCAATAGTTTTTTCTCTTTTAATTTTTTAAAAGAGAAAACAAGCTGTCTTTTTTTCATTTTACATACCAATCCCAGTTCCCATTCCCTCTCCTTCTCCCTCTACCTCCAACTTCCTCCCTAACCCCATCCAGTCTAAAGAGAGGAGAGCAATGCACATTGCTCTGAGAAAGAACCAAAGCCCTCCTCACTATATCCAGATTGAGTAAAGTATCCATCCAAAAACAACAGGTTCCAAAGTGCCAGCACAAACAGCAGGGACAATTCCTGGTGCTACTGAGAGTGGCTGCACAGTTTACCTCAGTCATATAACTGTCACCCACATTCAGAGATTCTAGCTTGGTCCAATGCTGGTTTCTTCCCTGTCTGGCCAGAGTTGGTGAGCTCTTATTAGCTCAGGTAAGCTGTTTCAATGGGTGTCCCCATCATGGTCTTGACCTCTTTTCTCATATTCCCATTCCTTCCACTCCTCAACTGCAATTTGGGAGCCCAGCTCAGAGACCTACTGTGGGTTTTTGCCCATCTACATAAGTTACTGGATGAAGGTTCTCTGGTGACATTTAAGATAGTCATCAATATGACTATAAAGCAAGGCCAGTTCTTGCATCCTCTCTACTATTGCTTAGGGTCTTAGTTGGGGTCATCCTTGTGGATTCCTGGGAATTTCTCTAGTGCCAGGTTTCTTGCAAGCCCCATAATGGCTCCCTCAATCAAAATACCTCTTTCCTTACTCCCTGTCTCTGTCCTTCTCCCATCTTGACTATCCTATTCCCTTAAGTTCTTCTCTCCTCTTTCCCCTCCTACCTTTCCTTCTCCCCCTACCTATATGCTCAATTTTTTATGAGATCTTGTCTATTTTCCCTTCCCAAGGTGATCTTACATGTTTTGCCTAGGGTTCACCTTGTTACTTTTCTTTAGGGTCATGGACTATAGGCTTGTTATCCTTTGTCTTAGAGCTGGTTTCCACATATGGGTGAGTATATACCATGTTCATCTTTCTGGGTCTGGGGTGGTGTTTTCTAGTTCTATACATTTACCAGCAAATTTCAAGATGTCATTGTTTTTTAATGTTGAGTAGTACTCCACTGTGTAAATGTACCACTTTTTTTATTCATTGTTTGGTTGAGGGGCATCTAGGTTGTTTCCAGGTTCTGGCTATTACAAATAATTCTGCTTTGAACAAAGACTGAGTATTTGTGGTTTGATATCATGGTAACTGTAGCCTCATAGTCAGAGTTTGGCAATGTTCCTTCTGTTTCTATTATGTGGAATACTTTGAAGAGTATAGGTGTTAGCTCTTCGTGGAAGTTCTGGTAGAATGCTGTACTGAAACCATCTGGCCTTGGTCTTTTTGGTTGGGAGGCTTTTGATGACTGATTCTATTTCCTTGGAAGTTATAGGTCTATTAAAGTTGTTCTCCTGGTCTTGATTTAATTTTGGTATGTGGCAACTATCCAGAAAATTGTCTATTTCTTTTACATTTTCCAATTTTGTGAAGTACATGTTTTGTAGTATGACAAAATGATTATCTGAATTTCCTTTTTGTCTGATGGTAAGACCCCTTTGTCATTTCTGATTTTGTTAATTTGGATTCTCTCTCTCTCTCTCTCTCTCTCTCTCTCTCTCTCTCTCTCTCTCTCTCTATATATATATATATATATATATATATATATATATATATATATATATGTTTTTATTAGTTTGTATAATGGTTTGTCCATCTTGTTGATTTTTTCAAGGAACCCGCTTATTGTTTCATTGATTCTCTGTATCACTTACATTGTTCCTATATTGTTGATTTCAGTCCTCAATTTGTTTATTTCTTGCCATTTACTCCTCTTGAGTGATTCTGCTTCTTTTTGTTCTAGAACTTTCAGGTGTGCTGTAAAGTAACTAGTGTGAGATTTCTCCACTTTCTTTATGGAGGCACTTAGTGCTATGAACTTTCCTCTTAGCACTGCTTTCATAGAGTCCCATAGGTTTACATACATTGTGCATTCATTTGCATTGAATTCTAGGAAGTCTTTAATTTCTTTCTTTCTATATTCCTTGACCCAAGTATTGTTCGATTTAGCACTCATTAATTTCCATAAGTTTGTAGGCTTTCTGAAATTAGTGGTGTTGTTAAATTCTAACTTTAAACTATGGTGATCCAATGAGATACAGGGGGTTATTCGAATTTTTTTGTCTGTTGAGGCTTTCTTTGTTACCTAGTATGTGGTCAATTTTAGAGAAGGTTCCATGAGGTGCTGAGAAGAAGGTATATTCTTTTGTGTTTGGGTGAAATGTTCTATAGATGTTTAAGTCCACTTGAGTCATGACATCTGTTAGTTTTCTTAATTCTCTGTTAAGTTTCTGTCTAGTTGACCTGTCCATTGGGAAGAGTGGAGTGTTGAAGTCTCCTACTATTAGTATGTAGGGTTTGATGTGCAGTTTAAGTTTTAGTAATGTTTCTTTCACATATGTAGGTGCTCTTGCATTTGGTGCATAGATGTTTAGGATTGAGATTTCATCTTGACAGATTGCACCTGTGATGAGTATAAAGTGTCCTTCTCCATCTCTTCTGATTGATTTTAGTTGAAATCTATTTCGTCCAGTATTAGGATAGTCACATCTGCTTGTTTCTTTTGTTTATTTGTTTGGAAAATCTTTTCCCTAACCTTTGCTCTCAGATAATGCTTGTCTTTGAGGTTGAGCTGTGTTTCTTGTACACAGCAGAAGGATGGATCCTTCCTTTGTATCCATTCTCTTAGTCTGTGTTTTTTTTATAGGTAAATTGAATCCATTGATATTAAGAGATATTAATGACCTTGTTAATTCCTGTCAATTTTTGGTGGTAGTATTTGTGTGTTTCCCTTGTTTGGGTTTGTTGGTGTGAGACTATCTGTTGTTTTTATTTCTGTGTATATAATTAGCTTCCTTGGGTTAGAGTTTTCTGTCTAGTACTTTCTGTAGGGCTGGATTTGTGGATAGGTATTTTTTAAATCTGGTATTGTCATGGAATATCTTGTTTTCTCCATTGATGGTGAATGAAAACTTGGCTGAGTATAGTAGTCTGGGCTTGCATACATGGTCTCTTCATATCTGCAGCACATCTGTCCTTCTGGCTTTCATGGTTTCCACTAAATAGTTGGGTGTAATTCTTATAGACCTACCTTTATATGTTACTTGACTTTTGCCTTTTCAGTTTATATTATTCTTTCTTTATTCTGTATGTTTTGTGTTTTGATTATTATATGCCATGGGGACTGTTTTGGGGTCCAGTGTATTTGGTGTTCTGTAAGCTTCTTGTCCCTTAACAGGGATATCCTTCTTTAGTTTGGGAAAGTTTTCTCCTATGATTTTTTGAATATATTTTCTGCACCTTTGAGCTGGATTTCTTTCTCTTTTTCTATCCATATTATTCTTAGGTTTGGTTTTTCCATGGTGTTCCAGATTTACTGGATGTTTTGTGTTAAGAATTTGTTGGATGCAATGTTTTCTTTGACTGATGAATCTATTTCCTCTATAGTATCTTCAATGCCTAAGATTCCCTCTTCCATCTCTTCTATTCTGTTGGTTATGCTTTCCTCTGTAGTTACCATTCATTTATCCAGATTTTCCATTTCCAGAATTCCTTCTGTTTGTATTTTCTTTATTGCCTCTATTTTAGTCTTGAACTGTTTGCTTTACTTGTTTGATTGTTTTTTCTTGGCTTTCTTGGGTTTCTTTAAGAGATTTATTGATTTTTTTTTCAATTTTTGTTTGCTTTTTCCTTCTTCAAGGAAAGTTTTTCATTTCTGCTTTAAATGTCACCATCATCCTCATAAAGTTGCATTTAAAACCACTTTCTTCTGCTTCTTCTGGGCTGGGATCATCAAGTCTTTGTTGTGTGACCACTGGGTTCTGGTATTACAATGTTGCTTTTTATGTTGTTGAATGAATTCTTGCATTGGTGCGTACCCAATCCCTGTCGCCAATTGATGCTGACAGTGTTTTTGCCTCTTGGTCCAATAAGGACTGCACAGACGCTGTTGTGTTTCATAGTTCCTCTGAGGTTGCTGGGTATAGTGAGTACAACCTCTGACTGGATGCTGGCTTTACTCACAAGGCAACAGTTTCCCAATCAAAATCACATTTTTCCTTTGTTTACAAAATTTATTCTTTGGAGAAGTTACTATGTACAGTTTAGTGCTAGAGAGTGGGAGGCTATGTTTCAAATTTCTATATGCAGTGTCTCCCTCATTATTTATTTGAACATGTGAGTGGCTACGTCTTCACTTACCTTTATTCTGATTTCTTCCCAGTTGGCTTACTCTGGTTTACCAGGAGATTTGCCTAATTCCACTGACCATAAATTGCTAAGATTACCTCTTCCATCTCTTCTATTCTGTTGGTTATGCTTTCTTCTGTAGTTACCATTCATTTATCCAGATTTTCCATTTCCAGAATTCCTTCTGTATGTGTTTGGGAGACACATACATTTATTTCATTATTCTTCATTATTTTCTTGATTAGTAACATTTTTAATGGAAGAAATCTCTCAAATACAAAAACATGTAAGTAACTGTTTAGATGACTTTATGGCAATGGTGAGCCTTGAACTCACATTATCAGGTGGGTGAGTTTGGGCAGAATAGCAAAAATAAGAAGGCCTCTCCAGTTTGCAAAGTAAAGCAGATAGGTGTGTTTGGTCAGGGATTCTGCTTAAAGTTCTGGACTGACTGTGCAAACGACAGAGATGCTAGTGATTTTCAGTTTGTACAACAGCTAGGGTTATGTAAGTTTATGCAGGACAAGTACATCTCACTGGATGATCACACCTTCACAGCTGAGAGACCACTCTAAATACCCTGTTCTCAGATGTGTTTCCTCGGGGAGATCAGTAAGCTGAATAGGCCCATAATGGAAAAGGTAATTATTAATGTTTATTTTTCCATTAAACATTTAAAATGCTTTTCTGAGATATATATAAATTTCTTTCAAGATAATTATCTCACAATTTACATAGTATTGTCTGTTTATTTTCTCTGTAAAAAATACATTTTGAGATGTGTTCTAATACATTATAAACAAAAGTCTCACTTTTGGGTTCTTTGTCTATAAATTTATTTTATAAATACATTTTAATTTATTGTAGCTCTTATTGATGATTATTTTGGATACCTTCCAAGTATTTTTTTCCATTATAAACATGTGAAATATAGCTTTGCAATATATTTTTAAATTAAGATTAATTCTTAGGCATGGAAGGGCACACACATTTTAAAATTTATCTTCTTGAAATTGAATTGTACTAAAATGACCCCAAACCATAAGTGAGAGTAAATATCAATTACCTCATGCTTTATATAATATCATGTGTAATTAATTTGGGTAGTATTATAAAACATTATATGCTGTTAACTTTATTATCTTTGTATTTTATCGATGATATTATACATTATTTTACATATTCATTGGCTATATTTTTCCATTTGGGTTATCTGTTAGAAACCTAAGTCACCTAGCAGAAAACCATTGAGGTATTCTCTAGAGCCTGTATATTTTACATTATTTGCAAAAACATCTGTGCATACCTAATTAAATTGGGTGTCGGGGGATATGATATATCCTGAAGTATCCAGGATTAGTCAGGTTCATCATGATAGGGAACTAGGTTTGGAGTTGAAACACAAATATAACACAAAGAGAAATGAAGACAAAAGTGAGGAAGAGAAGAAGGCAACCAGCAGTCAACAACTCCTGGCAGTCAGAATGAGTGAAAGAGGTAAGGACCAGTTTTCGTACTGTGCTGTCCAAGTTAGTACAGATATGAATCTCTGCTGGCAGCTTGCTGCTCAGTGATACTGATTTTGAGTTGATGTTATTCACAACTCTGAAAGAATAAATTTAAAAAAAGAAAAAGAAAATTAATCTAATCAGGTAATGTGATTTATAGTTCTATTTTAGCTTAATATTTTAAAAAAATCTTTGAAAATGTCATAGTTGTATAAAATATATTCTGATGACTAAGTTCAACTCTCCCTAGGCTCCATTTTATACATCTACTTCCAAAATCATGTATTTTTTTATAAATATTTCATCAAGGCAAATTCATTCTTCTTATATGTGCGAAGGTTTGGGGCCATCTACTGAGGCATGGTGGTCAACCCAGGAAAGGTAAAGTGGCTCTCCCTACCCTAGTAGCCATTAACTGACAATAGTTAGTGTGGGGGTCTCAAGACCCTCTCCTCACTCTGTGCAGAAATTTTTAACTGGCTGGATACTTTCCATGCCTTGTACAGTAACCACAGCTGCTGTGGGTTCATGTGTACCACAGCATGTCATGTTCAGAGGACAACTTTTCAGAGGACTCTTTCTGACTGATGTGACAGAGGACACATTCTTCCTACCCCTTCTTCTATGGTGTTCTCTGGCTTTGAGCTGGAGAAGCTGCTATAGACAGCCCGTCTGTGGGTAAAGCACTCATAAGCACTTACTCTCAGCCCTGTTCGCAATTAGGAATCATGGTATTAACCACTACCCACAGCAATAAAGAACTTCTCTGACCAAAGCTATTAGCAGCACAAATCTATGAATAGAGCTATAAAGGTTTAGTGGGCACTTTGACAACATGGTCATGTAGCCAAACAATGTTAAGTTCTCATTTGGGGACTATGAGTACAGTACCATAGGCATAGATTTGGGGTATGTTCTTCAGTAACAGGGATGAATTCCCTACTGTGGAACTGTCTTGCCAGTATTGCATCCCTGGGCACATCTCGCCTGGTGGGTTGATTCTGTAGCTGTCTGTAGAGTGTGAAATTATAGTTATGGAAAAATATAGTAGCTGCATTAAGAATGAGAGGTGTGTGGAGTATATGACAAAGTTTTATCATCTGAGGGAAGCTTTTAAATCATTTTGATTTATCTTCTGTTTACACAAATCTATGAGTATGATGACATTTTCTAAAACCGAATATTATAAAAAAGGTGATAAAATTTTCGATAAAACATTCAGCTTCTTGTAGCACAAATAATAAAAATCCAGAGTCAGATATTGGGGTTCAACCTACAACTGGACTAAAGGTGTAGAATATAGTGGTATATTATTTATATTTTAATAAATAAATAAATCTTACCTGAAGACCACTAGAGGTTAGGTCATGGTGACACACATCTTTAACACAGGATTTTGAAGACAGATGCAGATGGATCTCTGTGAGTTCAAGGTCACTTTGGACTACACAAGATCAATGCAGAAACAAATTTAGATGGTCGTGGCTCACACCTTTAACCCCATTACTGGAAGTCATACTCCTTTAATTCCAGAACTAGAGAGAATATAAAATGAAAGAAGAGAAAGACTTAGTCTGCTTAGTCTGTGGTCACCCAGCCATGGTAGACATAAGACTTCTCTACTGTCTTAACTGCTTTCTTTTTCTGGTTTTTCAGGTTGAACCCCAATATTTGACTCTGGATTTTCATTATTTGTGCTACAGCTTCTGGGTCTGATTGATGATTACATGATTGCTACTACAGACACAGGCTAAGACTGGTGAAAAGCCACTAAGCTCCTTCATTGCAGCTTCATTGTAATTCTAAAATTATTTCAAAATAAAATTTGAAATATAAACTAATCATAATTGAGATCTATGGTGGTTTTCCATATTAAGATCACCATCCAAGTACCTTAGCACATTTAGTTTTTATAGCCTACAGATAATTTAACTTTGTCATAGCTATGTAACAATAATTAATTAAAAGAGGTCATGAATTTGAGAAAGAGTAAGCATGGATGGTGTCCATGGGATAGTTTGGAGGGAGGATAAGGAAGGGAGCAATGATGCAACATTAAATCTATTGATGTTGTATTTTTCTCTGATTGAAAATAGGTTTTTTATACAATATAGACGGAGGAATATTCTCCTCCCCTGCCTCCTCCCTACCAGTTCCTCTCTACCTCCTCTACTTCCTTTCTGATCCAGACCCATATCCATTCTGTCTCTCATTCTAGAACAAACAGACATCTAAGGAATAATCATAAAATAAAAAGATAAAACAAAAACGAGCAAGTCAGAGCAGTACAAAACAAACCAGAAGAAAAAAGAGAAAGAGTCAAAGAAAAAGCATAAGAAACACATATAGGTGCACACAGTAATCTCACCAAAACACAAACAAAAACACAAATCTAGCAAACAAAAATGCCCAGACACAAAATTATGACTCAAGAGCCCTCAAAGGTGTCATTGAGCTTGTTTTGTGTTGGTCCTCTATTTCTGGAAATGGGAGGGACCTGTTCTTAAGTATGTTTTGTTTCCCCAGTGAGACTCCCTGGGGAAAACAATTTTTCTCTTGCAAGTGGTTATCAATTGGAGATAGCTTCTGGATTATAGATTGGGATATTTGTCTATTTCTCCTCTCAGCTCGAGGATCGCATCGGTTAGCAGCCCATACAAGGACTACTGACTGCTGTCAGTTTCTGTGACTTCGTATGTTATCAGCTCTGTTGTGTCTAGAAGGCTTTGATGCTTTAGGATCCTCCATCCCTCCTGGTTCTTATACTCTTTCCACCATCTCTTGATGTAGGTGGGTCTTCTGTATTTCTGTTGCTTTCACTGGATAATTAATAAAGAAACTGCTTGGCCTGATAGGTCAGAACATAGATGAGTGGAGTAGACAGAACAGAATGCTGGGAAGAAGGCAGTGGGGCAATCGCCATGACTCTCCTCTCCGAGACAGATGCAGGTTAGGATCTTTCCCGGTATGCCACCACCTCATGGTGCTACACAGATTACTAAATATGGGTTAAAATAAGATGTGAGAATTAGCCAATAAGAGGCTGAAACTAATGGGCCAGGCAGTGTTTAAAAGAATACAGTTTCCATGAAATTATTTCGGGGTAAGCTAGCTGGGCGGACGGTGGGAAACAGCCTGCCATTCCTTCTACATTCTCTTCTGCAGGGTTCCCTGAGCCCTGAGAGAAGGGATTTGTTAGAGATATCCCTTATAGGACTGAGTGGTCCCAGGTCGATCACTTTCTAAATATTGTTTTGTTCTTGGTCTCTGTATTAGTTCCCATCTGCTGCAGAAGGAAGCTTCTCTGATAATGGCTGAGCAAGGTGCTGATCAATGAGTATTGCAGAAAGTCCTTGGAAGTGATTTTAGTGCTATGTTCTTTTAGCAGAATGATAGAAAATATATTAAACGTGAAATAAAATAAAAACATTAAAAATCACAGATGAGCCTATAGGTAGCTCAGGCTGGAGTATGAGTTCTAGAGTTGCTGTAGGAAGTCTTACAGCCAGTGGTTACCCGCCTACTGAGACATGGCCTCTTATACTGTATATGCTGATGTAGAGCCTGCGTCCTGTCTTTTCTGGCCTCTCTTTTCTGGTTATGGATTTTGGTTTCTGATCTCTGTTCCCGCAGAGGATTCTGATTTGTGAGTCTACCCCTAAATAAATAACCATCTATTTCTCAATTCTGAGCTAGTATGGGATTTCTTTTAAGTGTCCTTCTTCATAGAGTAGCTGACAGGCTTTGGAAATCAGAATGCTATGTGTGTTGGAAAACCAGCTCTTACGTGGATTCATTCAACGTGGGAATATTCCTCACTCAAATTCAAGTTTCAAAGAGAGGAAATGTGACCCGACTAATTATCTGACCTTGAAGGACAGGACAGAATCCTGCAATGTCTTGCATGCAAATGGCAACAGAGAATTGTTTTAAGACCAGTGACTGAACACCTGCGCAGCATAACCAAGACCCTAGTTTCAGCACCCAGCAAATAGAGCTTGGATTTTAAAATCAATTTGTTAATATTTCTCTAGACAAGAATACATGAACATTTACACATATATCATAGCTTGGTAATACTATCAAGAAGAAATATTTTTAAAACCATAAATATATAATGTAAATAATACAAATTGGCAAAGTGATGGATCTTAAATCTTCTATCTATCATCTAGCAATCTATTATCTATCTACTGCCTCTCTTTATCATTTGTGATAGGTAGAATCATATTCTGACAAAGGGAAATAGTGAACTCCTGTATCCTAGAGCCTTCTGTACTTGATATCATTTGGAGATATAGACTTTTTCATTGTTCTATTAATTTCATATACAAGCAGTGCTACTGTAGTCTTAAAAAGATAAAGACGTTAATCTGATATGACTGGCAATCATATAAACTCAGAAACTTGATCAACACAATGTGTCTGTGTGGAAGGAAGATGAAATGAGATGTAAAGACACAGAGAGAAGATGGCTCTGAACTTGGGATTTACAAAACACAGAAATCTGACACAGCTTGCTGGAGGCAGTGGTTACATCCTGAACATTGTAAAGGAAGATTCTGCCATAAAAAATGCCAAAGAGGGCACAGAGAGGTGCTTTCTTTTTTATTTTTGTTAACATCTTGGTTCTAGCACCTTGGTTTCAGGACTTCAGCTTTGAGATAATAAACTAATGCCACCCAGTTTGTGGTACTGGTTAAAATATCCCCGACATATCACTTATGTCTCTTTCTCTCTCTCTGTCTCTCTCTCTGTCTCTCTCTCTCTCTCTCTATCTGCCTAATCTTTCTGCCTAACTGCTATATTCTTTCTATATCTTTTATTCTCATTTACCTGAGTAGTGTCTTTGGGGGTTAGAGCTCTCAGGATGTGCCTTCCTGAATTCTCAGGCATAGTAGTTAATGTACTGCTTTAAACTCTATTGTGACTGACCTCAAGGACAGGGTTGGCATTTACAAGTGGAAGATCAAATCTGGTTGTGACAACGTCACCATTAAATTGTTGGAAATCATTATGAAATGTACTTTCAGTAAACCATAGTGGTATTGTGGCCTGGATCTCCCCAGGACCAATGGATTTGGCAGAGCATCCCTCATGGAATGTGGGAGGAATTATAATGCTTGCAGTTACAAGTAACCACCCAGTGCTCTATAATATGAATAGTTTTGTTACCACGAGTACGACAGGACCAACTGTATTATTACAAAAACACATGCATTCACAGAACACACTAGAAATTCAAAAAACTATGATGATCATCCTTCATGAAACCTTTCAATGAACCATAGTGAAATATAGTATGTGCTTGTCTTCCTGCAGGGTCAATGTATTTAACACAAAGTTACCAAGTCCAAAGATTATGGGATTGGAAAGAGCTAGCTATATGATAAATATTTTTATAAATAATACCCACAATCAACCTGAAATTTATCAATAGGCATTGATCAAGTCACATAAGCAAGGGGATGTAGCCTATTTCAATGAGATGTTTATTTTGTGACAAAGACTCCAACATTACAGCCCTTGAGTATGGTTTCTATTCTTTATAGGAATTCAATTCATCATTACAACAAATCCTAAAGTAGTATTGTGTATGTATGTGTGTTTTTTGTGTGTGTGTGAGTGTGTGATACAAAATGCTGCATGCAGTACAATGATGGCCTTACTATGAATTTGGTATTAAAACTCTTCAATCTAAAGGGGTGTGTATGTGTGTGTGTGTGTGTGTGTGTGTGTGTGCACGCGCGCACATGCGTGTTTATACACTAAGTGATGTCAGAGAGCTGTGCAGCTGTTTAAGTCAAATAGGAATATCATCTTTATTATAAATGTGAAAATGGGAAAGCCCTAAGACTAAGGGTAAAAGTAATGATGACACTTAGAATCTGAAGAATCTCCTGCAAGTTAAAAGAGACACAAAGCCTTCCACCCAGAAGGGTATAAAGCAGCAAGTAAGTGCTGGGGAGAGAAGATCTTGTGAGCATCTGGTCTGCCTGCAGATTGTGCAAGGTGTGCTCCAGGCATGAAACTTTTGTGAGGAGTTGCCCATGTTGTGAGGAACTTCTCAGTGAAGTCACTGCCTTTGACCTACCTACGCTCCTGGAAGTAACTCCTTATCTATTGTGTGTAAATCACCCCAATCAAAAACTGGATTCCAAAGCATGACTTGCAAGGAATTCTTTCTTTGGTCTGTGGCTGGCGGTCTGTCTGTGGTGACCAGTCATTTATTCACATTTCCCCAGGAAAAAAAACATACAACCCAGAGGAAGTATCAAGACCACTTAAACAGAGTCTGAAAGATCTTTGACCTTTGCCTTGAGAGGCAAGAAGAATTGCTCAGATAAGGATAAGAAAAAGTACATCTGACCTGGGCATAAGGCATAAGTCTTGGGACACTGTTGGAAAACAGGAACTACAATGTGGTTGGAGCATGTGAGATGGAGCAGGACAGAGACTGGAGATGAAAAATCAAATCATAATTACTAGGCAATGTGAATATTTTTGGAATTTCAACACCCAGAAAATCTTCACAGCATATTTTTTGAGGGAGGCAATGACTGTGGTCTGGTCTTTGAAGGATTAAAGGGCACAGGCTGCCAAGAGAAATAGTAAAAAGTAATTTGAGAATGGTTATAGAGAAGAGAGCATAATTTAATCTCACAGCAGAAAAGTGATGGCATTCTTTCTGCCTCTACACCATGGCCCAGAAAGAAAGAACCTCAAACAGCATTTACTCAAACTCCCACATACCCAGGAAAGTTGTGGGTGATAAAACCTGGGTGAGTTTTGTAGTCTTATTGGCTGATATTTGTACTGTTCTTCATTTCTTAATCACACGTTTAAATGACCTGGGAGTCAAGTGAAATTCTCAGGAGGGACATAGTTTGTTGACCTTGCTTATCTGTGGTAAGTATTTGGGGTGAGTCAAGGCTTCAATTTTGTTTTCTGTTCTTGCAGATATGTGTCAAATATCCTGCAGTGTTGACATTTGGAACCTTATATTCTTAAGCAGTAGCGCTTGGTGATGTCAGAATAACTCAGGTGCAGTTACTAACATGACCCATGTATAACAGAACTGATGAGAAGTAACTACTCACACACCCCCATTGCCAATTGCTTATAGCTATCTGTGGTTTTATTGCGTGCTGAAGAATTATCAAATCAAAAAATAAATAAATAACATTGTAAGACAAAAAGAGTGACTATGTGGAAAGCTCTATTATTTAAGTGCAGCTTTATTTGGGTTACTGTGTATTATCTAGTGAATGCTGAAAGCAAATGTGGTATGTACGCACCGTGGGATACCGTCCTGGCAGCAGCGTGATGGAACTGGAATTGCGCTAAGGGAGATGAGCAAAACAGACATTGATAAGTATTGCCTTACTACCGTACAATTTAAAATTGTTGACCTCATGGATGTTGAAAGCACAACCGTAGTCTCCATAAGCCCAGGGAGGAACGGAGAAAGGTTGTCAAGTGGTAGGTACTAAGTCCACAGCAAGAGTTTTTGTATGCTAGGGCACAGTAGGGAGAATGCAGGTGACAGATCCGAAAAGGCAAGATAAAGAGTTGTGAGATTTCATACTAACGAAAAAGATAAATATTAGATGAGACAAGTATGTTTAATTTAAGCACAACCCAGTGCATAATCGTACCTAAACACCATGTGGGTAATATGCATAGGACTAAGTAACAAAACACATTGGATTATTTTCTTCCTGGAAATTGTCAGTGGTCTATTCTTCTCATTCATGGATGTTCAAGAAAGAACCCCTAACACAAATAATTTTTTTAACAAGGTTACTTGCCACATTTATTTATTTATTATTCATTTTTGACTTTTAAAACTTTTTAGTGTTTTATTGTGCTTTACATTTCTCTCTGCTCTGCTCCTTCCCTCCCCTCAGCCTTTCTACCCTATCCAATGACCCCCCGTGCTCCCAGTATTCTGGAGATCTTGTCTTTTTCTCCTTCCTATGTAGATCCACATATCTTGGGGCCCTCCTTGTTGTCTAGGTTCTCTGTGGTTGTGGACTGTAGCCTGGTTTTTCTTTACTTTATGTCTAAAAGCCACTTATGAGTTGCCTTTCTGTTCTTTTAATCAAATTTATTTTGATATACCGATTACACAAAATAGTTATTCCCCTTAATGTTAGCCACACGAAGTTTAGCTACATGTACACACTCTGTTATGCTTCAAAGCTGTTGTCTGGAGGCAGGTTTCCCATTGTAACTCAGCAACGCCATGTTCTGAGACATGGTACATCCACGGAGACTGCCAGGAGTCAACCAATTTGGTGTTCTCCTTCATCTTGTACAAAAATTGCATAAGAAAACCTGATTGTTTTTGAGCAACCTGAACTGCAGAAGCAAATTACACAAGCCAAACTTCACAAAACCATCCACTCTGGGCCACAAGCCCGTGTGCCTTCAAGTTCCCGTTCGACCTGCCTCTGAGCCTGGCTTCTGGCATCCAACTTGTTTTCCAGGCTTCTGTTTTTTTTAATTCAACTCTTCACACTGTGAGAACCCATTCCAGCTAGACATGAGTGCCCTGCAAATAACCCAATGTTCAGAGGACTTTTAAAAGTGAACTTCAACCTTTTGTGAGGGATAGAGGGCTTTGAGTCAAATAAAATTGGGAATTATTGTACATTCACTTCTCCTCAGAGCTTTGTGAATCTGAAACATATAAGTAAGGAATTCTCTAATGGAGTAAATAATTTAATTTTGTTTAAACAAGAGTCCCAAAGGCATTAACCATGGACCCTTTGAGCCAATAGTCAGAGTTTGCGCCCAGAGTCTGGGGACGGACAGGGACAGCTATCTGCTTTATCGTCTTCTCATGGACACTCATAGATATTTGTCTAGTGGGATTGGTGAGAGTGTATCTTTTCCCAGGCAGAGAGAAGCTGTTAGAAAATAGTGGACAAGCAATTTAGGGTTATACAAATGAAAACTTAAGAAGAGACAAGAATATCTGAAAAACAGCAAAAATGGTAGTGCAATTACAGTTGGTCAAAAATCATACAGTTTGGGGGAGGTCCCTGTTGATGGAGCCGGGTTTGATCCATCAGGGATGAATGCTTATATCATTTATATAAAAATCATAAAAAAATTTCCCAGTCTTAGCATCTTTCTGAAGATGAGCTGAAACATCTACTCTATCAGTCTTTTCTAAAAAGTCTCTTCATCTTCTGTGCCCTAGTTGGAAACCAAGCATAGTATAGAAAGATATAAGTGGGTACAAATGATGCAGCCCCTGCTTGTCTGGGACTTCTGTCCTATCTGCTTCCCTTTTAAGGGTTGATGACTCTTATGCACCACCACAGCTATCTCATTTTTACTGTTTTTCACTATAAAATAAGTTTCATATAGTTTGGCTCTTGTTTCATAAATGCAGACTCATTATCTATTAATAGAAAAAATTGATTGAAGTAAAAAATTCATAAATCAAAAACTGTACTGTTAATGCTGTATTCCCTTCATTATGAACATCTTCAGCCTAACTGAACAATAACTTAGGCATGAATGCATCATATGTTCTTAAATTAAGGATGGAGATGCTGTTTATAAAAATTAAGAAATCTTCATAAACTTTGTGACAACTACTCAGTTTTCACTCTCAAGCTTGTTCTTTGTTGAACATTACACTTCTGATTTAGGTAGTTTTTCAAGGTTGTCTCATTATGGATAATAATAGTGTTGAACACAATCTGTAAGACAAAAAGTGTTATTTTCATTTTAAGTGGTCATCTGTAGTTTTGTTGTTGCTTTTCTAGCAGTCATAGGACCACGGATAGAGAAGAGATGAAATCAAACCATACGAAGTTTTTTAGTAGACATGCCATATTTTCTTGTTAACAGTTGCATAGAGTGATGCACACACAGACTTTCTTTTCTTAACTGGCTTTTCTAGCATAAATGGGTCCAGTAAAAAGAGATAAGACAGTGACACAACTGAGTTCAGCCTGTGCAACTGATGATGGACCACTACCATAGACCTCCAGTTCAGTCTGTGCAGTTGAAAAGAATGGGCCACTTCCGTAGACCTCCAGTTAATTCTTTTTTGTTTTTGACATTTTTTTGCTATATATAGATCCACCTGGAAAGTGAAAATAGACAAGATCGCCTGACATCTTGGGGAACATAAGGGTCGGGGAGAAAGGAAGGTGGAACAGTTATTTCTTTCATGTGACAGCTTTCTCCAATCTCCTGCTTCAGGGAGTCTGGTTTGCATAGCTTCCTGGTGCTCAGTCATGGAGTAACTGATGATCACACTAAATCCTCTGGGTTCTCAGTGTGCTCTGGGCCATGGGGCATCTGACTGTTTGGTGGGGACCTGGTTGTCTTCTCCATCACATGTAAACACAAGCCGTGCTTCCTGCTTCTGAGCCTGCTGTGACCGGTTCCTCTGCCCACAACAGGGACTGTCTCTTGTCTTCAGGACCAGCTCTTCTACTTTATTTGCCATTTCAAATTGGACTACTCAGGGGTCCAGAGTTACAGTACCTGTTACTCCCTGTAATTGTGCAGAGATTTTTTTTTATTATTAATGTAGAGGTTCTGTCTTCAAAAGACCATGATTAAGTTGAAAATACTGCAATTGAAAATTCATTTCCTACACCTAATCTATGAAGCACCCTAGCTTTGCCTTATTTACCATAAGCGTAGAACACTGATATTATTATCTTGCAGGTGGGCAAAAAGCAAAATCATCTCACACTAAAATCCGGCTTACAGTACAACACTGAATGACTCACACAATTTATTGGATATGGTACTGAAAATATAAAAACAGAATGGTAATATGCATGTGTTTTCACACTACTGTAAAACAGAAAAATCTTAAGTCTAACCATATGAAGCTGGAGAACCTTCTGTGCCTGACTTGTGATGTAATACTCAGCAGCACTTATTTTGGATGAGGTTTCCTTTCTGTAGATCTTGAAATTAGCAGTCAACTCCCATTCATCTGTGCACTTACAATGCAAGGACTAAGGGTTCTTTTTGTTAGATGAATGAATGAAAGCAGCACAGACCATGGCGAGCCATGGCTCCACAGTGGTAGATGACTTCACATCTCTCTGTGTTCTGACACTTCGGGACAGTGTTCTGAGCAGCCCCCAGTGATATCAATGATAAGAAAGATAAATAAAAAGACAACAAAGAGTGTGCATGCTGCCAAAACCCACATATGAGAAGAGCTTCGGGCTAACCCCTCCCAGGGCTGGGGTGCATGAACTTGCCTGAACTGTTGTAGCCCATCTCCAACGGAAATCTAATGGAAATCATAAATTACCGAAACAGGTCCACAGGTGCTGGAATTTACTACTGTGTTGACTGCTGGCAAGGGCTGAAACGCAGAACAATGCACGGTGTGCTACAAAAATGAAATATTTATTACATTCATATTCTCCCTCAAGCTTTTTTTTAAAGCCCTTTTCTCGGTGGCAAAATAACAAAGCACCAGAATTTGAGACAAACCAATTTGCACCGGCATTTTTAGAAATTTTGTTAAATAATTCTCTTTAATGGTTCAAAGCTTTTTAGTACAGATACAACTTCATGAATTCTAAATAAACCTTAAAGCCAAAGGGAAAGGGGGAAAATGTTCCTTCTCACAAATGAATCTGCCCTTTACTCTCACCAGATTCTGCAAATGACTGCTTCAAACCTCACCAGTTCCTAACCTCTCAGAGCCAAATGAGTCACCAAGGAATTGCAGTACTTGGTTGCAGGGCCACCTTAATGAACATGTGAGAAGCCAATGTCCTGAACTTGTGCACAAAGGAAAGAATATCATTTGGCTCAGAACAAGATTGCAGAGAAAGCTTTAAAGCTAAATTTGGAAAGGAAATCAAATATTCCCACCTGTAAATGGATAGTGCAGTTTCCAAGTGACTCGTGAAGACACAGACAGAATCTCCCATTCAGCGTGTCCCCTTAAGTCATGGAAGTCCAGGCATAACCAACTAACACCAGTAATCCTTTCTTGACTGAAATAGAATTAATGCCTTCATGCTCACAAGGCAGAATGATGATGCAATGACTGTAACAAGTGGTGGAAATTAGCACTCTGATATCATCTGAAACCATTGACTACCAATAAATTATCCAATCAAACTGGTCCCATTCCTCTAGTTATCAAAATTTTTTTAAAAAGGGGGGGGGAGAGAAGAGATGGTTGGTTTGATGTCATTCTATTAGATAGTCAGTTATTTTTCCCTGTTTAATTTTTAAGAAATAAATGGGAACTCTCAACGTAGGTTTCACCCTGGCAAAATATGTGACTTAAATTAGACTCTTTCGTTTGAATTCACAGTAATTCTCATGGCTCTATTTTTCTACTTATATGACAGTAACCACTGAGCATTTAATATTAGTCATCAAGTTTTTAATGTTTCAAAATGTTTTTCAAATGACTTGATTCCAGACATAGATACAACTAGTTAAGAAGAATCTAAGTAGTAATGATACAACCATATAGAAGTTGGGAGAAAACTGGTCTGCTGAATACATCTGTGTCTGCTCTCCGGTCAGAGACAGCAGGTTGGACTGAGGAAAAAAAACCAGGTAACAAGCCTGCCACCTGTGAGCCGGTAAGTGGAGCCCAGTCAGGTTCTAATTTCCTGAACTGGGTCAAGATTGGAGACATAATCATATCCCAGACTTATACCTGAGCCCCAACTCATAGTTGAGGGTCAGAGTCTTCTAAAGCACTCAGTTAGCCCTACTGTGAACTAGACCCCAGTGACATTATTCACAAGCGGTAGATAGAAACCACATGGGAAGCAGAAGCATAATAAAGTGGAGTGTTGGGATGTCGATGGCCCTTCATGCTCCATCGCCTCATGTTCACCCCTTTGTTCAGGTTTTTACAAGAATTCTTTCTATTCCACCATTACTTTTCAGCTTTCTGATTTCACTTAGTTTGTCATTAGCACTGATGAGCAGAAATGCAATAGAAGTGAAGAAAAATGATTATGTGATATGCAAGGGGAGGAAGAGGGAATGTTTAAAGATGAACGGGTCCTTTCAAAGATGCCATGAAGAAAGTTATTTAATCAAGTATTTAAAATATAATTGTCAATATGATATAGGATTTTAAAATATCATCCATAGGAGAAGCAGGAAAAGAGGGGAAATGAACAGTCTTGTGATAGGGTGCTTTTACTCCTTGACCTGAATAAGTTTATACGCTGTGGAGGGGAAAGTGCTGTAAAGTTAGGTTTGGTTCATTTGAAAGAATTATTTGAGTGAAAACTGAAATACTCAAGTAGAATATTGGATATTCTGGCCAGATGATATCAGAAATGACATGTAGAAATGGAGGATCAAAGATGAATATGGAGATAATGGAACACCTTTTATAGTAACATTGTTTAAATGGGAGGCATTACTACCATACTCTTTAGTACTATTAGGAGAATAATCTGCAGAGAAAAAATATTAGTTTGGCTATTTGTAATGAAGAAAATAAATTTGAAAAACTCACATCAGCCCAGGAAAAGACAAATGTCAATGTTAAAAAAAGATCCCCCGTGTATAGATCACCCAGGTGAGTGGAGAGTCACAGAGCAATATTATTATCTTGTGTATTTCAATTTGATTGTGGGCCTGATTTTTTGGTACTGGTAAAAGCAACTTGAGAGCATCTCAAGACAGGTAATGGCGTCGGAGCAGACGCACAGAGGCTCTTGAAAAATAAACTAGCACAGTTCTCTAATTTGAAGCTATTCTTCCAAAGCTGAGCAAAAATACGTTATCTCCCATTAGTTTATGGTGATCACAGATTCTCCCACAATGTTGTTCCGTGAATGTCATCGTCTGTGCAAAATCAGAGGATGCAAAGATTAAGAGAAGTAACCATTTTTTTACAGAAAAATTAATAATAATGAGGCATCTGAAGAAAGTGGTAATGCAGTCAGTAAAAGGATTGAACTAAATTTTCAAACATGGTTGGCTCTAAAGAAACAGACACCAATGAACTGCATGACAGAGACATAGAAACAACTGTTAAAGAAACACAACACATCATAGAATGCCAGAAAGACGACTGAGTGAAATCAGAAAAATCATATATATATATATATATATATATATATATATATAAAGTGTCAATAAAGGAACAGATATGGAGATGTTCTGGTGCTGAAGATATAATAATCAAACAAAAAATTACACTGAAATTTCTTAATTTAATTTATCAATAAACAGGAAGAATGGATAAAAATTCACAAAGGCTTATTTGATACAAAGACATCAAAGAGTTGATTAATACACATGCTATTTGGGTCAGAAAAGAAGGGAGAAATATTAGATCATTGAAGATATCTGAAGATGAAAACAACCGAAGACCTTTCAACTCTGGGGAAAGTGATAGCTACACAGATGTAAGAAGGACAAAGGGCTCAGGCAAGGGGAAGGCAGATAATAGGTCCCAACTAAAACAGATTATGACCAAATTGATAATTGTCTAGAGAGAATCTAAAATTCAGAAATTCAGATAAATATTTTCTCTGAAGACATTATCAATGAAATTATCAAATTTGCATGTTGAAAGTGGCCGATTTATTTCAAGCTTTAAGCCAAGCAAAATAAATAAAGACGCTAACAACTAAAGAGTAGCTACCAAAACTCTTGCACAAATGAAGGAAGAATAAAGACATCCCTAATTCATAAAAAAAGAAGTAGGAGTCACAAAACTTTGTGTTTAGAAAACACAAAGAAACAAGGCAAGACAATAGTAGAGTTGCAAAAATACAAGACTATAAAAAATAAGAAAACGGGCAATGTTAAATCTTTCCATATAAGCAATTGCTTTCAATATAAATGCAGATTAAACCTGTTGGCTCTGGAATATGGGTATCATTTTCTTTAGGGGTGTAGCTACTGCTAAGTTTCTCATGTTTCAGCTTGTAGCCTCTGAGCCATGCTCATGATGAAAGTAACCACAATTGAACTCAGTTGGTTGTATAAGCAAACAAAATTAATAAAGACACAAGCAGAGAGTAATGAGCTTGCTGTGCAAAGAAGGGATTTGGTGACCTGGCATGTAGCAAGCAGTGAGTAAAGAAAATGGGAGCAGGGTGAAAATGCTGAAATGTCATTATATACCTGTAAGAAATTCCTAAGGCATAACCGTTATAAAACACAAAATACAACAAAATACAATTATTTGCTAAAGTGTAAAAAATGGAGGCCCTGCACACTATTGATAAGTGTGCAAAATAGTTTCACTTCTGTGAAAAGCAGTAAGATTGTCCTATAGAAAATTAACATAAAATACAATGATATCAAGTAATCTTATTCTGGGAATATATTCAGATGAATGGAAAACATGACATTACATAATTATTTACATATCTGTATGCTCATCACAGCTTCCAAGAAGTGGATAGAATAAATGCTCACCAACACATGAATGGAAAAGAAAATACTGTATTTAAAATGGAATGTTATTTATCTGTAAAAGAGATCCTGCTGGTCTAGAACACAGAGAAAACCTAAGTACAGTAATAAGAGAAATAAACACAGCAAAAATTCAAAAAGCTGCATGATTGATTTCACTTGGAATTTGACTTCAAATGTTCACACTTAGAACAGAGTGGTGGTTCTCACAAGGCTAAGACGAAGCCAGATTGGAGTTGTTGTTCAATAGACAATGTCTCACGTGCAAGATGGCGACATTCCCAGGCTCCATTGGAAAACAGTGAGAATAACCGCACCCCTAAAGTGGTCAAAAGGCTCTATTTTATGCCGTGTTTTGACACAAAATAATCTATAAAAATCACTGATTTACTAGGTAGTAATAGTATTTTCTGCACTGTGATCACTGAAACTAAGGATTACAGGAAAAAGACAAAAGTATAGTTGTGTGAATTACACCATGTAGAATTCCTTAAGGCCTTATGGAATGTTTAATTATGGTCAATCACTGTGTGTGGGGGGAAAAAAGTGAAGAGTTTTGTGAAAACTGGTGAATCAGTTGGAACATGTGGTTTAAATAGGTTTGGGATCAGGTTGAGATTGAACCTAACAGATTTGGTAATTAAACAATCCATGCAAAAAATGCAAATGAAAAAAAATCAAACCAAAGGGAAAGGAGCAGAGGTAATCTCCAACAGTGAGTAAAAAAATAAATCAACACAGAAATATTCTATAGTATAGAACAGATTCCCTATATTATCCGGTCATTGCATTCCTGACCACAGCACACGTCTCCCTGCAACTGTCTCACCTGGCATCACTGCTGCCATGGTGACCCCACTTGGTGCTACCATCTCATATAAAATAGCTGAGAAAATGCAAAACATTTAGCAGAAGTCCTTATCGATGCCCCCGTGACCTGGGTTTCTGTCAGGACAATTGCCAATGTTACATTTATATGACAAAGCTTCTTCTGTTGCTTCAGCATGATGGTCTCTCCCAGGATGGTTCTTACCTTCTCACAGGGGAGAACTCAGATGAGAGACACAGACAGTTTACAGAAAAGTTTGGCAAAGTAAAATGTGATCTAGAAAAGTCTGGAGCTGTCCTGAAAGTGTGTGGGTGAGGGGCGGGTGGCTTTTCACTAGCCTCTGAACTGTAGATGTTTAACGATTTTTATGAATATAAAGTAGGATATGCACTCACAAAGTAAAGTAGCCTCTTGTTCTTTCCAGGATCGAGGTGTTCGATCTTTAACTGATTTTTTCTCGTTATCCTTCTGAAAAACCGTGGAGGTGTGTCAAAATTGCAATATATGTTGTTATAATGAAACCTAAGGTAGTGGATCTGAATTTCATTGGAGGAAGAGCCTGGTACCTTAATTTCTAAAGTAGTGGGAAGAATCTGTCTGTAGCTTTAAGGGTGCTTGATCATGAGGATATTTCCCGACTTGCGGAAGACACAGTTTTGAAGGATCATCTAGAGTTTTCTTTGGTTGCTCTATGTATAATTCCTGACCTACCTGCTCTACACTTTCCCACCCTAGGAAGCGATGTGTTTGGAAGACTCGGAGCTTTTTATCAAGAGTCATTCAGCCTTCTGAATTAGCCATGCATTGAGCGTGCTAATTTGGAATGGCCATCACCTCCCACTATTGCATCTCACTCGTTGGTTTTCTATTATTGCACTATCATTGACATAATAAGTCATAAGCTTTGTCTTATTTTTCCCAATACAAACTATGACATAGCAATAAAATGAAACTTCATAAATTCTGATGCCACTTACCAGATAAAGTCCATGCTTTTGGTTCATTGTTAAGCAAACATGAAGGAAGGTAAATTTCATTTTTCTTTCCAGCTGTGATACTGATGCTTCTACGGAAGCCAAGGTGGATGTGGTCAGAGAGATGGAAGCACCTTTTGGGGAACTGTAGCATATTTTTTTCTGTGTGCTACTGGTTCTCCTATTTCTAAACACAACCGTTAAATTCCCACCTTCCTTATGCAGCTGAGATCTGTAACCTTCCTAAAACACAAAGACTTTCTGGGAAGCTAAAGTATTGTTCCCATTGAGAGTCCAGCAATTTCTAAAACTTCCAGTCCTCTTCTTAAAAGACTCTGAATTTGTATTTCATGCATGAAAATACCATGTTTAGGCTCTATATAAGCATCGTCACTTGAAAGTTTAAACAATGCGTATTCCGACTGAGTCAGTATGTAAGGCGTTCTGCGGACTCCAGCTGTCCATTGTATACATTGGATATAATCTTTTCCAAGATGACTTATTTTGTACTACTTTCAAAATCTGAACGCATGTTATATTTACCCCCATTCCTTTAAAATGTATACAACTCATAATAGTTGTCAGCCAACAGTTGCATAGATGTTTACAAATCGTTTTAAAGCATAGGTATTTAAAAAAAAACCTGTTAGTAGATATTTCACATTAAAATTGTTCCATGGTCAAGTTTTAAAATGAGGAAATAACACCCACACCTCACAGTTTATATAATAACAAAGGGTTCTGAGAATTTGTCCAGAAATAAAAACTGTTACTGGTGTTCAGCCTTCTATATGTACTTTTTTTAAAAAAAATATGAGTGGCAAAAATGTTGATATATTAAAGGTGACCTAGTGGCACAAGGTTCTCACTGGTATACTATTTGACTTGATGTTTTCATTGTGAAGTCCTGGCCCTCTATGTGGACAAGGGAACTGAAACCTGAGAAAGGCATCCCAACTTTTTTTTTAATGATTTAGATAAAGTGTTGCCAAGGACAAAAAGAAAATCAGCAGAGTTGTTATAAATGGTTTAAATTTTTAATCAAAGAGGGGAAGGTAGATGTAGTATTGACTTCGCAGTTCCTTTTTGTAGCAAGGGGTTCATAAAGACATATTCAATTTATACCTTCAAAGAAAGCTGACAGCATAAGGAATCTTTTGGAGGTAAGAGTCTCATTTCGATTGTGTAGTTTTCGACCTGGATCTTGAAAGTTGTCACCCAGTGATTCTTCTGTGAACCCTCTACTCTTGTGCATTCAATCTTCTTCCGATGCCCTCGATCAATGCAGAAAAACGTGCCATAAACAGGGCTACTGAGCTTCACTGGTATTTGAATTTCAGAAAATAAATTCATCTCTAATTTTTGTTTATTCAGAACTTTATATTTTAAAGAAAAGAATGGAAAATAAACAATTTTAGAAGATTATAATGATAGCAATGTAGGTGACAAACAAACATCTATCTACTTTGATCACAAACACAGGAATCTCTAAATTGTGACTATTTCTCTACATATTATTATTATTTCAAAATATTTATTTATTTCTATTTTATATGTACAAGTGTTTACCCACATGTATGTCTGTGCACCATATGCATATCTGGTTGCCCACAGATTCCAGAAGACAGTGTTGGATTTCCTGAATCTGGGACCACAGATGGTTGCAAACTACCAAATAGGTGTTAAGAATTGGACTAGGGTCATTTGGAAGAGTAGGCAGTGCTCTTAATTGCTGAGTTACCTCTCCAACCCCTGGGAACATTATTTTTAATTAGAGGAAGACAATACAAAGGGCAAGGTAGGATTTGTTGTTTTCATCTTTAAAACACTTAATAGAACAAACTTCTAAAGGGTAAAGCATGCATGACAGCTACTGACAGCGTTCGGAGAATACGGGCTTACGATGTGACCATTATAGGCAAGAGAATAAGGAGTTGTATTTCAGAATCATCTCTTATCCAGTCCTATGAGCTTGAACATATGACTTAGTCCTTTTGTGTCTTATTTCTTTCTATGCATAATGAAACGAAGTTACCAACCTGTCTTATATAACAATTGCAAGCACTAGATGTGGCGAACATTTAAATGTTTGCTAAAATGCCCAGTACGCATGCTTCTGCTAGCTCTTACTAATCACCATCACTAAAACAGTGATGAGATGTGTTTGTGAACCTCACCCTTAACCAGATGTTCTCAAGAGCAAGGACTAGTGGCAATGGCTAGTGTTCAAAATAAGTATTACCTAATCCCAGTTAAGCCTTTATCTAGTTAACTAACTGACATACAGATTTGTAAAATATTGCATACTATTCAACCTCCTTATAAATTGCTTTTTTTAGTTGATAAAGTCAGGCTAACCATGATATTTGTTCTGAGGATAGAATGGGGAACACATATGCACATGTGTGCTTTTAATCATGCTTGCTATGTTTAGGCACTCTATGCTAGATTTGGAGTTTCAGTGATCATCAATATGACTCCATACTTGATGATGTCCTTAAAGTAAAACCCTAAACTTCTTCTTTATACTCTTGAGGACCCTTCAAAATCTCCATCGAAAATGAAGGATTCTGAAAATTGTTTTCTGGTGTGTGTTGGGGGAGAGTGACTGGGGGGACTGTAGTCAGGAGCCTTCAAAATCCAGAACTGGAAGTATTAATTAAAGGCGACAAATGTCTGCACGTCCCCACGGCAGCCCTTGCTGTCCTTTGGGCTCACACTTCCTGCTTTCTTCTTGGGAGATGCCATATGTGCTTTGAAACCTTCGAGAGTCTTTGCTTAGCAATCTACACTGGCTTCTTTACTTCCCTTTCCTTGATACTCAGCAAGATTAAAATATCAGCCCAATACCCCCATCAAACCTGCAAAGCGTGGGTTATTTCCAACCGCAGTGTTTGGATGAAGTCCAGCAATTGAGCACTACAAAGCACATGCTTGCTGATGATATAAACCAAGGAGGAAGCACATAGTATTTGTTTTGACAAGTCTGGCCCCACAGTGTTTGAGAATATGCTATTCTTGCTGTCTCGGCCTTGGAGATTGGAACTATCATTAACACAGTAGTAGAAACCATTGGCCCTTGTGAAGAGTTTTGGTGACTTTTCATTGCCTACAGAGTAAAAATCTGTCTTAATTCAATAATTAAAGATTCCTGTTCATTAGTTCTAATTTACCTTCCTTTTCTGCGGGAGTCTTTGCTATGCTTTTATTAGCTGATCCTGACAGTGTGTCCATAAAATTCTTAAAATTCTGAGGTCAAATTAGCTTCGGAGACACATCTGTTATGTCTTTCTAATTTATGCACTTATCCTTTGAAATACAATAGACTCTGAAAAGGCTTGCATTAAAGAAACTTGTCTTATGTTATTTAACAAACTCATCCAACAACAACAACCAAGCCCCAACCAAACAGAAGCAAAACAAAACCTCTCGTGCCTTTTAAAGTATAAGCAGGCGGAAAGAACTTGTTTTGGGAAAAAAAAAATATTCACTAGACTAGTCCAGATCTTTTGACCTGCCTAAGAACAAGTAGCCACTCCTCATCGACTTCTTGAAAGTGGATTGTTGTAGGGAACAGTGTATGTGTGTGTATGTGTGTGTGTGTGTGTGTTCTCAACCTCACCAAATTTCTATTCCTTGCCTGCATTCTCTCCTCTATGTTGTCAAAACCAACTTGTTCCATTGCATCTCCTCCCACTGGCTCCTCCATCACACCTAGAAGAAAATAACTTAGATGCCCTTTAAATCACTTTCTGAGATATAGGTAGACATAGGTAGATCTTCTCTGTCCTCTACACCTAGTGACTCATACCTGGAATTGTATTGTTTATATTTTACAAATGCAAGTGAAGAGTCTATATTTCTTGAAATCAATAATCATCTCTCAGTTTGAAAGAGTGACATGCTGACTTTGCGTCAAGCCGGTGGATGAGGACCTCTAGCCCGGTTATGCCACACTAGTGGCTTCCTCTGAGCGAATTTATCTTTCCAGGGTCTGCTGCCATCGTCTAGACATTCCTCATAGATTCATTCTCTCTGAGTAAGATGCTGCATTTGTAGTTTCTTGCATAGAGAAGACACCAATAGGTAACGTTTGTGCTCTCATTCACTCCCATGATGCTTAGCCTTTTTCCAGCTACGGAATGATTTTAGTCATTGGTCTAATTAATGGAGTGAAATCGCTTGCTCTCGGAAAACTTCTTCAGCTTCTGTTCTCCCATCTGTAATGTACCGAGCAGGAGGCACGGGCAGCCAGAGTGGTGCTCAGAATGTGGAGAGCATGTGGCGGGAAGGAGAGGGGGCCAGAGCTCTGGAACTGGAGCTGAGGGTGGAGAGGGCAGGGAGCAGGTGGGTCGGCCCACAAAGAGCTCTCGGGGTGAGCCTTACTTGGTTCCACATGGCTCTCAGCTGTCTCTCAGCCCAAGCGCACAAACCTCTTTTGCTCGTTTACGGGGACTCTCCCTCTTGATCTGACATGCCTGAGATTTGATGTTACATTCGTCAGGCAAATGGGAACGATGATCAGTTCTAAAAGGAATAGCGCGCCCTCCAGTCCTAGTAGCTCAGATAATCGCCCTCACACCCCAACGCAGAATCTCGGTGAGAAAATAGTGGCCTTCATTAATGTGCAGCAGACAGGCCCCCATTGTTTTTACTCATGCTATTTCTTTGCGCATGGATATAGAAGCAATAAATTTCCAGGGAAATGAAACTCACTTATCAGATTTCCCAGCATCAAGTTTCATATTAGGAATGAAAAAAATCAGTCTAACTGGACTCAATATAGCTGTAAACCAATATATGCAAGCCGTATCAGGCAGTATGCCTTTATCGCTGCCTGTATGGGCTTCCCATTTCAGTCTGGAAGGAATAATGATTTTCCTAGCTGATATTTAATGATACAAAATATTCCTTAAAATAACAAATCGATCCAGGCACCAAATAGTGTTTGTTTTCTTTTGAAGGGAAAAAAAAAAGCTTGAGTCAAATGAGCACATTAGTCCTAAAAATTCACAAACTTTCAAGGAAATGGTGTTTTCATCGACTTTAGAGTGAAAGCAGAATCGCTACAGAATAGTTTAGGAGGGGATTTAACTTTACTTAGAAAAAAGTTTCAATTCTCTCTTCAGTCTGTAAGATTTAAAATCAGGTCCCAACCAGTATAATTCACTTAACATTACTTCAAATTGTTAATGTGTGCGTCCATATTTTCAACAAAATACTTCCGGTTCCTTATTGATTCTAAGAAAGCAAATATGTAGTTGTTATGAAAATAAACAGCAGTACCCGGAAATGAATCCACGCTTAACATCGCCCCTCTAGTTTGGAGAATTAGGAGTTCATCACCAATACCTCTGTTTTATGTCTGAGTTTTCACGAATGTAAATACATAAGCACAGATGTGCGCCATGAGGATGTGCTCAAGTGATTGTATATATGATGCACGGTTAAAATTCTAATTAAAGCAGTTAGCTATGATTCTCCATTTAGCAGCGTGCAAAGCGAGTAATTAGACTTGTTGAGAGAATCTACTGAGCGCAGGGCTTGCTTCCGTGCAGGAGTGGCCCGTCTGCCTTGGAATAAACACCTTGAAGACAAGAAGTTGGCAGGAAGGAACATCAGCATCAGTAAGCAAATAAATAATCTTTACCATTACCCCACTCTGCGATGTATCGTTCCTGAGAGACATTTTTAATTTATAGTGCAAAAGGTCCAATGCCCTTCCTGTGCCGTGCACAGAAACAAATAAATAAATCTGCAGATTTATTTTAGCCAATAATTTCTAAAACAATATGTGATTACCCATACATAACTTGAGAATCTTCAACCCCAAAGCATCTGCATAATGTCTAAATGGAATGTTTGTACAAACAGTTTCGATTTTAAAGTCCTGTTGAAAAGAAAACTTTCTTCGGAAAAAAAAAAACTTTAAAACTACATTGATTGCACATAAATGGTCATGGTCACTGGGATGTATGAACTCCTAGCTTGGAAAAATGCCTTTATCTCATAGAAAAATGAAAGTTTTTTGCCAAGTGGAAAGAAGGAAAAGAAAAATAAAGCAAAATGAAAGACAAATTCTTCAGTGTCGGAAGAAAGAAGGAGAAAGAATGAACCTCACCATGAGCCTAGTACTTGTAACTTCACCTCCGTTGGATAATTTGCCTCAAGAACTTTCCTCGGCTCCATTTTCTGAGACAAATTTGAGGTTTCTGATCCTCCATTGTCACCACCCTGCATTGCCAGAGAGCACTTTACGAGTATGTAATTTATCACTACATTTAAACTTAGCACGTTTTGCCAAAAATAATTGTTTCTTGATTAGTAATTAGGTTTTGATTTATACATTTGTTTTCTTTATAAAGTCAGTGAACCTCACAATCTGTCCAGATCCCGAAATTAACCCTAAAAACGCTCCCAAATTCTCAGTTCAGTTACGGCCCTTTCTGATGTCCGCCACTAGGAGGCACTGCAGCCTGCTTTATGACGGGGGCTGAAATCTGGTGAAGTGAGGAGGGTTGCACACAACCATGGCTCCAGTGTCATTCCCTATTTAATGGCTGTCAGTGAGGGGGAAAGACAACGTGGCGGGTAATTAAAACCAAATTGCAGGCAGGAGCTGACTGCACAAGAATGATATTGTCATTAATACTGATTTAACATGCACCTGGGTAAGGTGAGGGAGCGCGGCAAGGGAATTCACACTGCAGCCAGGGTTGCCTGGTTTAAAGATGTAGTGTTTCCAGCTGAAGCATGCTTAAAAACTGAATAAAACCATCATATTATGACAGTAGAAATAAAACAGAAACAAATGTTCTACATATGTCCGAGGAAAGAAAAAAAAAAAAAGGGAACTTCCATTTCTTCCAGTTCTGTGCGCCGAGTGTGTTTCTTGTCCTCTGAAGTTCAGAAGTAATTTTGCAGACCGCGATTCTGTCATCATTGGCTCGTCATGTGTGGGATTTTGATCTGTCCCCAGAGTTTTGTTTGCCCTATAGAAAAGGTACATTGAAGCAAACATCACTGTTTTGCACATCTACACAAACCACAAATGTGTTACGAGAAAGGCATTCAATCCTACGAACATTTTAGGGTATTTACACGGTGTGCTTACATATTTTCCACTCATAATGAGCACCCAACTGCCACTGGGAGGCTAGGGCCGAATCCTCAGAAAAGAAAAAAACGAAAACAAAAACAAGCAAAAAACCTGTTAAGCTTGCTTGTAGTACGGGGCATTTCTTGAGGCGAACCCTCAAACAGAGAACAGGTTCAGCTCCATTTCAATGTCCTTAAGACTATTTAGTTTTTAGCTTTAAAGTGGTAGTTACAAATCTTGGAAAACAGTTGCTAATCAGAGGCTCAATAAAGCATTATATTTAAATTAAGACATGTGGAGCAGTCGAGTAGCTATTAGGAGGCTCTTGATCATTTATTTCCATGGCGTGGCTCAGGTGAAACTGTGCAAGTGTCCCTCAGCAGAAGGAAAAGCCCAATTGTTCGGACCATACACAACTTAAAACCTCTGATTAAAGGGTTGTGGGGATTTTCGAGCAGCAAGCGCACCGAAGTGAAATGTGTTTATGGAAGGGGATAAATGGTTATAGTTTAGCCGGAGCCTGGAAAGGCAGCAATGACTGATAAATTTCCTTCCGGTTTCACCTTAAAAGAAACGTGTGCATTATGGAAGTGGCTATCCTTCTGCCTGGTGCCAGAAGAGATGAATCATTAGGGATGTCACGGAGATTTATAATCACACCATAAAGAAAGTAAATTCAAAGAGCATTCCTTCAGCAATAAAGAACATATTATAGAGAGAGAACTCACCGGACAAGGTCAGATAGGAAAACTGATCAAATGGCATAGCTGCTGGATCTAGACAATAAGACTTGTTTTAATATCCTAATCATGATTTTTTTCCCACAGTGCTTTGCTATTAACACTTTTAATGGGTTTCACATTGGCAGACCTTTTCTTTCTATATTTATTTGTTGATTTGCTGTTTCATTCCTTTATTCTGAGCCATGATAATGAGATTGCAAAGCCATTTATCATGCAAAGAGCAAGAAAGCCTCATAATGCTATAAAAATTATGTGTGTGCGCACATATATGTACAACATATATATATCTATATATAGATAGATATATATAGATATTGTAAGTGGAACTGTCGTCCTTTTAAAGGACTGTTCCTACACTTTTGCAAGATTAGATCCACCGTTGGTGGCTGTTTTTTAGAGGATAAAGTGAAAGATGTAGCCAAAAAGAACTTTATTTCACTTGCCCTTTAGAAAATGTCAAAGAAATTCTCCAATAAGGAGGCTTCTGAAACTGGAACTCCGTGCTGGATGGTGACCCAGCTCAGGCCAGGCGCTCTTTGACACCCCACCTCCAGGCAGGAGAAGGTGCCCTTTAGATGCCGGATGGAAACTGGTTTTCAAAGTCTGTCTGCACATCTGAACTGCAAACCTCTGCAAAGCCCGTCTCCACACCAGTCTGAATTATCTGGGATCAGGGGCTTTTATGAGTGAGGGAAAAGGCCCGCCTGGTCTCCAAGGAGAAATTTGGAGACAAGGAGTGTCCTTCCATTTCAGGCAGTTTAGAGCGAGAAGAGCGTCTGAAAGCCCGGTTGTTAAGGAGATTGCTGACGTGAGGGAGCGGGAGATATCTGAAGGGAAGGGGACGTTTTGTGATAATGAAGACGGACTTCAGAACTGCTCTGGTCGGCAGGTCCTCATGTTCTCTGTGGTCTGCTCCAGGGCGCATGTGTTGGGGACACGCACCCTAACTACAGCTTGCCTGCTGATTCTCACCCCATTTACTTTGCAATGGAACCTGGCATTCACCGTCTTCTGAGTGGTTCTCCCAGGTTGCTGGTGTAACAAATATAATTTTTCAGCAAGATGGCTGCTGCCACAAGCAGGCTCAGAAATGTCCATTTTAATTAAACATTTTACTTTCAATTACATTTCACAGTTTACACATGGTGACACAGGCTTTCATCACATGGACTTGCAGGCGGCTGTATTACTACTGTTTGCCTAGGCAGGGAAAGTTCTGTTAGGGGGAAATGACTCACATATGAAAAAAAAAACAAAAAACAAGTTTTCTTTAACTTGATCTGTGTGGGGCTAATTTAAAAGGAGGAGGAGGAGAGGGGGAGAGGAGGTAGAGGAGGAAAAAGAAAAGAATGGCAGTCCTATGTTCAGAGGTCTGACCAGAACGGGGCCCTCGTTGCCAGAGGTCCTCACAGCTTTAAAGTGAAAGTAGTGGATGGTTGTTGTGTGGATTCCTTCCAACCCTCAACCAGGAGGATGCCATTAAACTCTGTGAACATTATAAATACACACATACACACATACATGCACACACACACACGTGTATACACACATATACACATACTTATGTATGTATGTATATATGTATCTTTGTATACATATAGGCTACATATATTTTATGTACACATATATAATTTTCATTAAAAATAAATCCCCTAAATATGCAAAATATCCCCCAATATAAATCAGACAGATTTGGTCTCTGCTCCCCCGAAGCTTACAGCAGAAGACCCCACATTCACACTGATGAACATTTTCTCTCAAAATGATCCATAAATACGTATTTCAAGAACCTCTTTTAGATGATTCCCGATTAGAAAAATATGTGAAGTTCACTGAGAGGGGGTGTTCGCTCATTTCTTCAAGCACGAACTTGAATACTTTGCCGGCCATGGAGGGAAGAGGGGAAACGTCTGTGGGTTCTCGGTACATGTTTTCAATTTACAAATAAAATTAGGGAACGGTGTGGCCCAAGGCATCATTTTTTTCCGGCGTGTCTGAGAGGGCCTTCCTGAAGAGGAATTAGTGTGCAAGTAATAATTCGTGATATTTATACCCTGAATAGACATCTGCACTGACACCAAGCTGAATTTGCCTTAAGCCAATGTTCTCTAGTCTGGTTCCCTGCAAACAGCATCTCTGTCAACTTGATGGCCTACATAAATCTGGCAGGCACTTATGCACAGGTAAAGGGAGGTTTAATCTGAGCCTTTTAGTTCCATTCTTTAACACTCTTTTGTTTTCCTCAATTCTTCTCACATGAATATTATTTCCATTTCTCCTCCTTCCCAGTCTTCCTTCCCTTCTTCCCTCCATCAGGGAGGGATATGTATGCTTGCATTTAATTCTTAGAGGAATACCTTAAGGGAATATCTTCAAAGAATTTAGGTTCCTAAAATTAGAGACGCTTGGGAAAACAAAATCTTACCAAGGTACCCAGTGACTGGGGCTGGTGTTAAGATTCACACCTGACCTTCAACGTGGAACAAGTTTGCAGAATTTTCATTCACAACAACAAAATGATTGCTTGCTTTTTTTTTTGCAGTAATTCTCAGGACAGGAATGTAAGATGAGAATGACTGATTTCCAGACGAAGGGGTTCAAGTCCTTATATGTGTTCTTACTCTTAGGGTGCCTGAATACAAGTAAGGTTCTGCGTGGCAGGTTGAGCCAGCAGCGCCTCACACCACCAGCAGAGTTGTATATGGAATGGTCTGTTGTATGAGGAATGTAGTTGTACGAGGATGCAGCTGTATGTGGATGGGACTGTATGTGGATGCAGTTGTATGGAGAATTCAGATGATGTTTCTCATTCCAAAAGTCAAGTGTACTCCTCCATTAAATTCAAATGGGCAAAGTCGTAGAAATTCAGTAAAATGAAAAGACTATCCCCAAAGCATATGAGTCTACCAGACAAAGCATCCTACTAAGGAGGTGGTACATACTTGGAAAAGGGTTCCCTAGGGGAAATCATGAAAAACACATGCTGCAGCCCTTTAGCATTATGGGGCGACATCTACAGGTCTGTGTCTATGTATGGAAGGTGGAAAATGTCTTTGGAAATGATTACCCAGTTTTGAAATTAACTCATCCATCAAAAGAGGAAGTTCTGGTAATCTAATAAATAGGTTTTCTCCTTATCATTATCATTATTAATGTCTTCATTGTTGTTATTGTACCATCCCAGTAGCTGATTCTGGCAACAGGAGTCTAGATCCAGTGCTTTTCCATCATTTATCCACAGAGAACCTGGGCAAGTAAGTCGCTCCTTTGGGCTTTATTTCCCCCTCTCTAATATTTTGATTACCATAGTAACTGATCTATGGAGATACACAAGGATTAAATAAGTAGAAGCATATAAAGTACTGCACCCAGACCTCAGCAAGCAGTTAACACTCAATATAGGTCAGCTAATTGTTATTCTTACACAGAAGCAAAGCAACGTTGTAGCTGCTAAGGGCATGCACAGATTGTAGACCTGCTGATTAATGAACCAACAGTTATGAAACTAGACTATGTACCAATTCCAAAGTTTGACATGAGAAAGGTTTCAACTGAAAAGTTTGAATGAATGCTATTTTTGATCTTGCCTTGGGCCTGCTAATATTATTATCCAGGCTAAGAATTGTAATCAATATCCAATTTGCATCTTGATAGCTTTGTAAAAATATGGTGGGAAGTGCTTTCCCAAAGTGTTTTCTAGTTTGCCAGTTATTTATGACTAGAGATGCTATAAATGTTTGTGGTCATGTCACTGAAAGGAAAAATCCAGGAACTGGATTTTCATGTGAACTGGTAGCTTTTTAAGAATTTCCCAGAATGGTTTCTGCATTTGCTATGCCATTCAACCTTTCTCTAAGAGATGTTTGAGTGTTCTACTTTCTCTACAGTCTCAGCAGTTGCTATGCCATTCAACCTTTCTCTAAGAGATGTTTGAGTGTTCTACCTTCTCTACATTCTCATCAACATTTGCTACTGTCTAATTTTTAATGAAAGTGTTTTGGAGGGTACACAGTGGTGTCATATTGTGGTTATACCTATATTTCCCTAATAATGACTAATGATGGTAAATATCTCTTCATGGTTTCTTGGATTTCTGGTAAAATATTTATTGCTAAGTTACTATTTTTTATTTCATTATATTTTTATTTTATTTTTAAATTGTAAAGGATATGTTTTAGAACTATTTTTAAAAGTCAGATATGCAATTTTAAAATAGTTGTTGCTAGGTTAACCTCCTTTTTGTCTTTTCTTTGCTGTCTTTTCTTTTTTTCATTAAGGTTTCACCTTTATTTATTTATTTATTTATAAAAATTTCCACTTCCTCCCCTCCTCCCCATACCCTCCCATTCCCCCCACTCCCTCTCCTCGCCCCCCACTCTCTCCCCCCCCCACTCCCTCTCCTCCTCCCTCTCCAGTCCTAAGAGCAGTCAGGGTTTCCTACCCTGTGGGAAATCCAAGTTCCTCCCCCCTCCCTCCAGGTCAAGGAAGGTGAGCATCCAAACAGGCCAGGATCCCAAAAAACCAGTCCAGGCAGACGAAACAAGACCCAGTGCCATTGTCAATGGCTTCTCAGTCAGCCCCCATGCCAGCCACATTCAGAGAATCCGGTTTGATCACATGCTCGTTCAGTCCCAGTTCAGCTGGCCGTGGTGAGCTCTTATTCGATCAGTCCCATTGTATCACTGGGTGAACGCACTCTTCGCGGTGCTGGTTTCCTTTTTCATATTCTCCTTCCTTCTGCTCCTCATTTGGACCGTGGGGGCTCAGTCCAGTGCTTCAATGTGGGTCTCTGTCTCTATCGCCATCCATCGTCAGATGAAGGTTCCCTCTGGTCCTGCCTTTCTTGCTCACGTTTTCCCTCCTTCTGCTTCTCATTTGGACCTAGGGAGTTAAGTCCAGTGTTCCAATATGTGTCTATATCTCTATCTCCATCCATCGCCAGATGAAGGTTCTATGGTGATACGCAAAATATTCATCAGTATGGTTATGGGCCAAGGCCAGTTCAGGCACCCTCTCCTCTGCTGCCCAGGGAACAATCTGGGGACCTCTCCTTGGGCCTGAGATCCCCTCCAGAATCAAGTCTCTTGCCAACCCTAAAATGGCTCCCTTAGTTGAGATATATACTTCCCTGCTCCCATATCCATCCTTCCTCCCCCCCATCTCATTCCCCCAAGCCACCCCCAATCCTCCCCCTCTCCCTTCTCTTAAGATTGCCAGGCAAACTTAGGGGCACGGGGGTTGGGGGGTGGGGTGGAAGTTTGCTGTCTTTTCTAAAGTAGAAAATTTGAACTTCAGTTCCACCTAACATAATAACTAGTCTATGTCTCAGAAACTTGTGTAGTTGAACAGAAAGCCTCTTTTCCCAAGTTTTTGATGTAAAACCTTTACTTCTCAACACTTCTCTTTAAGCCTATGGTCCATTTCAAGCTGGGTATTGTGGTGGTAATTGTGAAATTTATTATCCACATGCAGTGTCTCTGTGTCATCTATGAAAAAGGCAATCCTTTTTTTGTTGAAATACCTTGACATTTTGTCGAAAATAATATCAATTGACCCTAAATGTAAACATTTGTTTGAAGGATGTGCCATTATTGATTAATCTGGATTTATTAGACTCTCTTTGTAAGGTAATCAGAATCCTAGAGTGGTGTACTAGATTCCCAGGGATTAGAACTATGATGAAATTTTATGCTTTTATTATGTTATTTGACAATAATGACATTGGATATGCAATTAAGATCATCAATCTGTGGTCTTGATCAAAACCAACCCCTCAAAGTTACATGACTCTGATCCAATTCCATGCCCACCTGAAGACTACAGTTTCACTGATGCACAGCAGGAGAGAATGTCTTAGAATATGAGAAAGATGTGTTGCACTGTTGACTCTGTAAGGAAGTGGGTAGCCCTATGGCAGAAAATGAAGTAATATCACCAAGCAAAGAGTAACCTTCTACCAACAGGCGGCACAGTACCAGGGACATCATCTCTACCACCAGACAAGTGGGAATTCCTCCCAAGGCAGCAATGAGCTCTGAAGAGAACCCTGAGAAAGATGAGAACAAGCTACTGAGACCTCTATTTGCTAAGCACAGAAGCCAGCTCTGCGGTATTGGACTTTTTCAGTAGAACACTGTGACAAACTAAATGTGGTTTTGTTTCGAAACTACTGAATTTGTGTCAATTTGTTGTATGACAAAAGCAAGTTGGAAAATACCTTGGTTTATACTTTACAATTCGTAAAATAGTTAAAAAATAAATAATTATTGAAAACAATTAGTAAAATAGTTTAAAAATAGATAATTATTGAAAGGACTGAAAATGACAAAAAGCATTATTGGACCTAAGAGACACTTATTTCTAACAATGCCCTCATGATTTCAATTCATATTCCAAATTCTATATTGTCTTCCAATCCATATTCATAAACCTTTGTTGGTCTTTAGATTTCCAACAACCATTCCAGGAGTTGGATAGATCTGAAAATTCCATTGCTTTTTCCTATCCATTTCAATATTGTGAATGTGTAAAATCTGTCAAATAATCAAAATATAGTGCTTGATTTTTTAAAGTAACTTTAAAAGGCAATATAACTTCACATCAGTTAATCATTTTTACATAATATTGGGTGTGCCTCCATTGGTTTAGTTTTTCCAAATTCCTTTCAGCAAACTTTTCTTTTAAATATAAATCTTAAATATACTTTTAGTTTATTCCAAGATATTTTGCATCCTCTGTTTTCTTAATTTGAGTTCTGATTGTTATTTTTCAGTATGAAAACACTGCCTTGATTTTGACAAGAGTGACTATGTCTTCTACTTTACTTAGATATATTTATTGCCACTTGGAGATTAAATATATATTTCTCAGAAGAATTTGTGTGCAGGACTTAGAATTTAGTCAGGTACAAAAAATGTGACCTGGGTTTTAATTCTACATTCTGAACATGTGTCTTTATTATGTTATTTTATTGCTATGATTCCTGGTTGCATCTCTCAAAGTGTTTCTAATGAATGTGGTGGCCCCCAAATGGCTCAGTAGGTAAGCATGTTTGCCATGAAGGCTGGTGAGCTGAATTTGATCCTCTGCATCCCATATGAAGGGAAAAGGAAACCAACTCCTATGTTACCCTCTAACCTTCTTCCACTTCAATTTTTTAATGCTTTTTTGAAACTTAGAAATAACATGTTTTTCTCAAGTTGTTCATATTTAGTTTATGGTGTATTAATTTCTGTAAGATGCTTTTCATGTATATATTGATGTGATGGATGTTGAACTTTTCATTCTGTGATGATAGCCCTTGCTGTGTCCAGGGACGGAAACAGAGCTTCATCCATAACACTCAGCACTCTAGTACTGAACTATCTACCACTCTGGGCCTGTTTAAACTCTTATTGTCTTCCTAGAATAAGCCCCAGCTCTTATGATATATGATGCCTTTTATACCCTTCTTGATTCATTCTAAAAATGCTTTATTGAAGACAATTCTCAGAACATACTTGTCTGTTACAAAATATCAATGAATGGAATCCACATTTGTGCTTATGTCAGTCAAAAATTGAAAGTAGAATGGAACTTCATAATATCATAAAACATCTATAAAATCTTTCGAGCTTAATGGTGTAATACTGAATCTGTTCCAGCACAAAGATTAAAGACAAAGAAAGGATGTGCATTCTTAGCACATCTTCTTTATACACCTGCACAACTTTAGTTGGCTAAGATTATGGACATTTGGGTCTTCCCTTATCTTCATGCTATATAGAGGTACTGAAAGCCAGAACTGTATTTGACGAATCAGCTAACCCAAGTCCCGACCTAGTAGAACCACTGATTCTGTTGCTCATGTACCACGTAGATTGCTTCTAAATGAGAATGGTGCTGAGTCTGTAGTTCAACAACCACTCTAGGTGGCATAAGCCTTTTTCATTATTGCAGAGACTTTCACATTCTACAAGTCTGCCCTGCTCTTTCAGAACATCAGGAGCCAAGGAAATGGGATACATACAGCTCCAGGTAAGAAGTTCAGGATCAAACTGCCCTTATCTAAAAATTAATAGGACATAAACATTTTCTGTGTTATTGAGTGATACTGGTGATTTCTTAACGCTGAATATTTTATTTATTGTTCTTGTTGTTCACATTAATTCACCACTGTGTTTGATTTGGAAGAGAAGTGGATAACTTCTCCCTTGTCTCTAGTTGGAAGTCAAATCAGCAGATATACGCATTAAATTTAAAATATGAAATATCAGGGCATTTTAAAAATAAAAGAATTAGGATATATAACAAGGAAACTTAGGGAATATATCCTAAATTTAGTATCATTATAAATATGAATTCTAAAACATCTTTGCAAAGTTTAAAAGTAATGAGATAAATTGAAAATATGATGATTTTGTTATAAATATTGGAGTAAAGAGGAGAAGATGAAAATCCAAGTTAAATAAAATTGTTCAAACCAACCAGAGTACAAAATTCACAGTTAAAGAATATAAAACAATATTGAATGAGTTAAAATCAACATCAAAAGATTTTGTTGTAACAATTATAACCTATGGACATTAAGCTTATATATGAATATTCAATATAAAAAATCAGGACTAGAATATCAAAAGGTACATTAGAACCAAACTATACACAAACTCTAAGTTTCTGATATCGACTGTACTAGTTATTATAGTATATTTTATATAGAGCCAGCTGGTGGTGGCACATGCCTTTAATCCTAGCATTTGGGAGTCAGAAGCTAACAGATCTCTGTGAGTTTGAGATCAGCATGGTCTACAGAGTGAGTGCCAGAACACTCAGAGCTACACAAAGAAGCTGTCTAAAAATATATTTATGTGTGTATACATATATCTTTATATATATATACATGAATATATATATATATATATATATAATATGTGTATAAATAAACCCATTCATAGGAATGGATTAATTATGTAACTGAAGAACTCAGGAAATACCTTGAAGAGGCACATAAAATTAACAAGAAACTTTTAATTAAGGAAATAAAGAAAAGATAAGCTAACTAAATAATTTTGAATATTTAATTCAAAGAGTTCATACAAAAGCAATGGCCTTCAAGCCTTATCATTTCAATATAATTACCATTAGAATCTAATATAAATCTCCCATTATACTGGCCCAATTCTAAAGTTTCTAAGTGAGCAAATAATGAAGATGTACACTAGGATGTCAAGGAAGAGGAATAAAAAAATACTTGCAGTAACTGATACCAAAGCATACCATTTGATCAAATCATCATTTCTTAATGGTGGTTATGCTGTAGAGGTATGTATAACAGAAGTGGGTATATATGTGTGTAATAGAGTTGGACATACTTAATGTATCTAGAGTAAGAATGTGTGTGTAGTAGTAAAGGTGTGTGTGTGTGTGTGTGTGTGTGTGTGTGTGTTTGTATGTGTGTGTGTTCAGATATTTGGAGATTAGAGGTTAACCCAGATGTCAGTCTTCAGATGTTATCTTCCTTACTTTGTGAGATAAGTTTTTTTTTGTTTTTTTGTTTTTTTTAGTTAGAAATTGGGGCTTACCAATTGACCCAAGCAACCTGTCCATCAAGTTCCAGGGATCTGTATATCTCTGCTTCCCCAGTGCCAGGCATACAAGTTTGTGCCACTACACCCAACATTTTATGCATATTCTAGGAAATGCAGAATATGTTTTTATTTTTAATGGCACATTAAATACTCACATGTTAGGTATTAGTAAGGGCCTGGAAACACAGTTACCACACATTTAGAAATGTACATTCTATGACAGCTTTAAGTGTGTAAATTTCTGTAACAGAGATAGAAACCTAGTTAATTTTGCTGGTCACAATTTAAAGCATGTACTCTTTGGGGCATCAATCCCATTTGTGTGACATCATTAATGTTAATCTTCACCAATTCTTTCAAAAGTTGGAAACAATGAAACAGTCCCTAACTTGCTTAAACAGATCATCATAACTCTAATAACGTCCTTTGTCATAAAATAGCTAACTGAATTTCACAGTGGCTGTACAAGTTTGCATTCCCACCAACAATGGATGAGAGTTCCCCTCTCTCCACATCCTCTCCAGCATAGGCTATCATTGGTGTTTTTGACTTTAGCTAATCTGACCGGTGTAAAATGGTATCTCATAGTTGTTTTGATGTGCATTTCCCTGATCGCTGAGGATGTTGAGCATGACCTTAAGTGTCAAAATTTTGGCCAATCGGAGTTCTTCTGTTGAGAATTCTCTGTTCAGATCAACACCCCATTTTTTAATTGGGTTAATTAGAGTTTTATTGTCTAGTTTCTTGAGTTCTTTGTATATTTTGGAGATCAGGCCTTTATCTGATGAGGAGTTGGTGAAGATCTTCTCCCAGTCAGAAGGTAGCCTTTTTGTCTTACTGACAGTGTCCTTTGCTTTACAGAAGCTTCTCAGTTTCAGGAGGTCCCATTTATTCATTGATTCTCTTATTGTCTGTGCTACTGGGGTTCTACCTAGGAAGTGGTCTCCTGTGTCTATGTCTTGTAGACTACTTCCCACTTTCTCTTCTATCTGGTTCAAAGTGGTCAGATTAATGTTGAGGTCTTTAATCCATTTGGACTTGATTTTTGTGCATGGTGATAGATATGGGTCTACTTTCATTCTTCTACAGGTTGACATCCAGTTATGCCAGCACCATTTGTTAAAGATGCTTTCCTTCTTCCATTGTATACCTTTAGCCCCCTTGTCGAAAGTCAAGTGTTCATAGGTTTGTGGGTTAATATCTGGGTCATCTATTCGATTCCATAGGTCGACTTCTCTGTTCTTATACCAGTACCAAGCTGTTTTCAATACTGTAGCTGTGTAATAGAGTTTGAAGTCAGGGATGGTTATACCTTCCGGTTATTATATAAGATTGTTTTGGCTATCCTGGGTTTTTTGTTTTTCGATATAAAATTAATTATTATTCTCTCAAGGTCTGTGAAGAAGTTTGATGGGATTTTGATGGAGATTGCATTGAATCTATAGATTGCTCTTGGTAGAATTGCCATTTTTACTATGTTGATCCTCCCAATCCAAGAGCAAGGGAGATCTTTCCATTTTGTGGTATCCTCCTCAATTTCTTTCTTCAAAGACTTAAAGTTCTTGTCAAATAGGTCTTTCACTCAGTGTGGCGGTTTCTCAGGAAACTGGGAGTCAACCTCCCTCAGGACCCAGCAATTCCACTCTTGGGAATATACCCAAGAGATGCCCTATCATACTACAAAAGCATTTGTTCCACTATGTTCATAGCAGCACTATTTGTAATAGCCAGAACCTGGAAACAGCCTAGGTGCCCCTCAATAGAAGAATGGTTAAAAAAAGGTGTGGAACACATACACATTAGAGTTTTACTCAGCGGTAAAAAACAATGACATCTTGAATTTTGCATGCAAATGGATGGACATAGAAAACGCTTTACTGAGTGAGGTAAGCCAGACCCAAAAAGAGGAATATGGTACGTATTCACTCATAAGTGGATTCTAGCCATAATTTAAGGTCTTTGAGCCTATTATTCGAGATACTAGAGAAGCTAAATAAGAAGGTGAACCTGAAGAAAATCATGTACTTATCCTTCTGGAGATTGGAAATAGACAAGAGTCCCAGGTAATCTCGGGTGCATGGGGGTGGGTAGGTGGGAGGATTGTTGGAAGGGGAGAGGGTTAGAGAGAAGGGAGTAGGGGAGGAATGGGGAAAACTCGGGGGACTGGGATGGGGGGAGGGAGGAAGGATGGATATGGGATCAGGGAAGAATATATCTCAACTAAGGGAGTCATTTTAGGGTTTACAAGAGACTTGATTATAAATGGGATCCCAGGTCCAAGGAGAGATCCCCAGATTGTTCTCTGGACAGAGGAGAGGGAGCCTGAACCGGCCTTGGCCCATAACCATACTGATGAATATTTTGCTTATCACCATAGATCCTTCATCTGGCAATGGATGGCGATACAGACGGAGACCCACATTGGAGCACCAGACTGAGCCCCCCAAGGTCCAAATGAGGGGCAGAAGGAGGAAGAACATGAAAAAAAACTCAGGACCGCGAGGGGTGCGATCACTCACTGATACAAGGGGACTGATCTAATGAGAGTTCACCAAGGCCAGTTGGACTGGGACTGAACGAGCATGTGATCCAACCAGATTTTCTGAATGTGGCCGGATTCTCTGAATGTGGCTGGCCCGGAGCCTTTCTGAAAAGCCATTGGCAATGACACTGGGACTTGTTTCCTCTGCATATACTGGATTTTTGGGATCCAGTCTGTTTGGATACTCACCTTCCTGGACCTGGAGGGAGGGGGGAGGAACTTGAACTTCCCACAGGGCTGGAAGCCCTGACTGCTCTTAGCGATGGAGAGGGAGGAAGACGGGGGGGGGGGGGGGGGGGCGGGCAGTGGGAGGATGTTGGGAGTAGGGCCGGAAATGGAAACTTTCATAATTTAATAAACTTTGAAAAAAAAAGACAGCTAACTGATGGAGACAACTTAAGGAATGAGGTCATTTACTTTGACTCACTGTTTGAGTGTATAGTTTCCCTAGTGGAGAAGTCACAGTGCTAGGAGAATGAGGAAATCAGGGGCAGGACACCTGTAGTGAGGAAGCAAAAAATTAGGAATGCTGACAAACACTCTCTCTTCGTTAATTAGTCATGATCCAACCCATGGAATGGCACTGCCCACATTTAGGAATGGTCTTAATGGTCTTTTTTCTTCATAGATATGCTCAATGGCTTCCTCGTACCTTATGATGATCATAATACCATAAAATTAACAATCAAGCCAACCATCACAAGTCTACTCTTGTATGCATTCACAAATATGTATCATTTCAAAACAAACGTCCCCATATTTCTCTCATAGACTCATGGTCTTCTTATAATGTAAAGGCATTTAGACCAATTTCAAAAGTCCCCCAAACTTAAAAAGCCCTCTTCTAATTATCCAGAAGTCCAAAGTACAAAGAGTATTCTGAAATTCAAGACAATTTCTTAAGTGTGAGATTCTATTTTAGAAATGCATTATTTTGCTGGATGGTGGTGGCACTCGCCTTTAATCCCAGCACCTGTAGCTGGATCTCTGTGAAGTTGAGACTAGCCTTGTATCCAAAACAAGTGTCAGAACAGTCACAGACTGTTACACAGAAAAACCGTCTCAAAAAAACAAAAAATAAAAAGATTATTTTAAAAAAAGAAATGAATTATTTTGATTACAATAGCACAGCGTCATTCCCATTCTAAAAGGGAGAAACAGAGTATTACAAAGAAGAATTTGACTGAATTAAATTTGACAAAAAAATTGAGTCGCAAAATCCTACATCTCCATGTTCCTCCTCTGCCTCCTGGTGGAATCTCCAAAGTGCTTAGTTATCTCTGTCTCCATAGCTTGCTGCCTGAAATATAGACAGACCCTTGTGAACCAGTGCCACCACATGTATACACCTTTCTCAACATCTGCCTCATGGTTCCAACATCTATGGCATCTTATAGAATCCTTTGTAATTAAGATTTTACCTTCACAGTTTTATTCAATGGTCTCTCTGGGTATCTGATTCTGTCAAATATTGTCTTGCCTCAGTGGATCTCTGAATTGTGGTGCAAGACTTCATGACTCCTTTAGTCTTGTACATTTCATACTTGAAAAACCAGTGATGTGTGGAAAATACCGCAAAATTCTGTTGCCAGTCTGGGGTGGAGCTTGTTCCATGGCACCATTGTAGAATTGACATTTTTGAATTGACCTGGAGAAATACTTCACTGGGTGGATTATTTGATCAAGAAATACCTATAAAGATAATCTCAGTTTGTACTCCCGTCTTCGTATTAATTTTCATTTTCACAGAATGAAGTTTCTGATAGGCAGGTTTTTACCCTCAGGGATAAGTCCTTGTGCAGAACATAAGTTTTGTCTTTTTAATGGCAATAATCTCTTTAGAAATTGCAGCTGCTTTTGATACTACTTTGTGATAATAAACCCCATTCTTTCATTTACAAAACTTAACATATCTGGCTGCTCCACTTTTGGGTCTTCCATTGTAGAACGCAATGAAACAGCAGCCACACCACACTCTGAATGTCATTGCCTTGCCATTCCCTTCTCTAAACTAATTAGCCCACTACTCCTTATCAACCTCACTCAAGTTCTCAGGACACAGGTAGAATGCATTCAGATTGTCGGCCAGAACATAGCCCCAAATGGCCTATAGCCCACTTTCTGATAGAGTGCTTGCTCTCTGGAACCTCACGAGCTCCACTGTTAGCATTATTATTTTATTAGCATTCTGGTATTTTAAATTCCTGAAAGGAAGGTTACATTATTCAAGGGATCTTTGTGTTCAACATTCTAAATTCTTCCACACTTTCCCATGAACTATTTGGCCTGGGAGTGATATGATTTGGCTTTTACAATCATTACCCCATTGTTGATAACAATTTTCTGTATTTGTTATAGTTTCATTATTCTGACAAAGAAACAAGAAACAAGGGGTGTATGTTGAGGGTACACCCCATAATGGTTTGGTGGCAGGGACACAAAACAGCTGCTCATATCGCATCTGTGGTCGAGAAGGAAAACATGACACTCATCTTCTTGTCCCCTATTCATTCAGTCTAGACTCTCCTCCTATGCATCGATACCACCCATATATCAGCTAGAGCTTCTCACCTCAATTAAAGTAATAAAGAAACACCCTTGTAGACATGCCCCTAGTGTTGTTTCTATGATGATTCTAAATGCTCTCAAGTTGAGCATCAAGTTTAACCACAGCAACATCTTTGAGTAAATATACGATAGGAACATTGTTAAAACTGCAAATTCAGGGGAAGAGGCAGGGAGGGGAGCAGAGAAAAATGTCGAGCTCAATAAAAATAAATAAAAATAAATAAATAAAACAAAAAACTGCAAATCCTTAACCAATCATCAAAAAGCTAGAATCACAAAATCAAAGTGAAATATTTGTAAAGTAAACAGAAGCTATAAGTAAAGAGTAAACAAACTTAAGTTTATTCTGGGAATGCAAGGTTTACTAAATGCATAACATTTAGCAACTTTCTAATAGAATTGAGCTAAACAAAAAATAAAAAAATTATATTATATTGTGACCCTATTAAAGCATTTGATAATATTAAAAATTCAATTTATTAAATCCATATGTAGTGGTTGTATGGTAGTGGTACATGCCTTTAATTCCATCACTTGGGAGGGAGAGGCAGAAAAATCCCATGCTTGAGGCAAGCTTGGTCTACAGATTATGTTTCAGGACAGCCAGGGCTACAAAAAGAAACCCTGACTCAAACGCCTCCCTGACAAAAACTCTATTCAAAGTAGAAAAGGCACTTGGTATACTTGGTTAATGATATATATGAAATGTAAAATAATTACACACAGTGATTGTGTTAAAAAGCTTCCCCGTGGAAGTGAAGTTGAGTTATAGCTGAGAAACTGAGAAAGAATGATTGCGTTTACTGCATTTATTAAGCATCACCCTGGAGGTCCTGTACAGGTGTAAATTAGTTTACAGTAAAAGTAAAAACAGAAACATTATTTGTAGATTTGAGCTAGGTGTATATATAAGGGAGAAGGTAGACATGATAACTAATGAGGAATATTCTATCTGTTGGCTAATGCCACTGTGACAAAGTACCTGTGACTGAAGCATCATGCAGAAGAAAGAAAAGTTTGCTTGGGTTCATGACTTCAGAGGTTCAGTCCATGTTCTCTTGGACTTGTTCTGTTTTGGTCCTAAGGCAGTGCCGTATATCATGCCAGAGCATATAGCAAAGGAAAAGCTCACTCCATAGCAACATAGGAGGTTGAATTAGAGAGAGGAAAGTGTTAATATCCCCTTCAATATCAAGTCCCCTTGACTTAACTTTCTCCAACCATATCCCAGGGCCCCAAAGACTTTACTATTCCCCAGTAGCACAAGATCCTGTGAACAATCCCCTAACACCTGACCTATTGGAGGAAACTCCATACTCAAATCCCAGCAAATATTGGGTGTTCTAGCAGATAGCAGGATTCTATTAAATGTACACTATGATGCTGGGAATACATAATGATTCTGTGTAGTCGATAAAAAAAAATTGTACTTACTGTGTGATTTCACTTAGAAAAAATATAGAAAACAGGCACCTCTATTATATGAATTCTCTTGAATTTAGGTAAAAGGACAATGTGTAACTTTGTATGTTTCCTAAATCTTGACTGTGATAGCAATGTCAGAAAAAAAAATCTTCCTTTCTAACTTAAATAGAGAGGCAACAATCTCAATTCTATACCTGGTGTGCAATAATGGATACAAAGGTGCCTTCTACATCCCACACCCCAGCCTGGGTCACTGGGAAGCAAAGACTAATGTCTCTTTTCTTCATTCTGTTTATTTAAGAGGAAGAGATTGAGATGCCAAGGCCAGAAAGAAGAGGTAAACATAGTTATAATCATCATCATTTTCAAGTGGACTTTGCGTGTACTAACAACCTTGCTGGTTTCCTGAAATACACAGCTGATTTCTGGCTCTTAACAGCTAACCTTATATCTCTAGACAAAACAAAGGGCTATATGACCATTGTTCTGTAAGAGATGGGGGCACTTTATGAATTATCTCATTTGTAGAGTCATCCAGAAATAAAAGACCTTGTATTGGTGTGTAGACTTGAATGAGAGTTCCCCTTGAAAACTGAAATGGACTTAGCCCACTTCCTTTTGTGTGCTTGATGCATTTTCTACGTAGAACATGGACATTTACCAGTGTTTCATTTTTAATTTGATTGTTAACTTCAGTGCTTAGCTAAAAACCTAATCCAAAATAAATTGTAGATTCCTTTCTATATAGAAAAATATTTATTTATTTATTTTATTTTTTTATTTTTTGTGTTTGTAAGGTGTGCACTTTTATTAAACCAGTCTCAAGTCAGTGTACAGGCAAGCCCTGGCTGCCTCAACACCTCAGTCCACTCCCAGGGAGACCAAAGCCTTCATACATCAAGTTGGGGGGACAAAAAAAAGGAGAGCCATGATGGCTGACCATTCAAAAATAAAAAAAAAAAACAAAAAAGTATTAAGGCGGAAGATTTAAAAAGTTTTTTGCAGTACATAATTTACACAGAAGCAATGCTGTCACCTCCCCGGTGTGGACTCGGGGCATGGACTCCGCCATCCTCCCCTGCGGAAATGGGCGTGGCCTTTGGGAGGGTGAGGAACTTCCTGTAGCCATATCTCATGGATACTTGGAATGACTATTAAAAAAGGTAAAAAAAAAAAAAAAAAGAAAAAGAAAAAATGTACAATCAAAGTCCTCAGCCACATTGTAGAACTTTGGGGGATGCTTGTTCCAACCAACTGTTGTCGCCTTCACCGTTCCAGTTTTTAAATCCTGAGTCAAAAGCGCCAAAACAAAACAAACTCTTTTAAAAAAAAATTTAAAAAAAAAACAAAACAAATAAAGCCATGCCAATGATGTCTCATTTTTTTTTCTGCGCAAGTTAGGTTTTGTCAACGAAAGGGTGTAAAACGCAGCTCAGTCACAGTTTGCCTAGAAGCATTTGAGGTGCACAATGGAGTGGCCAGACTCATCATACTCCTGCTTGCTGATCCACATATGCTGGAAGGTGGACAGGGAGTCCAGGATGGAGCCACCGATCCACACAGAGTATTTGTGCTCGGGAGGAGCAATGATCTTGATCGTCATGGTGCTAGGAGCCAGAGCAGTGATCTCCTTCTGCATCCTGTCAGCAATGCCTGGGTACATGGTGGTGCCACCAGACAGCACTGTGTTGGCATAGAGGTCTTTGCGGATGTCGACGTCACGCTTCATGATGGAATTGAATGTAGTTTTGTGGATGCCAGAAGATTCCATACCCAGGAAGGAAGGCTGGAAAAGAGCCTCAGGGGCACGGAACCGCTCATTGCCAATAGTGATGACCTGGTCGTCAGGCAGCTCATAGCTCTTCTCCAGGGAGGAAGAGGATGCAGCAGTGGCCATCTCTTGCTCGAAGTCCAGGGCAACATAGCACAGCTTCTCTTTGATGTCATGCACGATTTCCCTCTCGACTGTGGTGGTGAAGCTGTAGCCACGCTCGGTCAGGATCTTCATGAGGTAGTCTGTCAGGTCCCGGCCAGCCAGGTCCAGACGCAGGATGGCATGAGGGAGAAATAGATGGGCACAGTGTGGGTGACCCCGTCTCCGTAGTCCATCACAAAGCCAGTGGTACGACCAGAGGCATACAGAAACGGCACGGCCTGGATGACTATGTACATGGCTGGGGTGTTGAAGGTCTCGAACATGATCTGGGTCATCTTTTCACGGTTGGCCTTGGGGTTCAGGGGGACCTCGGTGAGCAGCACAGGATGCTCCTCAGGGGCCACATGCAGCTCGTTGTAGAAGATGTGGTGCCAGATCTTCTCCATGTCGTACCAGTTGGTGACAATGCCATGTTCAATAGGGTACTTCAGGGTCAGACTGCCTCTCTTGCTCTGGGCCTCGTCGCCCACATAGGAGTCTGGCCCATGCCCACCCTGACGCCCTGGTGCCTAGGGCGTCCCACGATGGAGGGGAAGACGGCCCGGGGAGCATTGTTGCTGGCAAAGCCGGCTTTGCACATGCCGGAGCCATTGTCGACAATGAGCGCAGCGATATCGTCATCCATGGCGAACTGGTGGCAGGTGTGGAGCGGCGAAGAAGGAGCTGCGAAAGGCCTGCGCTCACGGGTGGACACGGACTCGACTAGAAAAATATTTTAAATAAAATATATTAATAAAGATTTTTATTACATACATTAGTTGTATTTTTAAGATTCCCTGAGTATTAAGAAATTAATTTTTCAGAGTCAACGAAAACAATTCATTTATTTCAGTAGATATCAAAATTGTCTCTGTATTTGTGATGGTATGGGCCATGCCATCTTATTTAAAGACAAGATTGGGACCATAAATACCAGTTTAATTATAATCAAAATCGTATTATAATCAAAGAGGGTGCTCCATCAGGAGCTGTAAAAGTATGACTACAAAAGACATTTTTAGCCTTATAAAAAATCCTATTTTTTTCAAATTTTTATCTTTGTGAATAGAAATTTGAATCATAATCTATTTATATTTCATATTATTTCTTAATTTGTATAACCAAATGCTCAAGCCTTATTAAACTGAGCAGCATGAGGTTAACATTCAAGTTTTAGGCAGAAAGACTTAACTCTAAAACACCATATTATAGTTTAGCTATTTATCTATAATCAAATATATAATAATTAGATAAAATGCAAAAGTATTTTAAATCCATCATTCAAAGTAATCTAATTTATATTTATGACTTCATAATTATATTAAGTGGCAATGATGACTAGAATCTTACATATTGAGAATGAGCAATAGATAAAAGATAAACTTTTATCTTTTCCTTGGTTATTCGATCTCACTAATTACACATTTAATAATGATCAATTACACGTTAATGCACATAATTGTTTTATTAAATCTAAACCATAGTTAAATGCTTATTTAATAATCTAAGTTAGCATTGCCCTTTAATCTCTGTCAGTAAATTAGAGTTGCATTCATCCACCTAAATTTTAAATTATCTCTTGTTCGGCTCTCTGCTTTCTTATCTTGAATTTTTGGGGGAAATCAGCCTATTTTATTTGAACGAAGAAAACAAAGCCAAGAAGAATTACATTTTAGACCTCAAATGGTTGAATTTATTTGAATTTGTTTGTTTGTTTGAATGCCAGTATCTAAAAGATAGAGTTAACATTTATTTTAAAAATGAACTGATAAAGCAATAATTTTAAAAACAGGTAATTCTCAGCAGCTTAGGCTGCACTTTAGGCTCTTTAGCTCCTTATATCACTTACTTGTCAAACAATACTGAAGATCAGGATTATTAGGGGAAAAGGGAACTAAAGCAAGAAGGCTTTAAGGGACCTTTCTAGGCAGCTGCTGATTGCAGACCACAGTACTCATCTCTGGAGCTTTTCCTCACTTCCTTTTCCTCCCCAGCCTCTTCCACTGGCACTGAGAGGAGAAATATAACTAGGAAGTTGCTCGTCACCTCCACAAATTATTCCAGGTTGGAGGAAGATTTTCCAATTCACTAAACCATATAATTTTTTAAGTTCTACTTACAGTCCACTATAAACTTACCATAGTTTATTTACTTTCATTGAAATGATACTAGAATATCAAAGAAAAATTATTTTACATGATTGAGCCGATGTCTATAGTAAGAATGAATTGCATTGCAATTCAAGGCACACATGCATACACAGTTACACATACGAAGAAAACCAATGAGCACCTCTCCAAACTTTTGGCATATCAGTTGTACACATAGTTTTACAGTGATTGAGTAGAATGCACCATAAGATCCCCTCTTAAGAAAGAAATTTTACAAGCTACAGAAAAAAAATCCAAAATGTATGCATTCTTGCACAAATCCTATGCAAAGTACCATGCACAAACTCTTGTCTAAAAAATTCATGATTGTACAAGTGATAAAAGTATATCATTTTGCAGAGAAGTTATCTCATACAAGCTCAAATATACTAATGAGAAAGTGGCATACCCTAATGGCACCCCCATGTCTTTTTCCCACTTCCTCATCTAAGAATCTTAGAGGCACAAAAATATTTCAGAAGAGTAATGTACATAGAAATGGACATAAAGGGCTTCAGTTATGCTTGAGGGTCCTTCATACCTTAATTATAGTATATATTTATACTGAAGAGGGTATGTAAGTAAGTAGGCATTTGTATAGCACTCAGGCATTTAATTGCAATATGAAACAATAAATACCCATGAACGCTAATGATTTATGAGGAACAAAACTGTCCTTCAAAGCCGATCTATTCTGAAGATAGCATTTTCAAAGGCATTTATTATTTTATAGATATCATATAATGTGTTATAGCATGAGCATATAAGATCTAAATATTATTGATAGTTCTTACAAATTTTTGCGGTTTGAGTTGGTCCCAGAGTCAAATTGACTGAAAGTGGTTAAGCTGCCAAAAGAAGTATTGCATTATCAGACACTATTTTTAAAAACTTTTAAAAAGGTCACTGAGCTTCTCAAAAGAAGAGTATACAGCTATAAGTTCCATCTAAGGTGGTTACATGAAAGAATCATTCATACTAGCTACAGGCAAATGTTTTTTTCTCATAACCAGCAAGCTTGGATTTATATCAGCTTGCTTCAAAGCAATGTCTTCCAGCCAGCTCTAGACTGTACAGAAGAGTTCATTTCACCCCTCGGGCCTGGAGACCTGGCCCCAATGAGATACATTGCTTCATTTTGCTTCCTCGCTTAGTGTCTCCTGTAGGTGGTGGACTGGTGAGATGGTATCTGGAAGGTGATTTGGTGAAAATGGTGGTAATTTAACAGCAATTTTTGTGGCTACGCTACCCCAGTAGGAGCCATTCCATTTCTTCAAAAGTAAGAGCTTTTATCAAGAATCCAAGGAGGGAGGCTTGTGTGCTCAACATGGAGTTAAGTTGAAGAAATGGGTAAAACACACAGAGCTGATTCTAGCTCGACAGGCACCCTCCACACAAGATGTGCTGTGGGCACACAGAAAGGCAGCACCGTAGGGAGGGCTCAGATTAAATCATACCCGCTGCCGCCATCAGTATTCTTGCTTGTCGTGGCTTTTCTATTTGGGGAGAGCTTATCAACAGACATGAGTTCAGAATGATGAGTGAGACAAGTGATAAACAGAGACGGAGAAAATGAAACTAAGCCCTCTTTCATGCCTGTTCTCATTGTTCTTAGTCAAAAAGCAGAAGTGCATGGGCGCCCGGCGTGTCACCCTGGGACGTTCGCGGTTTTGTTTTGTGATTATAACAACTTTTAAAAAATATATTGCTTTTGAGAGGAAATGGGAAAAACATTTTTCTTCACCTGTCTTGTAGCACATGTAGAAGAAATATATAAATCTTACTGAACACACATTTTCAAATGAGACTCCTTTTCTTAAATACTCAATTCATATATTAATTTCTATAAGTCAAATTCTAATTTTCCTAATGAGACGACAGACTCACATTCAAAAACAACATAAAACAGAGGTAGACTTTTCATTTTCCTGAAGAATTTAAGTGTCAGGGTTACCATTTTTGTGGCTTTTGATTATTTATGTATCCCGTGGCCAAACCTCGGGATAGGCCTCCTTTTTGTTTGTTTGTTTTTGTATAACCATTTCTTATCAAATTTATGAAATCTATTTAAACTGAATTTTTTAATCTATTTCCAGCACATACACCGTCCCCTCAGATGCATTTTCACTATCTTCTGAGTTAGCAAAGTTGCTTTAGGCGTTTGGGACCTATTACAGTGTAGTTGAATCTCAGTTCCATCTAGATTTATATGGCGTGCACAACACACACACACACACACACACACACACACACACACACACTTGTAGTGTCTTTCTTTAGAAATGGTAGGTAGACAGAGCACGTCTACATTCCATTTTATAGCTCAACATCACAGTTACACAAAGGCAGTCCACGATCTCATTTTCATTATCATCATATTTTATAGCACATTAAATGTGTAACTACAGCCTTATCATAATTTGAAGTACACAAGTCCAGAAATTAGTGATACTCTGAACATTAGGTACAGAGAAACATTATGGAAGGAATAAAACTTTTTTTAATTACATAATCGATAATACAGTACATATAATAGTGATAGCAAGGAAGATTATTTCAGAGGATATTTTTTTAAAAAAGCATAACAGACTATTGTATTTATGCTTGTAGGATTAGATCCTAGAGCAGGAATCTTCTGTGAAAACTTGTAGATGTGTGCATGAAATAAACATAGGAGAAGCTTGCTCCTGCAGGCTACATTCTTAACTATTCTAAGGTCTGACCAAAGGCAATCTGAGAGGAATTATTTAAACCACAGAAACCAATTATTGACAAAACATTGTATAAAATGTATAAATTATTTTTTGTTTTCCTTGCAAAACACAGTACTTCTATCTGGTTGACATATGAAGAAATATTAAATTAAATACAGCTGAAAGGAAAAAAATCATATCACAGATACATCAGAGAGCTTATAAGCAAATTCTAGTTCTTAAAGTTTTATGTCTCCTCTGGTTCTTTAAATTTACAATTTGGTATACTTCTGTTTTCTATTTGAAAGAAATATTCAATTTGTACTAAGTTTTGGCTTCACCATTTTATATACTTGCCCTTAAATATGTTCTTTCGAATATGTTTTTCCTTACAGACCCAAGTTCTTAGAAGGGGAAATGTGCATAGGCAGCAAAATCAAAATATTTTCCTCTTATAGCAGCAAGATAGGAAAGATAATCCCCAAATTATATTCAGGACATGATCTTGAAAGACATATATTTCAAGAAGGAGATCTCATGGGATTCCCACAAAAGACAAAGAACCACTGGCATCTACCAACTGAAGGAGGGAGCATTACCTTCTTCCAAACATGGTTCTCTTAATTAGTCTTGAAATCATACCTACACAAGGCATGATACATGGATTCAACAGTGTGTGTATGAGTATGTGAATATATCTATATATATTTATACAATAATAATAATATGGAGACTAATAATGAGATGGAAGGAGAGAAATGAATGTGAATTGAAAGTTGGGGGACATGGGAATAGGAAGATTTGGAGCAGGGTCAGGGGAATGGGATGATGTTAGCATGGGAATGGGAAGGTGAGGGACATAGAGACGAAAATATTTGGGGCAAAGGAAATGTTGGAAGGAGAACAGGGAAGAGTGAGTGGTATAATTATATTTCTAATTATTTAAACTTAATAAAAGAGACTCATTCTGTGTTGCAAATTCTATTATTGAGATCATGAATAATCTATAGTAGTGATACCACAATTGTCCTCAGATATCATTAAAATATTTTCTTGATCAAGCGTCCTTTACTCATAAATCTTGATTCATGACTCAACACTCAATGTAGAAGATAGAGTTGGCAGATAAAGTTATCACCATATTTCAAGTCATGATTGTGTGTAATAATAAACACTTGTTGACTATACTTTTTAAATTATTATTATTTGAATAACAACT